>NC_064931.1:743408699-743775569 GCF_023897955.1 Schistocerca gregaria | reverse complement strand
ATGGGTTTGTTGGTTTATTTTGGCCCTATGATTTGTTTCAGTATGTGCGAATAAGAGCGTTATAGGCCTAAATCCTTTATTCTTTTTATTTACTTGGGGAAACGAGTACAGTTACTCCAGATTCGTTTTCCATCGCTACTTACGTTAGCTCTTTCCTGATGACTGTTCAGAAATGTTCTATAAAATTCATAGGGGATATCGCCTACACCGGAATTTCTGTGTTTTGGCATGAGTTTTTTATTATGTCTTCGGATATTGGTCCTAAGAAAGTAGTAACACTTTCCTCTGATAGACATACGTACAGCTATTCCGATTATTTTAGTATCAGCAGATGGTTGCAGTCTGCACAGCCTTTGGCAAAGACTTTCTGTAATCTCCTGGTCAAAAAATTCCCACTGGTATAAGTATGTGTATTCCAATACAGAGATATGTAAAGAGCCAGAATACACCGCTGCGATCGGCAACCCCTATGTAACACGACAAGTGTGGCGCAGTTGTTAGATCGGTTACTGCTGCTGCACTAGCAGGTTATCAAGCTTTAGGTGAGTTTGAACGTAGTGTTATAGCCGGTGCACGAGCGATGGGACACAGGATCTCCGAGATAGCGATGAAGTGGGGATTTTTCCGTACGACCATTTCATGAGTGTATCGTGAATATCAGGAATCCGGTAAAACATCTAATTCTGCAAGAACGGGACCAACGACAACTGAAGAGAATCATTCAAGGTGACAAAAGTGCAACCCTCCTGGAAACTGTTGCAGTTTAGAAGGCTTTAGGGGCCGAAGGTCCTCACGTGTATCCTTGACGACTGCACGACACAAAGCTTTACGCCTCGCCTGGGCGTGTCGACAACGACTTTGGATTCTTGATGACTGGAAACATGTTGCCTGGTCGAACGAGTCCCGTTTCAAATTGTATCGAGCGGATTGACGTGTACGGGTATGGAGACAACCTCGTGGATCCATGGACTCTGCATGGCAGCAGGGGACTGTTCAAGCTGGTGGTGACTATGTAATGGTGTGGGACGTGTGCTGTTGGAGTGATATGGGACCCATGACACGTCTAGATACAAATCTGACAGGTGACACGGATGTAAGCATCCTGAATGATCACCTGCATCCATTCATATCCATTGTGCATTGCGACGGACTTGGAATATTCCAGCAGGACAATGTGACACCCAGCACCCCCAGATTTGCTACAGAGTGGCTCCAGGAACACTCTTCTGAGTTTAAACACTTCCGCTGGCCACCAAGCTCCCCAAACATGAAGATTATTGAGCATATCTGGAATGCCTTGCAACGTGCTGTTCAGAAGAGATCTCCACCCCTTCGTACTCTTACGGATGTTTGGACAGCCCTGCAGGAGACATGGTGTCAGTTTCCTCCAGCACTACTTCAGACATTAATCTAGCTCATGCCGCGTCGTGTTGCGGCACTTCTGCGTGGTCGCGGTTTCCCTTCACGATATTAGGCAGGTGTACCAGTTTCTTTGGCTCTGCAATGTACCTCTGCGTACATATTTGTCGTGGTCTTGTAAGGTGTGAAAATGCTGCACTTCTCAGTTGGTAGATGACCAGAATTCTTATATGTGATAATTTTCTCTTCTCGCTCGCTTTCCTACAGATCTAATTTCTTTCATATATTTCTTGCTTGATCTTACTCTTTATCTACTTTCGCATGCAGTTCACGAGTTGGTATGCAGTAATATTCGGTAGTCGTCCTCCTTTCCACATTATGCCATTTCTATATAGTTGATTCACGGGAGGTAACGAGCGCCGAATTCTAACTTTTTCCATGCTTTTTGCTGTATGTTACAATTTAATTTCCGACATCCCCAATCCCCATCACGTCCGAAGTATCGTACAAGTATGTACATGTTGTATGTACATAGCTACATATAGTGCATACATACTGTAGTGCCCAGAGCATACTTCCTCTGATTTTTCACACAATTAACTTCTCCGTTACACACTGAGGTGACAAAAGTCCTGTGATACTTCTTAATATCTTGTCGGACGTCCTTTTGGGCTGCGTAGTGCAGCAACTCGACGTCACAGGGACCCAACAAGTCATTGGAAGTTCTTTGCAGGAAAATTGAGCCATGCTGCCTCTACAGCTGTCCATAATTGCGAAAGCGTTGCCGGTGCAGGATGTTGTGCACGAACTGACCTCTCTATTATGTCTCATTAATTTTCGATAGGATTCTTGTCGGGCGATCTGGGCTGCCAAATCGTTTTCTCGAATTGTTCAGAGTGTTCTTCAAACCAGTCGCGAACAATTGTGGTCCGGTGACATGGCGCTTTATTGTTAGGGAACATCTAGTCCACGAATGGCTGCAAATGGTCTCTAAGTAGCCGAACATCACCACTTCCAGTCAATAATCGTTTCAGTTGGACCAAAGGACCCTGTTCATTTCATGTAAACACAGTCCATAGCATTATTGAGCCACTACCAGTCTGCACAATGCCTTGTTGACATCTTGGGTACGTGGCTTCGTGGGATCTGCACCACACTCGAATACTACCATCAGCTCCAACCAACTGAAATCGGGCCTCATCTGACTAGGCCACAGTTTTCCAGTCGCCTATGGTCCAACTGTTAAGGCCACGAGGCGCTACAGGCTGTCATGCTGTTAGGAAAGGCACTCGCATCGGTCGCCTGCTGCCATAGGCCATTAACGCCAAATTTCGCCTCACGTTGCTAACGGATACGTTCGTGGTACGTCCGGCACTGATTTATGCGGTTGTCCCACACAGTGTTGTTTGTAAGAACTGACAATTCTACGCAAACGCCGCTGCTCTCAGTTGTTAAGTCGGCCACTGCATTGTCCGTGGTGAGAATTGATGACTGAAATTTGGTACCGTCGACACACTCTTGACAGTGGATGTTGGAATAATGAATTCCCTAACAATTTCCGAAATGGAATGTCCCATGCGTTTAGCTCCAACCACCATTACGCGTTCAAAGTCTGTGACTTCCCATTGTTCCCCCATAGTGGCATTTGAAAACTTTTCACATGACTCACTTGAGTACAAATGATATCTCCGCCAATGCGCTGCCGTTTTATACCTTCCGCGATACTACCGGCATCTGTATATGTGCACATCGCTACCCCGTGTCTTTTGCCACCTCAGTATACACAGCGCCTCTAACGCGGGGGCCGCCGCCTAGGGATGAAATTTAGAGGTACTAAAGTGACGCTTTTATCGTAGCTTGATAGGTA
Source organism: Schistocerca gregaria (assembly GCF_023897955.1). Classification (NCBI taxonomy): domain Eukaryota; kingdom Metazoa; phylum Arthropoda; class Insecta; order Orthoptera; family Acrididae; genus Schistocerca; species Schistocerca gregaria. The sequence goes on along the minus strand of NC_064931.1, from coordinate 743,772,343 downwards.
TATTGGATCCTTGCGCAGCAAAGCGATACATACTGCAAAAACCCAAATCTAACTGCAGCGTTTCGATGATTGTGATCTCGCACCGAGATGATTGACTAATTGGCAGAGTATTCCGATCATTTCCCAGAAAAACATACCTTCAAGTAATCCAGGTTTCACCATTCGTCCATATACCTTCCCATGCTCGGAATGCAAGTAGCATAGCAATATGAGCAGAATGCTTATCACCAGCAAAAAAATGGCTCTGAGCATTATGGGACTTAACATCTGAGGTCATCAGTCCCCTAGAACTTAGAACTACTTAAACCTAACTAACCTAAGGACATCACACACATCCATGCCCGAGGCAGGATGCGAACCTGCGACCGTAGCGGTCGCGCGGTTTCAGACTGAAGCGCCTAAAACCGCTGGGCCACAATGGTCGGCCGCTTGTCACCAGCAAATGTTTTGTTGATGACGATTGTCTGTATCTGTAGCAAAACCCTTTGGGAAGGTCGAGCTGTAGCTAGTGCGCCACAGCAAATAAACAATGTTCCCAGTATAATCCTCTTATCCAGTCTTAATTCAGTCAGCAGCTTAGAACGGATGCTATCCCCGTAAGCTGACTGGGGGAATCGTAAACAGAGTGTAATAGATTTGCACGTAGTTTACCACTTAACCAATACAAATGCTTCATAAGTATTCCTCAGATATTAAGAAAACTCGGTAAGGAACCTAAATAGTGACTGTCAGTAAGCTTACATATTAGCTCTAATTTCCCAGCGTTTGCTAGTACGAGACGTATGTGGGAGGAAATAATATTTTGCAGCTGTACATACGCTTTTATTTTAGCTGCGGTCCATACTTGTGTTGTCAAACACAGGTAAAATAGCAGGTGAGAAACCGTTACTCCATCAGCACTGAAATTATCTGCACTAACGGGAACCACTCTCTCACTTTGTATATCCTGTACACGTACGATACTTATATGTATAAAAAAAATCGTGTTTTATAGTTGCCCATCTGAGGATCTACTACACTCATGCTCATAAATTAAGGATATTGCTGATACATGGTGAAACAACGTTCTGGTGGGCGGTTTGCGGCTTTAAATCACCTCGGGGTGTGACCATGAGGTGCATCTGACCTGCGGTCGTCGCACGGTGGAGCTGGCAGCACATACGCAGAGGTGTGTTGGTGCATGTCAGAGTACGGTGTAGCGAGTAAGTGTGCAGATGTTTTCAGACATTGTAATGGTGACTTTGTGTGGAAAATGGCCCAAAGGACACACTGATGACGTTATGAGGGGTAGAATACTAGGGCGACTGGAGGCTGGTCAAACAGAGCAGGTGGTAGCATAGGCCCTCCGTGTGCCACAAAGAGTAATCTCAAGATTATGACAACGATTCCAGCAGACAGTAAACGTGTCCAGGCGCTACAGTACGGGACACCCACAGTGTACAACACCACAAGAAGACCGATATCTCACCATCAGTGCCTGCAGATGACCATGGAGTACTGCAGGTAACCTTTCTCGGGACCTTACTGCAGCCACTGGATCAGTTGTCTTCAGAAACACAGTCTACAGACGACTGAACAGACATGGTTTATTCGTCCAGAGACCTGCAAGGTGCATTCCACTGACCCCTGGTCACATGAGAGCCCGTAAATCCTGGTGTCAAAAACACAGTACACTGTCATTGGAACAGTGGTCCCAGGTAATGTTCACGGGCGAGTCCAGGTATAGTCTGAACAGTGATTCTCGCTGGGTTTTTATCTGGCGGGAACCAGGAACTTTGTAAGAGACCTGTATTGAGGTCGTGGTGTGATGGTGTGGGGTGGCATTATGATTGGTGCACGTACACCCCTGCATGTCTTTGACAGAGGAACTGCACCAGTATGCCTGCCTTTTCAGGCAGGAGGATAGGTCGAGCTGTAGCTGGTGCGCCACCTTCCTCCTGATGGATGATAACGCACGGCCCCATCGAGCTGCCAGCATGGAGGAGTACCTTGAAACAGAAGATATCAGGTGATTGGAGTGTCCTGCCTGTTCTCCAGACCTAAATCCCATCGAAGACGTCTGGGACGCTCTCGGTCGACATGTTGTTGCACGTCCCTGAATATGGAAGTTAATAGGAATATGGAAGTTAATAGGAATATAAAAAAAGGGAGGAAAGTTTATCTGTTTAGCAAGAGTAACAGAAGGCACATTTCAGACTACCTAACAAATCAAAACGAAAATTTCTGCTCCGACACTGACAATGTTGAGTGTTTATGGAAAAAGTTTAAGGCAATTGTAAAATGCGTTTTAGACAGGTACGTACCAAGTAAAACTGTGAGGGACGGGAAAAACCCACCGTGGTTCAACAACAAAGTTAGGAAACTACCGCGAAACCAAAGAGAGCTTCAATCCAAGTTTAAACGCAGCCAAAACCTCCCAGACAAACAGAAGCTAAGCGATATCAAAGTTAGTGTAAGGAGGGCTATGAGTGAAGCGTTCAGTAAATTCGAAAGTAAAATTCTATGTACCGACTTGACAGAAAATCCTAGGAAGTTCTGGTCTTACGTTAAATCACTAAGTGGCTCGAAACAGCATATCCAGACACTCCGGGATGAGGATGGCATTGAAACAGAGGATGACACGCGTAAAGCCGAAATACTAAACACTTTTTTCGAAAGCTGTTTCACAGAGGAAGACCGCACTGCAGTTCCTTCCCTAAATCCTCGCACAAACGAAAAAATGGCTGACATCGAAATAAGTGTCCAAGGAATAGAAAAGCAACTGGAATCACTCAACAGAGGAAAGTCCACTGGACCTGACGGGATACCAATTCGTTTCTACACAGAGTACGCGAAAGAACTTGCCCCCCTTCTAACAGCCGTGTACCGAAAGTCTCTAGAGGAACGGAAGGTTCCAAATGTTTGGAAAAGAGCACAGGTAGTAGAGAGCGAGAGAGAGAGGGGTTGCGGAAGGGAGGGGGTATCAAGAAGCTCCGGTGTTTACGACAGAGGGAACGAGATGGACGTATTACCAAGTAAACCATTTGCTCATATTGTTCTCTCTTTTGCTACAGAATTACCGAGATAATGAATAGGAGAAACCTCTCTGGTAGATATCACTCATACTTCAGGGGTATTTCACTGGTTTCATATGGTTCAAATGGGTCTGAGCACTATGGGACTTAACGTCTAAGGTCATGAGTCCCCTAGAACTTAGAGCTACTTCAGCCTAACTAACGTAAGGACATCACACACATCCATGCCCGAGGCAGGACTCGAACCTGCGACCGTAGCGGTCACGCGGTTCCAGATTGAAGCGCCTAGAACCGCTCGGCCACTGCGGCCGGCTCACTGGCTTCAAATTACATATTGACTAGCTAAAGATCTTACCACAAGCCTGCCTGAATATGTCTAGGAGAGACGCATTTCAAGCAGTCTGACTTGCCTATCTTTGTACAAGAAGTGAAAAACTTTATAAGAAGGGAGACCTCAATCGGGATTGGATGACGGATTGAGTTGCAGTGTTTATCAGTGACTCCTCTTTCTCCTCGTCCGTTATCTAGCTCACTCAGCTGCTATATCGATACGTGCACCACAATGTACTGTTGCCTATTTACGTTAGCTAGGGAACAGCGTCTGCGTGGCGGAACCGCTTCGCACGCTTTGCGTAAGCACGAGGTCAGCAGTTTCCACGCTTGGTATCACCCGGCGCGCACTCACCGAGGGGCCCTGCCACGCGACTAAGGAAGCATAGACTGCACAGTTTCGTCACAACGTAGCAACGGAAATGGACATAGCAAACATTAGAATGCATTACAATTTCTTTGTGGATGTTTTCTGTGGAGAAAGTGTATGGTGATATCAGGGATTTGCGCAATATTGCCACAGCGACTGTGTATTAATGTTTGTAACGAAAATTAAAGATATAATAGACTACTGAATGTTATTGAAGATCACTGGTTTAGCTGAGGAACTGTAAACTTGACCATATATATATATATATATATATATATATATATATATACTCCTGGAAATTGAAATAAGAACACCGTGAATTCATTGTCCCAGGAAGGGGAAACTTAAACTTTATTGACACATTCATGGGGTCAGATACATCACATGATCACACTGACAGAACCACAGGCACATAGACACAGGCAACAGAGCATGCACAATGTCGGCACTAGTACAGTGTATATCCACCTTTCGCAGCAATGCAGGCTGCTATTCTTCCATGGAGACGATTGTAGCGATGCTGGATGTAGTCCTGTGGAATGGCTTGCCATGCCATTTCCACCTGGCGTCTCAGTTGGACCAGCGTTCGTGCTGGACGTGCAGACCGCGTGAGACGACGCTTCATCCAGTCCCAAACATGCTCAATGGGGGACAGATCCGGAGATCTTGCTGGCCAGGGTAGTTGACTTACACCTTCTAGAGCACATTGGGTGGCACGGGATACATGCGGACGTGCATTGTCCTGTTGGAACAGCAAGTTCCCTTGCCGGTCTAGGAATGGTAGAACGATGGGTTCGATGACGGTTTGGATGTACCGTGCACTATTCAGTGTCCCCTCGACGATCACCAGAGGTGTACGGCCAGTGTAGGAGATCGCCCCCACGCCATGATGCCGGGTGTTGGCCCTGTGTGCCTCGGTCGTATGCAGTCCTGATTGTGGCGCTCACCTGCACAGCGCCAAACACGCATACGATAGTCATTGGCACCAAGGCAGAAGCGACTCTCATCGCTGAAGGCGACACGTCTCCATTCGTCCCTCCATTCACGCCTGTCGCGACACCACTGGAGGCGGGCTGCACGATGTTGGGGCGTGAGCGGAAGACGGCCTAACGGTGTGCGGGACCGTAGCCCAGCTTCATGGAGACGGTTGCGAATGGTCCTCGCCGATACCCCAGGATCAACAGTGTCCCTAATTTGCTGGGAAGTGGCGGTGCGGTCCCCTACGGCACTGCGTAGGATCCTACGGTCATGGCGTGCATCCGTGCGTCGTTGCGGTCCGGTCCCAGGTCGACGGGCACGTGCACCTTCCGCCGACCACTGGCGACAACATCGATGTACTGTGGAGACCTCACGCCCCACGTGTTGAGCAATTGGGCGGGACGTCCACCCGGCCTCCCGCATGCCCACTATACGCCCTCGCTCAAAGTCCGTCAACTGCACATACGGTTCACGTCCACGCTGTCGCGGCATGCTACCAGTGTTAAAGACTGCGATGGAGCTCCGTATGCCACGGCAAACTGGCAGCCACTGACGGCGGCGGTGCACAAATGTTGCGCAGCTAGCGCCATTCGACGGCCAACACCGCGGTTCCTGGTGTGTCCGCTGTGCCGTGCGTGTGATCATTGCTTGTACAGCCCTCTCGCAGTGTCCGGAGCAAGTATGGTGGGTCTGACACACCGGTGTCAATGTGTTCTTTTATCCATTTCCAGGAGTATATATATATATATATATATATATATATATATATATATATATATATATATATATATATATATATTCGCCACGACATCTTGGTAGATGATTGTTGCAGTGTCTGTGTGTTTATGGGTTGCAATTTTGCATATGACTTGTCAAGCCAATGGCAGCACGGCATCTCTTGCCGCAATTGTCACAAGTGTATCTGGCTGCTGAGGCAGGAGCAGTGGTAGCACTGCGACGCTTTTTCTGCCTTAATCTGTCTAACAAGCCCTCATCGTGCTTCGACATTCCAGATGATATATAATCACGCCACTCTGTTCTCATACTAGCCCGTGCCTCCCATCTGTTTGTGTCGATTCCAAAGCTCTCCATATCTGGTTTACAGGAGTCCTTGAACTTCAATACAGGACGTCCTACAGGTCTTTTGGCTATAGAGATCTCTAAAAGCCATCACCTCACGTGGTAATCTGTCAGGATCCATACGGTGGACGTGTCCCAGCCAGCGGAGTCATCTCTGCTTCAAGATAGCTGAAATACTGTTGCAGTTAGTTTTAGATAGCACTGCTTCGTTGGTCACTCGGTCCTTCCACGTTACTCTGAGGATGGATCTCAGGCACCGCATGTGCAAAATCCTTAAGGCGACGTTCTTGTTTGGCATAGGTAGTCCATGTTTCCGATGCATACAAAAGGATGCTGAGGACACAAGTTTGATATACAAGAATGATGAATAGCTAATGAAACAATTCTCGCATTCAGTCTGCAGCCAAAATAACAATGACACTGACACATGATTTTTACAGAACAAATGAAAAAGATTTTTGTTGAGGAACGTGACAATAAATTATAACTGTCAACTATGTTTCTAATTACCAAAAAGCTTCAATCAATCTATTGTAGGTTGGCTCCCGTGAGAGTAAATCGAGAAGAGACTTGTGATCAGATTGCATAATGATGGAATATCTTCTCAATTATGCGACTGGATTTGTGACTTCCTGTCAGAGAAGTCGCAGTTCGTACTAACTCATGGAAAGTAATTGAATAAAACAGAAGTGGTTTCTGGCGTTCCCTAAGGTAGTGGTATGGGACCTCTGCCGTTCCTTACCTATGTAAACGATTTGGGAGGCAATATGATCAGCCACGTGAGGTTGTTTGCAAATGATGATGGCGTTTATCGTTAAGTAAATTCATTAGAAGATCAAAAAGATTTAGAAAACATGTCTGTACGGTGCGAAAATTGGCAGTTGACCCTATATAATGATATGTTTGAGATTATCAAGATGAGAGCTAAAACGAATCCGTTTAACGTCGGTTACACGATATGTCAATCAAATTCAAAGGCTGTAAATTCAACTAAATACATAGGAATTATAATTACAAACAACTTAAATTGTGTAAGAAGACTTGTTTAAGTTTCTATGTTGGTAACGCCACGTAGCGCTCTGTATGAAAATCACTGACTGTGCTGTGTGCAGTCTGAGGCTGGTTTGCATTGTTGGAATATTTGCTATTGTAGTGTTGGGCAGCTGGATGTGAACAGCGCGTAGCGTTGCGCATTTGGAGGTGAGCCGCCAGCAGTGGTGAATGTGGGGAGGCAGATGGCAGAATTTTGAGAGCGAACGATCTGGACGTGTGTCCATCAGAAAGAGTAAATTTGTAATACTGGATATCATGAACTGATATATATATATATATATATATATATATATATATATATATATATATATATATATATATATATGATGACTTTCAACATTGTTAAGGTAAATACATTGTTTGTTCTGTACCAAAATCTTTTATTTGCTAACTGTGCCTAATCAGTAGTTAGTGCCTTCAGTAGTTAGAATCTTTTATTTAGCTGGCAGTATTGGCGCTCCCTGTATTGCAGTAGTTCGAGTAACGAAGATATTTGTGAGGTAAGTGATTCATGAAAGATATAGGTTATTGTCAGTCAGGGCCATTCTTTTGTAGGGATCATTGAAAGTCAGATTGCGTTGCTTCAAAAATATAGTGTGTCAGTTTAGTTTTGATCAGAATAAGTAAAGAGAAATGTCTGAGTACGTTCAGTTCTGCTCAGCTGTTTGAAAATCAAGTAACGTAAGAGATTTATCAGCACAGTAATTCATTAATTTTTCAAAGGAGATGTTTCATACGTCGACCCTTAGCCGAGGATACCTCACTGGAATCTTATGATTTTTTCTTGTAGTTTGTGTAATTAGTGTTGTTATTGTTTATTGCTAGCGCGTAATTGTAGAGAGAATCTTCTTTGTAGTTGCAGTTTTGCATTGTTGTACAGTAAAACACATGTGGCATGTGTGTAGATTTGCACCAAGTATTTCGCAGCTGTGCTTGCAACTAATTAGATATTGTTCTCAGTGCTATTTTAATGTGTTTTCTTATTTCACTCTTCAAATTGTGTTAGCTTTTCTGTGTCATCTTGTGAAATATTGTAACAACTATGGCGTGTGAAAAACGTAATACTAGGCTCCAAAGTAAACTGAGAAATGACAGCGAATACGAGAGTAGTGTGTTAGCGCCACCATGTAATGAATTAACTAATGTTGAAAATTGTAATTTGGTAATTGTGCATAGGGAAATCGATCAGGCGGCAAATAATGGTGTAGACAGTGAAACAATTAGTGAACAGGGAAGCATTATCAATCGATCGGTCGGCAACAGCTCGCCTCAAGAATCCGAAATGACAGGACGCAATCTTGCAAATACTGTAGATTCAGGTTTTGCGTCCTCACCGTTTTCTCAAATACGTCAAGACACATTCTCTGCTTTTCAAAATGCGAATATTGCCGGTTCAAATGCACTGCCGAACAGCACTGAGGAACATGTTTCAGACACCAGTGCATTGTTATTACAATTAATGCAACAAATGGGACGAAAGCTTCAAGCGTTAGACACAATGGAACAACACCAGCGACAAACACAGCAACAGTTAGACACAATGGAACAAAACCAGAGACAAACATAGCAACAGCTTCAAAAGTTAGACGCAATGGAACAAAATAAAAAACCAGTCACAAACAAATGGAACAAAATCAGAAACAAATTAAAGAAACATTTCAACAAACACGTGAAGATTTAACTACTGAGTTACATAACATCGAATCGAAATGTCAAAAAGTCTGTAATGACGTAAAAACACAAATTTGTGAGAATTTTAAACCTATTTTTTCGCGGCATGAAAACGCGTTACAGAATCACGAAGCACCCATAAAAGAACTGCAAACTATTGTTCATGAAAATTACGAGACCTTGCGGGCTAAAACTGAGTCAGTTGCATCTACCGATTCGATTACGCAACTTGAAAAAACTCAGGAAAACTTAAAGGACACAGTAGATACTCTGAAAATTTGTTCAGAGAGACACATAGAGGAAATTAGTTCATTATCAGAGAAAGTAGTCGAACTGTCGGATCAGCTAAATAATTTATCTACGAAGGTAGATGATAATCTGAATGACACAAGACCGGTAGTCTTTAATGACTCAGAAGAGTACGAACAAATTAGGAAATTCAAACAAAATCAGAATCAAATTAATACGCAACACAAAGGAGAAATCCGGGAAGTACAAGATCAGTTGGCACAAGTAATACAAGAATTACATATTACAGAGGAGGCTCGCGCTCCAACACGGGAAGAGGGACTTAGAAATACGGAAAAGCCACAAAATAATAACACAGGGCATTTCGGAAATTATGAAAGAAATTGGCAAGGTGCACCGAATTTTGAGATGGAACCGCCGACACGTCGTAACAATGACCGATATGCGACTCGCCGACACGATGACTTTGACTATAAGCTGTTCATTACCACACGTAAATTCAAAACATTTAATAATTCTGGCAACGAAATTCATCCACAGGCGTGGCTTCATCAATTCTCTCATTGTTTTCCTCCCAACTGGTCACTGCAGCACAGATTAGAATTTATGTGTGGCTACTTAGAGAATGAACGAGCTGTAAGAATGCGACGGGTCATTCACGATTGTCAGAGTCAAGGAGAATTTTATCATTCCTTCCTCTCAGCATATTGGTCTCAAGCTACTCAAGATCGCGTAAAACATAGCATCATGATGATGAAACACTTTGAACAATCTGAATTTTCCAATCTTGTCAAATATTTTGAAGACATGTTGCACAAGAATCAGTACCAGTCAAACCCGTACAGCCCCTCAGAACTCATCCGCATTTGCTTAATCAAATTGCCTGAACATTTACGACATATTATTTTGGCAGGACGTTGCAAAGACGACATTGTAGCTTTTCAGGAACTCTTACAAGAATTAGAAATTGACACAGACGGCTGCGGGATGCGAAAACAGGAAAACAATCATTACAGGTCACATCCGTCACAATTCCGTGACGACAAAAACAATAACGGGACACGACAAGGCTATTCTTACAACGCAAATCGTGACCAAAATAGACACCACCCATATGACAATCACTGGCAGAGTAATAATAATCACAGGGAAAGATCAGCTCTCCGTGGTAATGATTATGACAGAGACAATCAGAGAAACAGAAAATATGGCAACCAAAATAACTATTATCAAGGGAGACAGAAGAATTTCAGACGCAACGGTCCACCGCGCAGTTACGATTTCGGAGGAAATTCTCCACCACGTCACCGACAAAAGAGAAACTATGGAAACTACCGACATAACGACAGACCTGAATTTCATCAGAACTGGCGGGATTCAAACAGGACAGGGCCTTCTGGCAAGGTGAATTTATAGAAGTTAGGTCTCCTAATCCCAATAACGAAGCGCGCCAACAAAGAGACAGTAGGTAATGACTCACACCGCTGCCAGCCACGAAACGTACTTATGAAGCTGACGACGTAGCTGCCGTGGCTAGTAGTTACGTAAAAATGGAAGACATTAGGGACATCTTGCTCCAGGAACACGACTTAAAGCAGAACAACATTGCATATCTTGTAATTCACATTACAGTAAATGACGTAAAATTTACGGCAGTACTTGACTCTGGCTGTCCCATTTCAGTAATTAGTGAAACAGCCTTTAGCAAATGCAACAAATCGAACGATTGCCCCACACTTCCATTACGTAAGATTAAATTACAAGGTGCAATCTTTGGAAAAAAATGTTGATGTACGCCAACAAACCAACTTAGAATTCTTTTGTCAAAGCAACAGTTTCTCTATGAACTTCCTTGTCGTTTCATTATTGTTAACAGAAATTATATTTGGAGTAGACATTTTGAATGAATACAAGGCAATCTTAAACTTTCACGATGCTGAAATAAATTTAGAGAAAGAAGGTAAGTCAATAGCTTTGAAATTTGAAGATTGGCTCTCAAACCATGATGAGGAAATTAATCGGCTTTACCTCCTGTTAGACAACAGTTCAGAACTTTCGACGGAGCTTGACACTAACAATCACTCTGCAAGTATTGACAGGGATGCTATCGACGGCGTATTTGATACTAATGAGTTAATTCAGAATAAAATTTAAACAATTGAGAATCGTAATGACACTGATAGGCAGGACCTTATTGAGATTTTACAATCACATTCCACACTTTTTACTCACAAAACAGGAACAATCAAGCGATTTCAATATCAATTTCGTGTTCGTGAGCATACTTAATCTTTTGTTAGACCATACGTAATTCTGGCACATTATGGGGACCATGTTAAAACAGAAATACAATCTATGCTTGACGAGGGAATTATTGAGCCTACAGTAAGCTCATACAACAACCATTACATGTTCTTGAGAAGAAAAATGGATCGATCAGGCTTGTCTTAGATTTGAGACAAATCAATACTATCATCATTCCTGAAACAGACAGGCCGCAAACGTTGGAAGAACTTCAAAATTTTAATGGTGTAAAAGAGGTGCCTTCCATTGATCTCAGATCCAGCTTTTATCAGACCTAACTTCATCCATAATGTAGAAAATACGTAGTTTTTCTTTGTTTGCGGCGTTTGTTATCAATTTCGGAAACTTCCTTTTGGTTTGAACATTTCTTCGGCAGCATTCATTTGCGGGCTAAACTCCATATTACCTGAGTTCTTAAAACGTCACATCACCTTATATGTGGACGATATTCTAATAGCAGAAGGAACAACATAATCGCATCCTCATCAATTTGTTACATATTTTTGCTGAATCTGGAATTACAGTTAACTTGGAAAAGTCTGAATTCGGTAGGTCAAAGGTGAAGTTTTTGGGACATATTACTTCTTCTGAAGGCATTCAGCCAGATCCTGAAAAGTTAGAAGCAATCAGAGCCATTCCAGTTCCATCCACAAAACAACAAGTCCGCAGTTTTCTAGGTCTTGTAAATTTTAACCGTCGTTTTCTGAATATGCAAATTCTAGTTACACCAAAACTTTGTTCTCTCACTGGAAAAAGTACTATTTGGAACTGGGACGAACAGGCACAGTTGGAATTAAATTCTTTGAAAGAAACGCTACTTAACGCGCCAACACTAGCTCATCCAGATCTGTCACAAGATTTCTGCCTTAGCACGGATTCTTTTAAAGTCGGTCTTGGTGCCCATTTATTTCAAGAATCCATAGAAAATGACACTACTCTTCAGAAAACCATTGTTTTTGCTAGCCAAATGCTAACAAAATTTGAAAAAAAATATTCCGTTGCTGAATTAGAAGCTTTAGTTATCGTTCGGGCATTTAACAAATTCCGTTTCTTTCTTTCTGGTAAGCACGTAAAAGTATACAGTGATCATCGTGCATTACAATTTCTTATTTCTTCAAAATTAAATCATGACAGGTTAAAATGTTGATCATTGTTTCGGCAAGAATTCCACTTCACAATAGTCTACATTCCCGGCAAGGAGAACATTGTTGCGGACGCACTGTCACTCGCACCGGCTGGGCTTGAGAAAAGTAACACAGAAGGCGGCAACCTCGAAAAAAAATTCAGTATTCTTTACATTCAGAAAGTCGCCTTTGAAAACTTCATCACCACATCTTTAAAGTACAATGCTCATGAACAAGATAAAGATCCGATTTGGAAAGACATCAAAAGTAAATGGCATGAAAAGACACACACACACGGGTTCGGCATTATTATCTGGTTAGAAACAACAAACTCTTCAAACGCTGCACTGTTGATGACAAGCTATGGGTACTTTACATTCCTGACGATTTTATTAATAAGCTCATTTGGTACATTCATTTCAGCTACGCACATTTTGGTTCACGAAAATGTTATCATATTCTTCGGACGACTTGTTATTTTAACAATATGGAAAAGATAATTCGAAGAGTCTTGTCTATTTGTAACATTTGTCAAAAGGCTAAACCATCTACTATCTCACATCGTGCTCCATTGTTTCCTATCATGCCTTCTAAATTAAAAGAGTTTGCTGCTGTTGATGTCTTGGGACTCCTTGTCAGAACATCGAACGGATATTCGTACGTTTTAGTCGCTGTTGAACTTACTTCAAAATTTGATTCTTTCACACCGTTACGTAAAGTCACTGGACGGTCTGTATCTAACGCCTTAGTTAGAAATTTCTTAGGTGAAGTTGGACACGTTAGTAAAGTCATTTTAGATAACAGACCGCAATTCAGATCTGCTGTTTGGTCACGCTTACTTCGGAATCATAAAATCAAACCTGTTTTCATTTCATTGTACTCACCACATTGTAACCCATCTAAACGGATTATGAAAGAAATCAATAAGCTTTACAGACTTTATTGTCACAGAAAGCATCAGTGTTGGGACAAATATTTACACTTATTTCAAAATGTGCTGAATAAAATGCCTGATGACTCCGCTGCTTTACTACCTATTCTTGTACTGAAGAATGAAGAACCACCAAACAGAATCAGAGAGCTTGTACATTTTCCGAATACACATAAACTTCGACACAGTGACATAATTGATTTGGCTATTAAAAATATAAGTTCTGCTGTAGACAACAGGAGAAAACTACACGGTAAAGCAAATGCAAAGAAACTATATATTGGTCAGAAAGTTCTCATTGAAGCTCATTGTCACATAAGAAGACACACATGAGTCACAAATTCTGTCTGGTTTACATTGGACCTTACAGAATTCGACGTATACCACATGATAATTGCGTTGAAGTTGAAACTCTGTGTACTAGGAAGAGTAAAGGTTTACACCACATTTCACATGTAAAGCCGTTTATTGAGAGATAATCTGCTTTTTAACTTAGCCTTGGCCATAAAATTTTTCACTCCACGTTACTAGTACGCTTTATCACACTTATAAACTGTTAACATGCAACAATATTTGAAGTTAACTATCCAGTCAAGAACCAAGAGAACTTATTTAAACAGTAATTACGAGTGCATTGTTATAGTGAATAGACGACGCAGTGTTGTTGTTTATACATGCTTGCTTGTTAGTTGCACGATTACATAACGACTATAAGGCTTACATACTTAGAATATATACTGTTAATGAGATTTTAATGCTCCATTTTGGTTTACTTGAAAAGACATTCTTTATTTGAAGTACTTTCTTTTATTGAGATTAAAGGTAACTTAGAATTTGGTTTCTTTGACAGCTAGACGATTATATCATGTTGCTACTAATGTGTGACACAATTTACATTATTGCTTTTGCGGTGTACCTATTTTATATCTTCACAGTTTTTCTGTATTATTCTGGAAAGTAAAACATGTTTTAGTAGTAACTTTGTGGTATAGCTACAATGAGACAGCCTTTTCCGTAGCACAACAATACGTTACAGTACAGTACTTTCTTTATCATGGCAATAAGCGTAATAACTACAATATCTATACGCAAAGCATTTCACTTTTGTTTATGATGAGGTAAGTACATTGACTTCTGCAGAACTTTGCTTACAGAGGGCGATAACTACGACACTTCCACAGAATTATCTTACAGTAAGACGCACATCTAGCTAACAGGACACGCATTTCAGTGATTAATTTTTGTACTTAAAACATTTATTTTTAAAGATTTTTGAATTACCAAGATACAAAGAAAGTTTTCGGTGATACATTTCATTCGATTGCTGTAACCTGTAACACGTGAGGGTATAATTACATTAATCCTCATGGGGTACACGCCTACTTTGTCTGATATTTACTGAAATTCCTAATGAAATGATGAGAAACATTTTAGGTCTATTGTCTTGCTAGTTGAGAGATTTTTTACTGCCTTAGGAGATGCCATATGGCTAGTGAATGACGTTTCATGCCTTGCTTTACGTATATATTTGCCTATTTTGTTTAATATCTAGTTTCTAGTTGCACTGCAGCATTGGTAAAAATAAAATGTAATAGATGTACTAATATCACTATTTTATGCCTACAGATCCAATAAATAATAATTATATGATCTTAAAAAAGAGGAGGAGCTCAAATAGACATTTCCCTTCACAGGTATTGCATACATAATTTGTCAACGATTTGGTAATTTTTTTGTCAGAGTAAGTTTTTGTGATGCATCACTCTAGTGTTACGATCTGACATAGGTATCAGACATTTCCTATCTTTACTGTAATATTTTTTCTGCTTGAGCTTTGTCATGTTTAGATATAAGTTATTGCGTTTGCTGCTGCTGTTTGCCAGGCATAGTTCTACTGAATTTCACATTGTACTAAGCCAGTTATACTACTGATTTATTTTTCTTGTTGCTGCACATTAGCTCATATTAGTTGTAATGTTGCATTTGCGTTGTCAGTTTAGATATACTGCTGCTTGCTTTGCCAATTTGCATTTTTTTGTCATTGCTGTTTGTGTTAATTGTTTTGTGCTGCTGCATTGCCTCGTCCCTTAGGATATATATCTGAGCTCAGTAGATTTAAGTTATCTTAAAAGGAGGTAGGCTATATAAGAGAATGAGTTGCGATGAACTGGAAGAAATGCATTGAGAAGTTATATGAAAAAGATTTGGGCAAAAATGAGTATTGAAAAACGAGAAATAATTATTTTGAAAGAGGATATGAACAAAACAGTAGGGCTTAGGGACAACAGGTATAGGATAGGACTTGTTGGGAATAATGATGAACTAAGGGAGATCTCCAAGAACTAAAGAACGCTTTGTTTGCAAATCAAATGCGATAAATACTGCAGTAAAAGAAACCCTGTCCTTTCCTTTTGTGTTTTCCCGCTATGTGTTTGTGTTCCTTTGTGTATTTGTGTTCTTCCTGTCTTTATGTGTTTATCTGATAAGACTTATGTTGTAGACTTTTTCTAATAATATGTTATTTACTTTGTAAAGATGTTTAGACATTATTTATTCTATTTTGTTTTAATGTTCATGCGTGAAGTTGATGCTTCGAAAGCTATTCTGATCTTTTATGTATTTACTTATGTCATAATTCCTGTAACACTGATGTATATGTTTATTTCTATTCTTTTGTAAATCCCATATTACTACAAATGTTATCTGTACTGTTATGATCTTTAATGATGTATTTTGTACCTTTATAATTGTAATCTTACGTTGCAAATTTATAATTGTACAGACACCAGTTCTTCAAATTAAGTTTCATTTCACTGCACACGTTTCTGTTAGTCATAGTATGTGTACAATATGTGAGGACTGTTAGTGTTTGCACGTGTGTTAATAATTCAGCAAAGCTGCCAAAAAGTTTGTGAGTGCACAATTGGTGGTTTATGGACTTGCTATATTGTCCGCAAGACTCTTCGATGGTGACTGTGCACCCGCGCGGTCGCAACAGACGGCTGCTGGTCGTCTCTACAAGGATTGGTGTGGGTCTGCACCTTTGATGGCCCACCAGTACCATAATCTCTACCAGGAGTACAGTGGGTCTGACCCGTGATGACCTACCTACCAATATTCTTCAAAACTTCGACTGACTCTGCTGTGGGTTTGCTCTGTTGTGGCCCATTACCTGTCTGTATGCCAAGAGTTGGAAGGACAACGCTACTTCTTCAAGACTGCATGGAAATCCACTACTTCCGTGTGCATTTTCTTTTACTGCTCAGACTTTGAAAAAGAAACTGCAATTACTACTTGATGAATGATCAGTACTGTCTTTACGGACTGTGAGAAAATTTTTGTTTTTGACCAACATGGTATCTATAAGTGTGTGCATTTGATATATTTGTTAGCGTTAATATAATTTTTTAAGCAAATATGTATTCCCAAGGCCCAAAACAATTTGTAAATTTTTTTTGTGGGGAGCATGGGGGCTATTTAAGTAGGCTTGTTTAGGTTTCTATGTTGGTAACGTCACGTAGCGCTCTGTATGAAAATCACTGACTGTGCTGTGTGCAGTCTGTGGCTGGTTTCCATTGTTGGAATATTTGCTATTATAGTGTTGGGCAAGCGGACGATCTGGACGTGTGTCCATCAGAAAGAGTAAATTTGTAATACTGGATATCATAAACTGATTATTAAGGTAAATACATTGTTTGTTATCTATCAAAATCTTTCATTTGATAACTATGTCTAATCATTAGTTAGTGCCTATAGAAGTTAGACTTTTTTATTTAGCTGGTAGTATTGACGCTCGCTGTATTGCAGTAGTTCGAGTAATGAAGATTTTTGTGAGGTAAGTGATTCATGAAAGGTATAGGATTCTGTTAGTAAGGGCCATACTTTTTTAGGGATTATTGAAAGTCAGATTGCGTTGCGCTAAAAATATAGTGTGTCAGTTTAGTGTTGATCAGAATAAGTAAAGAAATAAATGTCTGAATACGTTCAGTTCCGCTCAGCTGTTTTAAAATCAAGTAACGTAAGAGGCTTATTTTGAAGCTGACTGCAGAACGATTCTATTATCACCAACATATAGGAAAATAAGATACGAGAATTACGGCTCATACAGAGGAGTATAGGCAGACGTGTTTTCCCTCACTCTCTTTGCAAGTGTAACAGGAAAGGAAATGACTAGTAATGGCACAGGGTACCCTCCGCCACGCACCGTACGGTTGCTTGCAGAGCATGTATGTAGATGTAAATGTAGTACGACACTTTGAAAATTGAAATCAATATCCTGGTTAACGTGTGGGCCCAAATCATTGTACAAAAAACACCAGCCGACCGCTGTGGCCGAGCGGTTCTAGGCGCTTCAGTCCGGAACCACGCTGCTGCTACGGTCGCAGGTTCGAATCCTGCTTCGGGCATGGATGTGTGTGATGGTCTTATGTTAGTTAGGTTTAAGTAGTTCTAAGTCTAGGGGACTGATGACCTCAGATGTTAAGACCCATAGTGCTTAGAGCCATTTGAACTGATGACCTCAGATGTTAAGTCCCGTAGTGCTCAGAGCGATTTGAACCATTTTTTTTTTTTGAAAAACACCATCAAAACATCCAGTTTGAATTAGACGTTGGTAAAAAGCCTCTTTGGGCTGTCAGTACACTTGACGCATTTTATTGTTTGAAAAGAGGCAAAATCGCATCTCGTCGGCACGCACTTGACTCTGGAGCTACGTACTGTCCAGTTTCTGTGTTGTTTGACCCACTGATGACATGCAGCTTTATGAGCCAGTCTGAGCCATGGTCCTCTGCGAGGTCCATCGCGTACACTTCCCTTCGCAATGTTCACTCGGAAACTAGTTGAGTGGACCCGCACTCATTTGCAGCAACAGTTGCTGTCGGGTTTGAAACCGATTGCCATTGACAAGGCGTGACACTCGTCTCTTATCCCTGTCGGTTAGGATCATTTTACGGCCACTGTTTCGCCATGTTACGTGACAACGAGTGCTACACCATTCCTTGTAGATAATCGAACGACGTGGCGCAGTGGTTACCACACTGGACTCGAATTGGAAGGACGACGGTTCAAATCCCTGTACGGACTTCCAAATTTAGGCTTTTCGAAATTTCCCTAAACCACGTAAGGTGGACATACGTGACAGCGACCAAAATTATGAAAAAAAAATTATTGGCTCTTCGTTTACTACATGGTATTCAAATTTCAATTTATGAATATTATGTTCCAATTCCACTCATAAGTATAAAATAATAATTGGCAGAAGCTTGCATGGTGCCATGTCCCTTTCTTGTTCTGTACTTCCTCACATTATTTATTCCTGTAGCGTTTTCTTAAAGTTTTATGGAATCACCATGCAGGGAAAGCTTGTGTGGTACATCACGGAGGCTGTGGAATAGCATCACTGCCGCAGATTTTGTATTATTTGGTTTGTGGTGTTTGGTTACAAGTGTTTGCAAAGGAGTAACCTATACGAAATTTGCCTGTAAATCTATTATCACAATCTGCAGCATGCCTCGTTCCAATAAAGTGTAATTACCACACTTTAATTATCTTATTTCAAAAATGGTTCAAATGGCTCTAAGCGCTATGGGACTTAACATCTGAGGTCATCAGTCCCCTAGACTTAGAACTACTTAAACCTAACTAACCTAAGGACATCACACACATCCATGCCCGAGGCAGGATTCGAACTTGCGACCGTAGCAGCAGCGCGGTTCCGGACTGAAGCGCCTAGAACCGCTCGGCCACAGCGCCCGGCAATTATATTGGCAGACTACGAACTCTACGGAGGCTAGGATTTGATCCAGGAGCCTTCACACTGTCGGTGTTCATTGAAAACGGAGAATTGCTGCAGTTGACATTATTGCTACTCAATTTGGTTCAAATGGTTCAAATGGCTCTGAGCACTATGGGACTTAACATCTTAGGTCATTAGTTCCCTAGAACTTAGAAATACTTAAACCTAACTAACCTAAGGACGTCACACAACAACCTCGCCGGGAATCGAACCCGGGAACCCGGGCGTGGGAAGCGAGAACGCTACCGCACGACCACGAGATGCGGGCTACTCAATTTGAAAATCAGATTAACCACAGAAGAAGAATGAAGAGGTGTATGCATATGATTTGCGCTAGTTCAGCGACAGAAGTTAAGGCCTTATACAAACACCATAAAATCTTTGATTCAGGTTTCCTGTGACTCACATTTTGGAAACTTTATGTACAGTCGTGGACAAAACGAACGAGACCCCTCACCTTTTCGTTTTGCTGATCCGCACAGCTTTAAAGTCTGCTACACAGCATAACAGGCTAGGCGACGAAGTGCTACCAACATACTATGTAAGTTCGTTCAGCTGATGTGGTGAGATAGCTAGCACTGGAGAAACTCGCGCTTCGAAGAACCCACAACATTGTCT
The DNA here is from genome assembly GCF_023897955.1 of Schistocerca gregaria. Classification (NCBI taxonomy): domain Eukaryota; kingdom Metazoa; phylum Arthropoda; class Insecta; order Orthoptera; family Acrididae; genus Schistocerca; species Schistocerca gregaria. Next base: position 743,752,827 of record NC_064931.1, on the reverse strand, counting down.
GCCACCACTTCGTGGGAAACGAAATACCTCAAGTATAAGCCAATGTGCTGTATTCGCATATCTGTCACTATGACTTGGATCTAAAGTGTGGTTACGGATAGTACGTATGCTCAGATTGCGAATCTAACCTCATGAATACAGTCAAGGGGAAATGAATTAGGCGTCCTTCCTCTTCCGTAGCTTCAAATATATTTTAGTTATTCTATGTCCACTGAACTGCGCAGAAAATCATTCACCAGAAGTGAATAACTTTTTAGTAACACCAGATGATATGAACAGCTTGCCGGCGCGGATTAGCCGTGCGTTCAACGGCGTCATATCGCGGACCGCGCGGCTCCTTGCGCCGTCAGTTCGAAACCTTCCCCGGTCATGGATGCGTGTTAGGTTAGGTAGGTTGAAGTAGTACTAGATCTAGGGGACTGACGACCTAAGCAGTTTGGTGGCATAGATCTTAGAGCCATTTTTTGACCTTCCGCGTAAATTTTCTTTACATAAATTCTCGCATTGCGTTGACATAGCTCACTTTTTTACACCACCAAGGGACCGTATACAGCAGGAAGTCCGATACATTTCCGCTTATTATGTCCACCCGTACCCGAGGTAAACGGGTTTTTGTAGGTTGGGTAGGCAGATAGACGGTCAAGAAAGTGAGACTAGTAGGGTTCCATTTTTACCGATTTACGTGACGAAATCCTAAAAACGAAAATAGCTACCACAGTTACTGAAGATGAGAGCCGCATAATAATTTTCCCTACTCTTTATTCGAAATGTTCCAGTTGCAGTCGATACATCAGCATATTAATCGTAGCTACGCTTTCGATCCAAATAACGTTTACAGGAATGCAAATAAAATCCATTAGCCTATACACGTGGTAATTCAGATCCCACTATTAATGCCACCGCCTTTTAGATGAGCGAGCATTCCAATTGCTAGCTGCCTTAAGGAACACTTCAGCTAATGAACGTTTTCTGCCTTTGACACGTCTAATGGAGAATTCGAAACATTTTAGAATACGTTTGGCAGCTACGTCGCCGTTATTTCCTGGGGTGGTGCAGAATTATCCTACTAAATTTACTCGCTAATAACAGTTTTTTGTTACTTCGATAAACATCCCGAATGACCTTCACATAAGCGGTGACATGAAGGTAGGCAATTCATGTTTTTGAGTCCAGAAAGCTCTATGCAACAGAAACTGCAGATCATTTTCCCATTTTCGTTGCAAAATTGCCGGCTTATTCATGTCTGGGGTAATAATAGAGGGTTGTCTGCTGGCGTAGTGAAAAGTGCTTGCTATTGCAAGGGAGGTCTGGTTTGTTTTCGGTTCTAATCTCGATGGAGGCGCAGAGAGACTATCAGTAAAGGAATTTTAAGAAATTCTCGCGCCCCCAATACGTTTTATTGCTACCTTTATTCTGTACCGGTGCTCTGTGGATGTCGATATGAAATTCTTGTAGAATTTCAAACTTGATATTGACTACTTTTTCCGGTTCTGTCAATAATTGAATTCACTTAAGTGTGGCACTGAATGATTTTTAACTGAATTTCGTTATGAATCTTCACGCATTGCTAAATTTGCACACTTTCATGCTAGGTCAGCAACGGTAATCCAGTATGACTGGTCTGAACGTTGACACAGACCGTTTCGCGGCCGAATGCGCATAATATTTTGCTAATTCGTAACGATCTGGAGTACTTGGTCTTACTAAAAAAGTTATGTTATCTCGATAAGCTGAAATTCAGTTTTATTTGTACAGTTCATACTAATTAGCGTTTCTTCTTTCATTTATATCTTATATTTAGGTGTTGTGGTTAACACATTAATCAGCACTAATATAGTCTTACAAATGATTGAAAACAGTCTGACAAATTTCGGATACTTTTCCAATTTCACGCCTGTGCACAGTATGTTGGTAGACTTCGTCGCCTTGTCTGTTATGCTCTGTACCAGACTTTAAAGCTGTGCGGATCAGCATAACGAAAAGGCGAGGGATATTGCTCATTTTGTCCACGACTGTACAATTCCCTCACGAACCTATGATGTTAGAGAAATAGTCAATACTATAGTGAAATATTCTGTGGAAGGAATTTTCATTTAATACAGTAGTAAGGCATTTATGTAAGAGAAAAGCCCTAAATTTTGGTGCATTTTTTTCACAGATACTTGGAGAGCGGTAAAAATCCAGGAAAGGAAGATATCAAAAGTCTGTTCCACATATGTTTGTAATAATGGTAATTATATTTTTGTACAGAAATGCATTAATTTCGTTCTAACAGATTTTCCAAAAGGGGACCACCTGTACTCACCTTGCTGAAAAAAATTTCAGTTGTTCATAATTTAAAACGTATAACGTTAATAAGCATTCACAACTGTGCGAAATTTTGTTACATAGTCTTAAAAACTATGGTCTTAATAAGATTTTTTTCAAATTATTCCAATTCCGCATGTGTCCGCCCGTTAAGGCAATTTACGGGATGGCTCCTTTCAAAAAGGCACTGACGATTTCCTTTTCCATCCTTGTCGTATCCGAGATTGTGTTCCGTCTCTAATGACCTCGCTGTCGACCGGACGTTAAACTGTAATCTTCCGTTTACTTCCTTCCTTGTAGAACCATTAGACAGTCCACATTCATATATCACCATAGCTGCCGACTTCATCCAAGGCGTGGTCAAGGGCACATCGGAACAAGGCATCTCCTTTCTGTCATTCTGTCACGTCTCCAGGTCGTCTCAGGTCATTGCGCCGATTCTGCACAACCTACTGGCAGATACACATCCCTTCACTACCATGACATACGCCAGCGTTGGAGGGCTACTTGACAGCCTAGTACCAATGACATACTACCCACATCGGTCGAGTGCTGCCAGTGATCTCTTTCAGGGGCACCGTTCCTCCCACTGTGTTCTGGCCATGTCGCGTCGCGCGCTTTCCCACATAATAAACCGTGTGCGAGTTGTGTTCAGTCACCAATGGAGCAGACAGACGAGGATGTTGCTTTGGCTCTAGTGACTCATTTAGTTTTGTTGAGGAAAAAACAAGAGCGGGAAAGAAAGAGACATAGTTACTGCGTTCACCCTCCGTTCAGAACTAGAGGAGAAGAGGGAGAATTCAACACGATACTTAACACGCTCGCTGATGACCCTGTGAAATTTGTAAAGTGTATTAGAATGAGTTTTATTAACTTCAAGAATGTATTTCTGTCTCAGCTTTCTGAGATCGAAGATACATGGCTTCTGTTTATCTGGCCAGCATGCCTTAATGCTGTAGATCTTGCAGGAGAGGAAGTACTGCGATCCACCGAGGATGGACGTGTGTCAACATCATCGTCTTCTTCTCTACTTACGTCATCTAGGGAACACTGAGCGTTGTTCAGAGTCTCACGTTTTTGCAGAAACGGAATTAAAAACTGCATTTCATCTTCTGTTCACCATTTCTTTATCTTCTTTGCAGCCTAGCCAGATGTCGCTGCGTCAAGCACGAGCTCGAGTAAAATGCGACCTCAGCAGCGTCCATTTGCTTTTGCATTCATCACCTGCAAGTAAGCAAAATTATAACTGAATGTGAAAAGTATTATCACTGTTACCTTCATCAAGTGCAACAAAAAGCAACACGATCAGGAAAACGAAACCGATACTTACTGGATTTGTCGTAAATCAGACAGGATAGGTACGTTCGAGAGAGATTCATAGTAGTTCGGGTACAGTCGGAAAGAGCCGAGCACCGAATGACTGCCAACAGGCGACTTAGGATGCGGTCACAGTGGCACCGATATCGGTGGATTCTGCCGACGACCGACATCGTCCGAAGACGGCCGATCTTTCCAAATCACTGCGCCACTACGTGCGCGGTCGCAATGTAGCCGATCTCATCGCCCGAACGTACAGATTTCGGACGACAGTCGGTGAAATTCAAAACGGTTTGTTTACTGTGAGAAACTAATAGGTTTAGTGAAAGGAGTAGTTTGTGGTATCCTGAAGCTAAAAAATTTCATAAGCTCGGAATATATGAACTGAAATCGCAGGTTTACTGGAAAGCACAAATAGGCAAAATCTTTATCGGAAATTTTTAGGTGTAGATTATAGCCTCGAAAAATAAATTGTTCAAGTGACAAGGATTGTGTATCGTTTGATTAAAGTTACTGTAGTCGATCTTTTTGGGTTGTGGTAGGCGGATATTAGCTGTCCTCAAAGTACTGTAACTGCTTACTGGCGTCTTTATGTTCCATGAAGTGGTTTGCAAATGTGGCGCACGTATATGTCTCCACTTTACAGTGCTTTAGGTTTCAGAGTATTTTATTCCACACTTTGTGTTTGCCTTTCATACGTTTGCTGAATGACAATCATTGATGATGATGCTTGGTTTGTCGGGCACTCGACTGCGCGGTTATCAGCGCCCGTACAAATTCCCAACCTTTGCTCAGTCCAATCTCGCCACTTTCCGGAATGATGATAAAATGATAAGGACAACACAAACACCCAGTCATCTCGAGCAAGTGAAAATTCCTGACCCCGCCAGGAATCGAACCCGGGACCCCGTGCACGGGAAGCGAGAACGCGACCGTGAGACCACGAGCTGCGGACGACAGTCATTGAAGGTTAACCTACATATTTCTGCACAACTTTAAATAAATTCAGCAAAGCAGATTTCTGGTGCTCCCGTCGAAGTGTGATTGGAGCTCTATTAAAAATTCCGATACTCAAACTGAAGATGCAATTCTGGCTCAAGTAAAACTAGAAGTGACACTTTGATATTTGACACCCTTCGATTACATCTTACTAATGATTAGACCTACACCCGTTCTGAAAAGTACAATTGCAAAGTTTTTGTGGGATGTGTTGGATGTTATTTACCAAGCCCTAAATACTAATTTATAAGCTACTATTTTCACTCTTGTGCCACAAATACTAAGGAATTCTCAGTTTATTCTATATCGAATTTTGGAACTATGCTACACACTGTAATATAGTCGATTTTCTTTATTAAAATCTTCATTGAATCTGAAATAATACTGCCTCCAGAAATCTTGTTACGTCCATTCTCGAATCCATTGTGCAAGTGTTCAAAGAGCAGTGAAGCTTGCAGTTCTAGAATCTGGTTACCTGACTATATCTCTGACATTATTGCATTAATATACACCATTTTTAGAATAAAGTGATGATGTTGATGATGGTGTTTGGTTTGTGAGGCGCTCAACTACGCGATCATCAGCGACCGTACGAATTCCCAGGTTTTACACAGCCCAATTTTTGTACACAGTCCAGTCCAGCCAGTCACGAATGATGAATATGATGATGATTAAGAAGATGATGCTGATGACAAAATGATTATAACAACACAAACACAGTTACCGGGCAGAGAAAATCCCAAACCCGAGACCCCGTAATCCAGAGGCATCAACGCTAGCCACTAGACCACGAGCTGCTGACGGAATAAAGTGATCTGCTGTGAAAACACAAATCTTGCTTACTCACACACAAATTTTAGCCACTCATCATATAACAGAAACATCTATTTTCACCACCTAAATTAACCATTATGTGCTCATAAACTCATTGGCAAAACCTTTATACACCAAAGTCGCCACTGTAGCATAATAAACCATACTCTTAATATCGTTTTTTGGAGAGATCCTTAGTGTGGTTTATCACTGAAACTACATATTTTCGTAATACATGGGTATTTCGTAAAACTTATCTGGTGATTCCAATAACTGAAGACAGAGTGTACAGTACTCGAAACTTTCTTTTCGAGACAGATAGACACTATGTCATAAAAAGTAGCTGGACACCTAGCTGAAAATGACTTACAAGTTCGTGGCGCCCTCCATCGGTAATGCTGGTATCCAATATTGTGTTGGCCCACCCTTAGCCTTGATGACAGCTGCCACTCTCGCAGGTATACGTTCAATCAGGTGCTGGAAGGTTTCTTGGGCAACGGCAGCCAATTCTTCACTGAGTGCCGCACTGAGGAGAGGTATCGATATCGGACGGTGAGGACAGGAAGGAAGACGGCGTTCCAAAACATCCCAAAGGTGTTCTATACGGTTCAGGTCAGGACTCTGTGGAGGCCACTCCATTACAAGGATGTTATTGTCGTGTAACCACGCCGCCACAGGCCGTGCATTATGAGCAGGTGCACCATCGCGTAGAAAGATGCAAACGCCATCCCCGAATTGCACTTCAACAGTGGGAAGCAAGAAGGTGCTTAAAACATCAATGTAGGCCTATGCTGTGATAGTACCACGCAAAACAACACGGTTGCAAGCCCCCTCCATGGAAAACACGACCACGCCATAACACGACCGCCTTTTACTGTTGGCACTAGACACGCTGGAGGATGACGCTCACCGGGCACTAGTCATACTCCCCACATACTCCCCAAATTGTGCACCTTGACTCGACATTCCACATAACGTTTTTCCACTGTTTAATCGTCTAGTGTTCACGCTCCTTACACCAAACGAGGCGTCGTTTGGCGTTTACTGGCATGAGTGTGGCTTATGAGCAGCCGCTCGCCATCAAATCCAAGTTTTCTCTCCTCCCGCCTAACTGTCATAGTACTTGCAGTGGATCCTGATGGAGTTTGGAATTCCTCTGTGATGGTCTGAATAGATGTCTGCCTATTACACATAACGACCCTCTTTAATTGTCGGCTGTCGCTGTCAGTCAACGGACGAGGTCGGCCTGTACGCTGTTGTTCAAAAAATGTTGAAATGTGTGTTAAATCGTATGGAACTTAACTTCTAAGGTCACCAGTCCCTAAGCCCACACACTAATTAACCTAAATTATCCTAAGGACAAACACACACACCCATGCCCGAGGGAGGACTCGAACCTCCGCCGGGAACAGGCGCACATTCCATGACTGCAGCGTTTAAGACCGCTCGGCAGTCCCGCGCGGCTACGCTGTTGTGCTGTACGTGTCCCTTCACGTTTCTACTTCACTATCACATCGGAAACAGTGGACATAGGGATGTTTAGGAGCGTGGAAATATCGCGCACAGATGTATGCCACAAGTGATCACCTGACCACGTTGGAAGTCCGTGAGTTCCGCGGAGCGCCCCATTCTGCACTCTTGTGATGTCTAATGACTACAGAGGTTGCTGGCAGTAGGTGGCAGCACAATACATCTAATATCAAAAATGTGTGTTTTGGGGGGTTTCCGTATACTCTTGATCACATAGTGTAGCTATTCGGCATCTCATTAATACACTACTGGCCATTAAATTGCTACACCAGAAAGACGACGTGCTACAGACTCGAAATTTAACCGACAGGAAGAAGATTCTGTGATATGCTGATTGGCTTTTCAGAGCATTCACACAAGGTTGGCGCCGGTGGCGACACCTACTACGTGCTGACATGAGGAAGGTTTCCAACCGATTTCTCATACACAAACAGCAATTGACGGGCGTTGCCTGGTGAAACGTTGTTATGATGCCTCGTGTAAGAAGGAGAAACGCGCACCTTCACGCTTCCGACTTTGATAATGGTCGGATTGTAGCCTATCGCGATTGTGGTTTATCGTATCGCGACATTGCTGCTCGCGTTGGTCGAGATCCAATGACTGTTAGCAGAATATGGAATCGGTGGGTTCAGGAGAGTAATACGGAACGGCGTGCTGGATCCTAACGGCCTCGTGTCGCTACCAGTCGAGATGACAGGTATCTTATACGCATAGCTGTATCGGATAATGGTCGGATTGTAGCCTATCGCGATTGTGGTTTATCGTATCGCGACATTGCTGCTCGCGTTGGTCGAGATCCAATGACTGTTAGCAGAATATGGAATCGGTGGGTTCAGGAGAGTAATACGGAACGGCGTGCTGGATCCTAACGGCCTCGTGTCGCTACCAGTCGAGATGACAGGTATCTTATACGCATAGCTGTATCGGATCGTGCGGCCACATCTCGTTCCCTGAGTCATCAGATGGGGACGTTTGCAAGACAACAACCATCTGCACGAACAGTTCGACGACGTTTGTAGCAGCATGGACTATCAGCTAGGAGACCATGGCTGCGGTTGCCCATGACGCTGCATCACAGACAGGAGCGCCTGCGATGGTATACTCAACGACGAACCTGCGTGCACGAATGGCAAAACGTCATTTTTTCGGATGAATCCAGGTCCTGTTTACAGCATCATGATGGCCGCATGCGTGTTTGGCGACATCGCGGTGAACGCACATGGGAAGCGTGTATTCGCCATCGTCATACTGGCGTATCATCTGGCGTGATGGTATGGGGTGCCATTGGTTACACGTCTCGGTCACCTCTTCTACATCTACATGACTACTCTGCAATTCACATTTAAGTGCTTGGCAGAAAGTTCATCGAACCACAATCATACTATCTCTCTACTATTCCACTCCCGAACAGCGAGCGGGAAAAACGAACACGTAAACCTTTCTGTTCGAGCTCTGATTTCTCTTATTTTATTTTGATGATCATTTCTACCTATGTAGGTTGGGCTCAACAAGATATTTTCGCATTCGGAAGAGAAAGTTGGTGACTGAAATTTCGTAAAAAGGTCTCGCCGCGACGAAAAACGTCTATGCTGTAATGACTTCCATCCCAACTCGTGTATCATATCTGCCACACTCTCTCCCCTATAACGTGATAATACAAAACGAGCTGCCCTTTTTTGCACCCTTTCGATGTCCTCCGTCAATCCCACCTGGTAAGGATCCCACACTGCGCAGCAATATTCTAACAGAGAACGAACGAGTGTAGTGTAAGCTGTCTCTTTAGTGGACTTGTTGCATCTTCTAAGTGTCCTGCCAATGAAACGCAACCTTTGGCTCGCCTACCCGACAATATTATCTATGTGGTCCTTCCAACTGAAGTTGTTCGTAATTTTAACACCCAGGTACTTAGTTGAATTGACAGCCTTGAGAACTGTACTATTTATCGAGTAATCGAATTCCACCGGATTTCTTTTGGAACTCATGTGGATCATCTCACACTTTTTGTTATTTAGCGTCAACTGCCACCTGACACACCATACAGCAATCTTTTCTAAATCGCTTTGCAACTGATACTGGTCTTCGGATGACCTTACTAGACGGTAAATTACAGCATCATCTGCGAACATTCTAAGAGAACTGCTGAGATTGTCACCCAGGTCATTTATATAGATCAGGAACAGTAGAGGTCCCAGGACGCTTCCCTGGGGAACACCTGATATCACTTCAGTTTTACTAGATGATTTGCCGTCTATTACTACGAACTGCGACCTTCCTGACAGGAAATCACGAATCCAGTCGCACAACTGAGACGATACCCCATAGCTCCGCAGCTTGATTAAAAGTCGCTTATGAGGAACGGTGTCAAAAGCTTTCCGGAAATCTAGAAATACGGAATCAACTTGAGATCCCCTGTCGATAGCGGCCATTACTTCGTGCGAATAAAGAGCTAGCTGGGTTGCACAAGAGCGATGTTTTCTGAAGCCATGCTGATTACGTGTCAATAGATCGTTCCCTTCGATGTGATTCATAATGTTTGAATAGAGTATATGCTCCAGAACCCTACTGCAAACCGACGTCAATGATATAGGTCTGTAGTTAAATGGATTACTCCTACTACCCTTCTTGAACACTGGTGCGACCTGCGCTATTTTCCAATCTGTAGGTACAGATCTATTGGTGAGCGAGCGGTTGTATATGAGTGCTAAGTAGGGAGCTATAGTATCAACGTAATCTGAAAGGAACCTAATCGGTATACAATCTGGACCTGAAGACTTGCCCATATCAAGCGATTTGAGTTGCTTCGAAACCCCTAAGGTATCTACTTCTAAGAAACTCATGCTAGCAGATGTTCGTGTTTCAAATTCTGGAATATTCCATTCGTCTTCCCTGGTGAAGGAATTTCAGAAAACTGCGTTCAATAACTCCGCTTTAGCGGCACAGTCGTCGATAACAGTACCATCGGCACTGCGCAGCGAAGGTATTGACTGCGTCTTGCCGCTTGTGTACTTTACATACGACCAGAATTTCTTCGGATTTTCTACCAAATTTCGAGACAATGTTTCGTTGTGGAACCTATTAAAGGCATCTCGCATCGAAGTACGTGCCAAATTTCGCGCGTCTGTAAATTTTAGCCCATCTTCGGGATTTCGCGTTCTTCTGAACTTCGCATGCTTTTTCCGTTGCCTCTGCAACAGCGTTCGGACCTTTTTTGTGTACCACGGGGGATCCGTTCCATCTCTTACCAGTTTATGAGGTATGAATATCTCAATTGCTGTTGCTACTATATCTTTGAATTTGAGCCACATCTCGTCTACATTCGCATAGTCAGTTCGGAAGGAATGGAAATTGTCTTTTAGAAAGGCTTCTAGTGGCACTTTATCCGCTTTTTTAAATAAAATTATTTTGCGTTTGTTTCTGATGGATTTGGAAGAAATGGTATTGAGCCTAGCTACAATGACCTTGCGATCACTAATCCCTGTATCAGTCATGATGCTCTCTATCAGCTCTGGATTGTTTGTGGCTAAGAGGTCAAGTGTGTTTTCGCAACCATTTACAATTCGCGTGGGTTCGTGGACTAACTGCTCGAAATAATTTTCGGAGAAAGCATTTAGGACAATCTCGGAAGACGTTTTCTGCCTACCAAGGGTTTTGAACAAGTATTTTTGCCAACATACCGAGGGTAGGTTGAAGTCCCCACCAAATATAACCGTATGGGTGGGGTATTTATTTGTTACGAGACTCAAACTTTCTCTGAACTGTTCCGCAACTGTATCATCGGAGTCTGGGGGTCGGTAGAAGGAGCCAATTATTAACTTAATTCGGCTGTTAAGTATAACCACCACCCATACCAGTTCGCACGGAGTACCTACTTCGACTTCACTACAAGATAAACCACTACTGACAGACACAAACACTCCACCACCAATTCTGCCTAATCTGTGTTTCCTGAACACCGTCTGAGACTTCGTAAAAATTTCTGCAGAACTTATTTCAGGCTTTAGCCAGCTTTCTGTACCTATAACGATATCAGCTTCTGTGCTTTCTATTAGCGCTTGAAGCTCAGGGACTTTTCCAGCGCAACTACAACAATTTACAACTATAATTCCGACTGTTCCTTGATCCAAGCACGTCCTGTAATTGCCAAGCACCCTTTGACATTGCAGCCCATCCCGCATTTTCCCGAGGCCTTCTAACCTAAAAAACCGCCCAGTCCACGCCACACAGCCTCCGCTACCCGTGTAGCCGCCAGCTGAGTGTAGTGAACTCCTGACCTATTCAGCGGAACCCGAAACCCCACCACCCTATGGCGCAAGTCAAGGAATCTGCAGCCAATACGGTCGCAAAACCGTCTGAGCCTCTGATTCAGACCCTCCACCCGGCTCTGCACCAAAGGTCCGCAGTCAGTTCTGTCAACGATGCTGCAGATGGTGAGCTCTGCCTTCATCTCGTAAGCAAGACCGGCAGCCTTCACCAAATCAGATAGCCGCTGGAATCCAGAGAGAATTTCCTCAGATCCAAAGCGACACACGCCATTAGTGCCGACATGTGCCACCACCTGCAGCTGGCTGCACCCTGTGCCCTTCATGGCATCCGGAAGGACCCTTTCCACATCAGGAATGACTCCTCCCGGAATGCACACGGAGTGCACACTGGATTTCTTCCCCTCCTTAGCCGCCGTATCCCTAAGGGGCCCCATTACGCGCCTAACATTGGAGCTCCCAACTACCAGTACGCCCACCCTCTGCGATTGCCCGGACCTTGAAGGCTGAGAATGATCCTCTGAAACAGGGCAGGCAGCTGCATCTGGCTCAGCCAGAGACAGTGCCTGAAACCGGTTTGTCAGACGCACCGGGGAGGCTTTCTGATCAGCCTCCGGGGACGCCTTTCGCTGCCTGCCACGCCTTGGAACGACCTCCCAATCAACCACAGGCGAGGGCTCAGCCCCACTGCGGGCAGCAACCGGGGCAACCACAGCGGCAGACCGATCTGGGGACAGACGGGACGAGGTTGACATCCCCGTGATACCCAAGTCCGGCTCCCCACAGTGGTGCCCATTGGCAACAGCCTCAAGCTGCGCGACCGAAGTCAGCGTCGATTGCAGCTGTGAGCGAAGGGATGCCAAGTCAGCCCTCATCCGAACACAGCACTCGCAGTCCCTGTCCATTCTAATCGATGTTGAACAACAGTTACCGAAACACGAGTCCGTGCCTAGATAACGCAAGCGAAACACGCAAAGAATGTATCAACTAACCTGTACAAATGACTAACGACTGCGCTACAATATGCTAAATTTACGATTACAGTAACTAAAACTCGAAATTGCACCTCCTATACGAAACTCACACGCAATTTAAATAAGAATCTACGAAGTAAACACTAAAGCGCGATGCTACAACTGTCAAATACTATAATACGCCCGAAATATATGAATTAAACAATGCAAGTACCCAAAAACACGCAAAGAAATTAATTAAACTATCTAACAAACAAGTAGGCTAGGGTTATATGACTTGCTGCTGCAGCTGCTTATCCAACGGCGGCAGGGAGCACACTGACTGACCAACCGACACTGGCCCTTCAAAACAAAAACAGAAGACAGACGACTACGCGAATTTACACTATTCAGGTACTAAGGCGCGATGCTACAACCCTCAAATACTATAATACGCCCGAAATATATGAATTAAACAATGCAAGTACCCAAAAACACGCAAAGAAATTAATTAAACTATCTAACAAACAAGTAAGCTAGGGTTGTACGACTTGCTGCTGCAGCTGCTTATCCAACGGCGGCAGGGAGCACACTTGTTCACATTGACGACACTTTGAACAGTAGATGTTCCGTTTCAGATGTGTTACGACCCGTGGCTCTACCCCTCATTCGATCCCTGCGAAACCCTACATTTCAACAGTATAATGCACGACCGCATGTTGCAGAGCCTGTACAGGCCTTTCTGGATACAGAAAGTGTTCGACTGCCTACCTGGCCAGCACGTTCTCCAGGTCTCTCACCAACTGAAAACGTCTGGTCAATGGTGGCCGAGCAACTGGCTCGTCACAATACGCCACTCACTACTCTTGATGAACTGTGGTATCGTGTTGAAGCCGCATGGGCAGCTGTACCTGTACACGCCATCCAAGCTCTGTTTGACTCAATGCCCAGGCGTATCAAGGCCGTTATTACGGCCAGGGGTGTTTGTTCTGGGTACTGATTTCTCAGGATCTATGCACCCAAATTGCGTGAAAATGTAATAACAAGTCAGTTCTAGTATAATATATTTGTCCAATGAACACCCGTTTATCATCTGCATTTCTTCTTGGTGTAGCAATTTTAATGGCCAGTAGTGTAGCAAACACCACATTGCAGCACTCGTCTCCAAGCATAGAGTTGTCGTGGTAACCATGCCACTCATGGATGTTGAAATCTAGCCTACTTCATACATAGACTAGAATCTAACCCAACATACCCTGCTCGACCTTGCCAAAAACTCACGAATGAGGCCGGACGTTCCGTGTTCTAGCTGTCGTCCGATGTTATCGGCGACCTCTGGCAACGGGGTTTGACGGCCGTTTTCGGTGCCTTTGTGAAGGCAGCCTTGATGTATTTTCCACGGACGTACCGTGTTCCCGCTGCGCACCTGTCATCTGTCGTCGAATCGCTCTCCCAACGGATAGCCTACAGCACGGCAGGCGCAAGGCATGGACACAGCAGCGACACAACAGGCTATGTGAATACAAGATGCTTGACGCCTGTTGTTGTTGTTGTGGTCTTCAGTCCAGAAATTGGTTTGATGCAGCTCTCTTTGCTACGCTATCCTGTGCAAGCTTCTTCATTTCCAGGCAACTTCTGCACCCTACATCCTTCTGAATGTGCTTAGTGTATTCATGTCTTGGTCTCCCTCGACGATTTTTACCCTCCACGCTGCTCTCCAATACTAAATTGGTGATTCCTTGATGTCTCATAAAATGTCCTACCAGCCGACCCCTTCTTGTAGACAAGTTATTCCACAAACTCCTCTTCTCCCCAATTCTATTCAGTACCTCCTCATTAGTTCAAATATGTACGAATGTGTGTGAAATCTTATGGGACTTAACAGCTAAGGTCATCAGTCCCTAAGCTTACACACTACTTAACATTATCCTAAGAACAAACACACACACACCCATGCCAGATGGAGGACTCGAACCTCCGCCGGGACAAGCCGTACATTCTATGACTGTAGCGCCTGAGACCGCTCGGCTAATCCCGCGCTGCTTCTCATTAAATACATGAACTACCCATCTAATCTTCAACATTCTTCTGTAGCACCTCATTTCGAATGCTTCTATTCTCTTCTTGTCTAGACTATTTATCCTCCACGTTTCACATCCATACTTGGCTACACTCCATACAAATACTTTGAGAAAAGACTTCCAGTCATTTAAATCAATTGTCCCGGCGAAGGTTCGAGTCCTCCCTCGGGCATGAGTGTGTGTGTTTGTCCTTAGGATAATTTAGTTTAAATAGTGTGTAAGCTAAGGGACTGATGACCTTAGCATTTAAGTCCAATAAGATTTCACACACATCTGCCTTTTTTTAAAATCTATACTGGAAGTTAACCAATTCCTGTTCTTCAGAAACTCTTTTTTTGCCATTGCCAGTCTACATTTTCTATCTTTCATACTTTTACAATCATCAGTTATTTTCCTCCCCAAATGGCAAAACTCATCTACTACTTTAAGTTAGCAAAACTCATCTACTACTTTAAGTGTCTCATTTCCTAACCTAAGTCCCTCAGCAACACCTGATATAGTTAGTCTACATTCCATTATCCTCGTTTGTCTTTTGTTGATGTTCATCTTATAACCTCCTTTCAAGAAACAGCCCATTCCGTGCAACTGCTCTTCCAGGTCCTTTGCTGTGTCTGACAGAATTACAATGTCATCGGCGAATCTAAAAGTCTTTATTTCTTCTCCATGGATTTTAATTCCTACTCCAAATTTTTCTTTTGTTTCCTTTATTGCTTGCTCAATGCATAGATTGAATAACATCGGGGATAGGCTACAGCCCTTTCTCACTCCCTTCCCAACCACTTCTTCCATTTCATACCCCTCGACTCTTATAACTGCCATCTGGTATCTGTACAAATTGTAAATAGCCTTTCGCTCCCTATAGTTGACCCCTCCTTCCACCTTTCTGCTTTCCCATCTTTGCTTAGCACTGGTTTTCCATAGAGCTCTTGACATTCATACAAGTGGTTCTCTTTTCTCCAAAGGTCTCTTCAATTTTCCTGTAGGCAGTATCTGTCTTACCCCTAGTGATATATGCCTCTACATTCTCACATTTGTCCTCTAGCCATCCCAGCTTAGCTATTATGGACTTCCTGTCGATCTCATTTTTGAGACGTTTGTATTCCTTTTTGCCTGTTTCGTTTACTGACTTTTTATACTTTTTCCTTTCATTAATTAAATTCAATATCTCTTCTGTTACCCAAGGATTTCTACTAGCCCTCGTCATTTTACCTACTTAATCCTCCGCTACCTTCACTATTTCATCTCTCAAATGTACCCATTCTTCTTCTACTGTATTTCTTTCCCGTGTTCTTGTCAATCGTTCCCTAATCCTTTCTCTGAAACACTCTACAACCTCCGGTTCTTTCAGTTTATCAACGTTTCATCTCCTTAAATTCCCACCTTTTTGCAGCTTCTTCAGTTTTAATCTACAGGTCATAACCAATAGATTGTGGTCAGAGTCCACATCTGCCCCTGCTAATGTCTTACAATTTAAAACCTGGCTCCTAAAACACAGTTCAAATGGTTCAAATGGCTCTAAGCACTATGGGAGTTAACATCTGAGGTCATCAGTCTCCTAGACTTAGAATTACTTAAACCTAACTAACCTAAGAACATCACATACATGCATGCCCGAGGTAGGATTCGAACATGCAAACGTAGCAGCAGCGCGGTTCCGGACCTAGAACCGCTCGGTCACGGCGGCCGGCTAAATGTCTGTCTTACCATTATATAATATATCTGAAACCTTTCAGTGTCTCCAGGCCTCTTCCGCGTATGCAACCTTCTTTCACGATTCTTAAATTAAGTGTTAGCTACGATTACGTTATGCTCTGTGCAAAATTCTACCAGGCGGCTTCCTCTTTCAATCCTTACTCCCATTCCATATTCACCTACAACTTTTCCTTCTCTTCCTTTCCCTACAATCGAATTCCAGTCCCACATGACTATTAAATTTCCGTCTCCCTTCACTATCTGAATAATTCCTTTTATCTCATCATCTCTTCGTTGTCTGCGGAACTAGTTGGCATGTAAACTTGTACTACCGTGGTAGGCGTGGCCTTCTTGTCTATCTTCGCTACGATAAGGCGTTCGCTATGCTGTTCGTAGTAGCTTACCCGCGTTCCTATTTTTTTATTCATTATTAAACCTACTCCTTCATTCCCCTATTTGATTTTGTATTATTCACCTGACCAGAAGTTCTGTTCCTCCTGCCACCGAAATTCGCTAATTCCCACTATATCTAGCTTTAACCGATCCATTTCCCATTTTCTAACCTGCCTCCCCGATTAAGGGACCTGGCATTCCACGCTCCGACCCGTAGAAGCCAGTTTTCTTTCTCTTGATAACAAAGTCTTCCTGAGTAGTCCCAGCCCGGAGATCCGAGTGGGGGACTATTTTACCTCCGGAATATTTTACCCAAGAGGCCGCCATCATCATTTAACCATACCGTAAAGCTGCATGCCCTCGGGAAAAAATTACGGCCGTAGTTTCCCCTTGCTTTCAGCCGTTCGGAGTACCAGCACAGCAAGGACGTTTTGGTTAATGTTACAAGGCCAGATCAGTCAATCATCCAGACTCTTGCCCTTGCAGCTATTGAAAAAGCTGCTGCCCCTCTTCAGGAACCACACGTTTTTCTGGTCTCTCAACAGGTACCCTTCCCTTTTGGTTACACCTACGGTACGGCTATCCGTATCGCTCAGGCACGCAAGCGACGGCAAGGTCCATGGTTCATGGAGGGGACTTAACGCCTATGCAAGGTGAACAGGACGAATTCAGGAGCGATCCCATGCTTCGTGACACAGTCGGAGAACAGTCGAAGCACAGTACACTGTGAGGGAACCGGCCCTTACAGGGGTAACTAATATTTTGTCTGTTGAGCATATTTCCTTGCGAGGATTCTATCCTGATACTTCAGAGTCGAGAGCTACTGCAAAGGCGTGCGTTTGCGACCTGGTCTACCGAGTCCGGTCACAGCTCAACACGCGTTAATAATTACGCGACGTACATCGAGATACCGGCTGCGAACGTTAATTGCGGATTATGCGGCGGCGGCGTCTGTGTTCGCGAGCAGGAAGAAGCAGCGGTGTGCGGGAGTGGGGACTGGGGCAACGTAGCGCTGTTTGCGCGGTTCGGCGCCAGTCGAACACCAGACATGGCAGCGCGCCGACTGCCGCTGCCTCTGCTGCTGCTCGCGGCTTGTGCAACCGCCGAGCTGCGTCTCGTCACCGTCGTAAGTCCGCGCCTCTGCTGCCACAGCCTAACTCCGCTACTAAAAATTAATGGTTCTACAACTGACAAGGGGACCCTCCATACTGTAAATCACGGATTTTGATGCGCTTCAAACATATTGTAGAGGCACTTACCCTAAGTGCCTGGCTATCCGGTTTTTTAGCGACGGGCCTTGGTGTTTGAGAAAATCGATTTTGAAGTTCATTGCGCGATTTGTATATCCGTAACATTGCATCTATTTCGAGCAAGTCAGCGTAGCGTAGCGGTAAATGTTCACGGCTACCGCGCTGGAGGTACTGTGTTCGAATCCTGCTCCCATATGTTTGTTTTATGTATACAAGAACCGTCAAAATTTGGACCTAACGTTCAAAAACTAGTAGACGAATTAACTGGGAAATACAGAAATGTAGTCGTGTTCTGCACGAAATCCGGGAAGTTTACGAAACTAGCGTGCGAAGAATTTTTGCGTTCTGTAATTCTTCCGTACGGGGGAAAGAAAATTTTTTTGTACATTATCGACTCATGGGGAGGGCAAACCGATTCAACTTCATACGATCATCTATTCACTGATGAAAGGAAAGCGAGCACTTGCACCCTACAATTGGTCCCACCAAAGTGCACCCTTATTGCCAACCCTGCGATGTTTATTTTTCCCTACTTGGTGAAAGACAATAGAGAGATCGCTTCTAGGGAAGATTCGATAAAATTACATTCGCTAAACCTACATCAATTCAGCGCACCTAACTTTGAAAGCATGATTAGATACGCATGTGTGTGAAATCTTATGGGACTTAACTGCCAAGGTCATCAGTCCCTAAGCTTACAGGCTACTTGACCTAAATTGTCCTAAGGACAAAAACACACAACCATGCCCGAGGGAGGGCTCGTACCTCCGCCGGGACCAGCCGCACAGTCCGTGACTGTAGCGCCTTAGATACGCATGGTTCGCATCGAAATTAGAGGATGAAAAAGAAATCTTTTTGAATGCAAAAGAATTGTGTTTCGCGGTATCGCTCATGAAGAAACCGTGCGCCTGCAAGACGGTTGCTTTCATAAAATGCGCGTGGTGCTGCGAAACTGTGTTTCGGTTGTTTCTATGATAAGTATCACTCACAATATTGTTCTGGCACATCAAGCAATTTGCACGATGAAAAATAAGATTTTGTAATATTGTATGACAGAAAAAAATAATAACTGAATATATCTTTATAATTTCGCACACCTTACACTGTTTGTTGATATTCTTTGAAGTAAAATTGAAAAATTCGGTCGATTTTGAAAAAAACAACAACAAAAGTACAAGAGCGGGATTCGAACACGGTTCCTCCACCGTGGTAGCTGTGAACCTTTAGCGCTGCGCTACGCTGACTTGCTCGGAATATATGTAATGTTACGGGCATACAAAGCCCACAATGAACTTCAAAATCGATTTTCTCAAAAACCAAGGCCAGTCGCTAAAAAACCGAATAACTAGGTACTCAGGGTAAGTGCCTCCACAACATATTTGAAGCGCATCAAAATCCGTGATTTACAGTATGGAGGGTCCCCTTGTGAGACTCTTTCCGACGTTTCCCTCCCTGTGCCTGTCTTTTCCGACCTCTTCATCTTTCGTGTTGTCCATTTTGTTCTTAGGCCTCTTTTCCGCAGTCGCAGGTACACAAGGATTATAGGTTGTAAACCGTTTTTCACAGTTATAATAAAAGTCTTGTATAGACCATCAGCGTTTAATTTTATTTGAAAACATCTTAGGTAGTCACTGTAACAATGTGGTTTTGCTTACAAATCTGTTGGCCAAGATACTCGTGTATTAAATTTAATTTGCATGAAAAATCACATTGTTGCAGTGACCACTGAAGACTCTTTGAAATAGAGCGAAACACATATGGTCTAAATGACTTTCATTACAGTCGTAGAAGACTATACGACGCGTTGTCGAAACGTTACGGGAATTTTACATTTCACGGGATTTATACATCTGAGTTTCAAACATTTTTATCTTCCAGAATGAGATTTTCACTCTGCAGCTGAGTGAGCGCTGATATGAAACTGGCAGAAGTAAAGCTGTGAATACCGGGCGTGAGTCGTGCCTCGGTAGCTCAGTTGGTCGCCGACACGATAGCTCAGCGTGTTCGGTCAGAGGGTACTGTGCCCTCTGTAATAAATAAACTGAGGTAACAGATCAACAACGAACTTCAATGGATGTCTTACGACGTCCGCCCGGAGCAGATTAAACGAACTAAAGCGAACAAAATGAAAATAAAAAATAAAATAAAAAGTTGGTAGAGGCAAAGGTCCCGTGTTCGAGTCTCGGTCGGGCACACAGTTTTAATCTGCCAGGAAGTTTCATATTTTTATCTTGTTGGTACATATGTTCCTGGTGTATGTTTGCGTTTTAAGCCGTTTTGAATATTTAGTTAATTGCTGACAGTCGAAAAGGTTATACGTGTTTCTAGCGATCGGCGAATTTTTATTGTCGAAAAAGATGGCTCGCAGAATTTGCAGTTAAATTTTGTTTGAAAAATGGAATGAAGTGCAGCACCACATTAGAAATACTTACTGTGACTTTTGGCGAATCTACTGTGAGTAAGACAAGAGTTTACGAGTGGCATAAACTTTTCAAAGAGGATCGAGAAGGCGTTGAAGATGACGATCGCCCTGGACGCCCTAGCACTTCAATTGCTGACGACAGTGAGGAAGAAGTAAAGAAAATGGTTCTGGAACCGCCGAATTACCATCGGAATGGTTGCTCATAATGTTGGCATGTCTTCTGGCCCATGCAAAGCAATTTTAGCATGTTTTGGGCATGGAACATGAAGCAGCAAAGTTTGTTCCGAAATTGTTGACTATCGACCAAAAACGATGTCGCTCAGGATCCGCTGAATGAAATCGACAACGACTGAGAACTTCTAAAGAACACGGGACGAAACATGGGTATCCGTGTATGACGTCGAAACCAAGGCCCAAACGTCCCAATGGAAACTGCCTGAAGAGCCAAGACCGCAAAAAAATTCGATAAGGTCGATCACATGAGAAGGTTCTTTACATGTTTTATCCCATTATAATCGGGTAGTTCATCGTGAGATCTTGTGGTCGTATGGTCAATAAGGAATACCACCTGAAAGTTACGCTGCGTTTACTTCAAGCAATCCGAAGAAAACGACCAGAATTGTGGCAAAACCAATGGTGAAAATTGCATCACCATAATGCTCCCACTAACACCTCAATGCTTGTTCGTTATTTTTTGGCAAAAAACAAAACCGTTATGTTGCTTTAGCTGGACATTGCCCCTTGTGACTTCTTTTTATTCCCGAGACTGAACAGAACCACGAAAGGACGTCGTTTTGCCACCACTGATGAGGTGAAAACAGAATTGCTTAAGGAGCTGAACACCGGAAAGAAAAGTGAGTTCCAGAAGTGCTTCTATAATTGGAAAAAGCGCTGAAACCAGTGTATTATATCTGATGGGGATTGCTTTGAAGGGCATAAAGTCGACGTTGATGAATAACTAAAGATTCTTTAAGAAAAAACATTTCCCTTATTTTTTGATCACATATCTTATTCAGAGTGTTCCATGAGGAATGGTCACTATTAGGGTATATGACAGGAGCTATCACTCGAAGCAAAAAATTCTAGTAAACATGGGCGCTAAAGTGCATACCTAAAGAGCTATGGGCATTTCTTCATCTTCGATACTGCAAAACAAATCTTTTATACTGCAAGCTTTCAATATTTTCAGAGGTGGTAGTAGGGACCGAAACACGAAAAAAAGTCGGTAAACATGGGCTCTATAATGCATACCTTAAGAGCTGTGAGCACTTTTTCTCTTCGCTGCTGTGGAAAAACACATCTTTCTTTTACTCAACAAGTGCTCATAGCTCTTAATGTATGCATTTTCGACCCCATGTTCACCAGGTTTTCTTTTTGGGTCCATACTACCTTCTCCCAAAAAACAAGGAGTCTGCAGTAGAAGAGATTTGTTTCACAGTATCGAAGATGTTCTTCAGGCATGCATTTTAAAGGCCATGGTTACTAGAAATTTCTGCTTCGAGTGAGCGTTCCTGTCATATCTCTGAGCAACTTGTCGGAAAGAAAGATGGGGCCAAACCAGTTGCAGGCGTGTTTATGTTAATGAGTAGTCGTAAACCTGATTCCAGTACTAAACATAGCCGTGAGACGTCTTTCGGACATAATGACCAGTTCTGAACTGTAAGGTTTTAAGCGCAAATTTTGCTCCACCTTTTAGCGAAAATCTATTTACGAAAACAAGGTGCACAAAAGCTAAGCCAAAATAGTGTGGCTTTGCAACGCCACGTCTGTTTTAACATACTTACTTATTACTAAATTATACACATTTCCATTTCGTTAGAATAAACGTGTAAGAGTTGAAGGATATGAAAGGGAGGCTGTAGTTGAGAATGAAGTGAGACAGAATTGTACCCTATCCCCAACGTTATTCAATCTATACACTGAGCTAGCCGTAAGGAAAACGAAAGAGAAATTTGGAAAAGGGATTAAAAGTTCAGTGAGGAGAAATAAAAACTTTTAGGTTTGCCAATGACTTTGTAATTCTGTCAGAAACGGATGTGATTCTGAGTTAAGTAACATATTAAGCTGTCTGTGTTACCAGTAATTTATCAGTGGAATATTTCCTGAACGGTTGAAATATGCTGAAGTTAAGCCACTGTTTAAGAAGGGAGGTAAAGAAATAGCTTCAAATTTCCGTCCAATTTCACTTTTGCCAGCGTTCTCAAAAATTTCAGAAAAAGCATTGCACAATCGGCTGTACAACCATCTTTTCACAAATACCATACTGTCAAAGTCGCACTTCGAGTTTCTAAAGGGTTCTGATATTGAGAAGACTATCTACACTTACAGTGAAAATGTACTTAATTCATGGTGTAACAGGAAATGCTGAAAACTGCTTCAAATCTTATGTCTTTGGCGGGAAACAAAGGTTTTGTTGGGAAAGAGGCATGTATTAAGCTATCAGGCATCATCTAACTGGGAACTAATTACATGTGGGGTTCCAGAAGGTTCCATCTTAGGGCCCTTACTTTTTCTTGTGTATATCAATGACCTTTAATCAGTAACATTACCAGATGCCAAATTTGTTTTGTTTGCCGATGATACAAACATTTCAATAAATAGCAAATCAAGTGTAGTCTTAGAAATATCGGCTAATAAAATATTTGTGGACATTAATCACTGGTTCCTAGCCAATTCTTTGTCACTAAACTTTGAAAAAACACACTACATGGAGTTCAGAACTTGTAAGGGTTGTCCCACGACTACATGCCTAATATCTGATGACAAGCAAATAGAGGAAGTGGACATTGTTAAATTCTTGGGATTACAGCTTGATAATAAATTCAACTGGAAGGAGCACACCACAGAACTGCTGAAGCGTCTAAACGATCTGACTTCTGCACCATTTCAGTGCCGTAATGTGTTCATTGTAAATAAGTATTGTAGTAGTTCTATTACATGTTTATTACCTTGTAAATAAAAAAAAAATCTTCTTTAATTTAAATTCAGTGCATTAAGGCGATATTAGTAAATGAGTGTTGTAAAATTATCCTTTCATATAGTGTACATTAAAAAAATGACGATCATTCCACTTGGGTCCTGTGGAAGGTACACTAGCTTATTTGTTTTAGCTGTAAATATTTGTCGTGTATTATTGTTTTTCTGACATGTTCTACATGCTAGAGGACCTCCTCACTACGGATCAATTGGAATGAAAGTAAATCTAATCCAATCTAATCAAAGGAAGTGAGAGAGAAGCTGAACGGAATGGCTCGTGTCTTGAAAAGAGGTTATAATCCGATCGTCATAAAAGTAAAACAAGGGTAATGGAATGTAGTTGAAGTAAAACAGACCTAGTTGCTGGAGTTATATTAGGAAAAGTTAAAGTTCTGCGTTTCGGCATATCATCCTTTGCCTATGGTGTCACTGGAATTCGGTATGTGATCAGCACATCGCTCTTGCTATCGTTGTCGGGTTATTAGATTAGGAAGACAGTAAAAGTACTTGATGAGTTTTAGTA
The DNA here is from genome assembly GCF_023897955.1 of Schistocerca gregaria. Classification (NCBI taxonomy): domain Eukaryota; kingdom Metazoa; phylum Arthropoda; class Insecta; order Orthoptera; family Acrididae; genus Schistocerca; species Schistocerca gregaria. Next base: position 743,729,312 of record NC_064931.1, on the reverse strand, counting down.
TTTGAGCAGCAAATAGCCGAAGTAGAGAGTATACAAAATGCAGACTGGCTATACCAAAGAAAGCATTTATGAATAAAATAAATGAACGTCGAATATAAATTTAAGTATTGGGAAGTCTTTTATGAACCTATTTGTTTGGCGTGCAGCCTTGTGCGGAAGTGAAAAGTGAACGATAGGCTTTTGAAATGTGGTGCTGTAGGCAAATGCTGAAGATTAGATGGGTAAATCGCGTAGCTAATCTACAGCTGCATATACACTCCGCAAGCCACGTTATGGTGTTTGGCGGAGGGTACTTTGTGTACCAGTGTCGCTTCCCCTTTTTGCTATTCCAGTCGCGTGTGATTAGCGGGAAGAACGATTGATGATAAGCTTCTTTGTGGTCAGGAATCTCTCTGATTTTATCTTCACGTTACTTCCGCGAGACATACGTAGGAGGAGGCAATATATTGGCTGACTCTTCTAAGAACGTACACTCTCCTAATTTTAACAGTAGACCATAACGTGATTCAAAACGCCTCTCGTGCATTGTCTGCCACTGGAGTTGAATGAACATTTCCGTGACGCTTTGCCGCTTACTAAATCAAAATGAAACGAAACGTGTGACGGATCGCCTACATCCACCGTCATGACCTATGGTAAAAGTTACGCAGTGGACCCCCCTTGCATATTTCAATAAGGCGCGGAGGCTGACCTTACGCTTCGCTACCGGCCATTTGTTTACCACAACCAGATTTTCTGCTTTCACACTCATTATCTTCGCCAACTCACAAATAAATTGTCACCTTCCAAACTAATCTATACCTCGGCCTGCGCTACAGATCAGTCTGTCACCACGACGACGATTTTAGGGAGGATTCAACGCTTAACTTCAGAAGTGTCGTATATTTAGTATGAGAGTGCGCCACCTAGTTTCCAGGTTTCTTGAATAACACGACTGCCGAGAGGCCAAAGAACTACTACATCTACATCTGCATAGGTACTCTGTGGGTTACACTTACGTTTCTGGCAGAGTATTCATCGAACCTCTTTCCTCATTATTTTCTCTATCGCTCTACTTTCCAACAGCGCGCGGGGAAAACTAACACTTCTTTCTGTGCAAGATCTGATTTCTCTTATTTATTACAATGATTATTTCTCCCTATAGGTAGGTGCGAAAAGAGTATTTTCGCATTCGGAGGAGAACGCTGAAAACCGAAATTCCGTGAAAAGATCTCGCCGCAACGAGAAACGCCTTTGTTTTGATGCGTGCCACTGCAACTCGCATATCATATCCGTGGCACTCTCTCCACTATTTTGCAATTATACAAAACGAGCTGCCCTTCTTTGAACGATTTCGGTGCCTAGTCTGGTAAGGATTCCACACTGCAGCAGAACTCAAGGAGAGGACGGAAAAGCCTAGTGTAGGCAGTCTCTTTAATAGACCTGTTGCACCTTCTAAGTGTTCTGCCAAAACAACGCAGTCTTTGGTTTGCCTTTCCTACAACATTATCTATCTGATAATTCCAATTTAGTAGGTAATAGTAATTCGTAGGTATTTACACTCCTGGAAATGGAAAAAAGAACACATTGACACCGGTGTGTCAGACCCACCATACTTGCTCCGGACACTGCGAGAGGGCTGTACAAGCAATGATCACACGCACGGCACAGCGGACACACCAGGAACCGCGGTGTTGGCCGTCGAATGGCGCTAGCTGCGCAGCATTTGTGCACCACCGCCGTCAGTGTCAGCCAGTTTGCCGTGGCATACGGAGCTCCATCGCAGTCTTTAACACTGGTAGCATGCCGCGACAGCGTGGACGTGAACCGTATGTGCAGTTGACGGACTTTGAGCGAGGGAGTATAGTGGGCATGCGGGAGGCCGGGTGGACGTACCGCCCAATTGCTCAACACGTGGGGCGTGAGGTCTCCACAGTACATTGATGTTGTCGCCAGTGGTTGGCGCAAGGTGCACGTGCCCGTCGACCTGGGACCGGACCGCAGCGACGCACGGATGCACGCTAACACCGTAGGATCCTACGCAGTGCCGTAGGGGACCGCACCGCCACTTCCCAGCAAATTAGGGACACTGTTGCTCCTGGGGTATCGGCGAGGACCATTCGCAACCGTCTCCATGAAGCTGGGCTACGGTCCCGCACACCGTTAGGCCGTCTTCCGCTCACGCCCCAACATCGTGCAGCCCGCCTCCAGTGGTGTCGCGACAGGCGTGAATGGAGGGACGAATGGAGACGTGTCGTCTTCAGAGATGAGAGTAACTTCTGCCTTGGTGCCAATGATGGTCGTATGCGTGTTTGGCGCCGTGCAGGTGAGCGCCACAATCAGGACTGCATACGACCGAGGCACACAGGTCCAACACCCGGCATCATGGTGTGGGGAGCGATCTCCTACACTGGCCGTACACCTCTGGTGATCGTCGAGGGGACACTGAATAGTGCACGGTACATCCAAACCGTCATCGAACCCATCGTTCTACCATTCCTAGACCGGCAAGGGAACTTGCTGTTCCAACAGGACAATGCACGTCCGCATGTATCCCGTGCCACCCAACGTGCTCTAGAACGCTGGTCCAACTGAGGCGCCAGGTGGAAATGGCATGGCAAGCCGTTCCACAGAACTACATCCAGCATCTCTACGATCGTCTCCATGGGAGAATAGCAGCCTGCATTGCTGCGAAAGGTGGATATACACTGTACTAGTGCCGACATTGTGCATGCTCTGTTGCCTGTGTCTATGTGCCTGTGGTTCTGTCAGTGTGATCATGTGATGTATCTGACCCCAGGAATGTGTCAATAAAGTTTCCCCTTCCTGGGACAATGAATTCACGGTGTTCTTATTTCAATTTTCAGGAGTGTAGTTGAACTGACAGCCTTAGATAGCACCATACAGATATCTTGTCCGAATCATTTTGAAATTGGGTTTGATCTTCCGATGGACTTGCTAGACGGGAAATGACATCATTATCTGCAAACAGTCTAAGATGGCTGCTCTGACTGCCTCCTAAATCGTTTATATAGATCAGAAACGGCAGAGGGCCTATAACACTTCATTGGGGGAAGCCAGATATCACTTCCGTTTCACTGGATGACTTTTCATCAATTACTACGAACTATGAGCTTTCTGCAGGAAATCACGAATTCAATCGCACAACTGATACGAAACTCCGTAGCATGCAACTTGACTATATTGAGGTACTAAATCAAATTGAGGACAAAATAAATTTATAGTACAAATTGACACAAAGAACGGATGGATTCATATGCACATTCTGAGGCATCGCGGGTTTAGCGGTATGGCATTGGAGGGAAGCACTGGGGGTGGGTAATAAAAATTTTGAAGTAGACCAAGGTATAAGAGGCATTCAAGTGGAACCCGGTCACTAGTGTAAAGTAACGGTAACGGTTTTATTTTATTCAAAAATGTAGCTATACACACTACACATATTCAAAAATAGTCTGCAAAACTGCTGGCACATTTACCCCATTGCAACAATAGCCAGTCGATTCCATCCTTGAAGAAGCTAATAGGCAGCTGCCGGAACCAGACCTAGACCCAGCCACACACTTCGTCGTCCGCTGCGTATCGATGTCCGCGAAAAGTTTGTTTTAGAGCTCCAAACACATAAAAGTCACATGGTGAAACGTCGGGAGTGTACGAAACTGCTGCGTGTCGTCTTTACCGCATTGGCCGTGTGCGGGAGGGCATTATCAAATGGTTCAAATGGCTCTAAGCACCATGGGACTTAACATTTGAGGTCATTAGTCCCCTAGACTTAGAACTACTTAAACCCAACTAACCTAAGGACATCACACACATCCATGCACGAGGCAGGATTCGAACCTGCGACCGTAGCAGCCGCGTGGTTACGAAAACGCCGGTCAATTGCTGTTTGTGTATGAGAAATCCGTCAAATCTGTCAAGCACACAAGCGTCACTATCTCCTGTGAGCTATGCCAACTAAGCTGATCATCGATTTGGACAGCTTCGAGAACGTTGCACTGGTTTGTCAATAAGTGATCTAAATCAGTTTACTTGAAGAAATGCATGGTACACTCTGCGCTGTCTTACAATATATTTATTCACAATCGGTTTTTGATCATCGTCAAAGGACTTGAACAAAAATGGAAACAAGCCGATACTAGAGCGTTAAGTATCATTTCCTGACGTTTGCAAGTCAGCTATGGCGTATACTTTTCTGGTTAAATAGCGTGTATGAGATGTGTAATTGTTACAACCGATATTTTTCGCAAGTACATTTAATTTTTCCGAGTAATTCTCACGAAAATGTAATTTGTGTTGATATTCACAGTTTTCACTTTGTTTCCATTCTTGTGCCAGCACTATGAAGATGATCAATTATCGAAACCGGTTGTGAGTAAATATATTGTAAGCCAGAACAGTGTGTATCACGCAGTTCTGCAAGTATATCGATACTGCTGACAGTCACCTGAAAATTTTTTAAATTAATTTAAATTTAAATAAAAACGTTCCCTTTAACAACAAAGAAGTTTCAACTTCCTGCAGTGTTACATATAGACTTACGGCGTATCTCTGAGAATATGGTAGCTCTCTTTCGTTCTTGCTGGACGCATATACAACATAATTTATAAGATCAAATATAATGGTCAGTATATTTTGATGTTCCTCGTATTTTATTCGGTCTACTGTTCTTTGTAACTTGTGACTGTATTACAGTTAGTATAATAAATAATATAGCTTGGTCAATATTTGCAATTTATTCGTGAAAATTGATGTTTTAGATAGTGACAAAATATTGTTTAAAATATGTGAAAACCTAATGACACAGAAAATACACAACACAGGTCATAATAAATTCGTGAAACACAGTATTACAAATTTATGAGAATTTATTTTATTTGTTATACAGCTGGGATGGTAAGTGGCTTTAACGTTATAATACAATCCGACAGATCGCTGTTTGTACTTTTGTGCTCGATGGAGGTAGGTTGCTAATCATTTTTTAAACTATTTTGTAAAAACATCTATTATTTTTTAATCCCAATAAATGTGCAAAGAAATTTTTACTTAACTTCGAATAACGACATATGCACATAGGGCTGATAGGAATTTGTCTTGGTATTAATACTCAGTATTCAAGAAAATTCTCGAAACGCAAATATATTTTGCTCTATCTACGCTATAAAATTTTTTACCAGTAAGACTTTATCATTCATTGAGCCAGTCCAGCAGTTTCTTAGGTCATGACTCCTCGGCAGTGAATGTTATGCAAGTTGCCTGTCGATAATTACAATGATAATATGCAGCATGGAAAAGTTCCTTATGCGCAGGAACAGAAGTCATTATACAATTTCACTTAGCATTTGTTTAAAAAAGTGCACTTTGAACAAATGATTGTACTTGACGTTCAGTGAAAAATTAATGACTGTTTGACGAGGGTACAATGGAAGCAATTTCAGCTCTAGTAAGCCTGTGGCACTACACATGTATCTAACATTCTGGAACAAACACAAAAAAAAAGTGGTGCACCCTTACCTAGCGCATAGCCTGTATTATCGATCATTAAGTCACTTGTTCTGAATATTTTTATTTTTGAGCCTTACGGTTTTCATAGCTTTCCTTCTTATATTCCCTACTCCAAATGAATACTTCAACTTCTCAGTCTGATATGCAGCTCGAATATAATCTCACGATAATAACAGAGCTTCCAGAGCGGCGGATAGTTTTCAAGACGTCACATTTTGCAGAGAAGCCTCACGAAATTTTCTGTCCTGAACTTGCGCTGCCACACAAGAGTCGCGAAGCAGGCTAAAGCTGTGGTCTTAAGAGGATTAAAATAACAATACTTCGCATAAACGGCAAAATTGCCAAAATGGAGGATCCGCGATACAAAAGTTATTTTCTATAACGTTTAACTGGCAACGCTACTCACATTATATGACCGGCCAAACTAGTCGAGTTGTATCATTAGCTTCTGGTTGTTACCGGTTAGTAAACAATGTTGAAAATTTTTATCACATATCCTCCATTTGTGAAGTGTCTGCTTTTTATTTTCTGCTTTTTGAAAACAGTAGTGATTTGCTCAGAGGAGAAATATTCGTTAAAATCGGATTTAGCCCCAGTCTGAGTTTACTGGTACTGGTTTCACTTAACTTGTACGCTCTCTAATTTAAATGTCATGTTTATTGTATTTGACAGTTTACTATAGTCCTTAACATTCTGTGTACATTAACTCCATTTAAAATTTATGGAACTACGACCATAAACGCTATTCACTAATGAACTCTGACAGAGTTTCATCTATACTTCTGAAACACAGCTACCGTTTCACTCATCGTCTTTTCAGCTTCGATTCTAACTGTACTGAGTACTTGGTGGATTGCATCATAGATCAAGCTGGCTTTCAAAAATTCTGTACTAACTGAGTTCAAGCTAGAAAGCTCTCTACAAACAGTTTCTCAGACGTCTTTCTGGTCCTTACGTCTTATACGAAAAAAAAAATGTACGGTGGCGATAAGATTTCACCGCTGAAATATTACTGTCATCACTCTTTTAAGTTGTGCCTTCCTTGACCTTCAGTTATTCGATATTCTGCGCTGACTCAAGCAGTGTTCATATTCTGCGCTGACTCAAGCATCGTTCACAGCTGTGATCGCAGGGTAAGCAATTCTTTTTGTGTTGCAGGCGCTACTTTTGCACAAATCCTGCCAGAGCCTGGAATTTTTCTGCCGTTGCGCACGCGCAGGCCCAGTGTGCTCTTTCTCCTAGCAGAATGGTGTAATGGTTCTACGTGTTTTCTTTGTTACCTGATGTGTGCTTGTTGTCCAGCACCATAAGAGGGTAGCGGGCATTGTGTCAACGCTTTCCAGCTCATTTGATACAGTATCATCAACTCTGTAGTGTGGGTTCTTGAGAGGAGGCGTTGTAAGTCCAGTGACAGTCTTACACACGCGTTCTTTCCTGTATTGTAATTTGTTGATTTGATATATACTTCCAGCACAGCATCGCACCCACAGTTCACAAACTGTTGTTATCACCATTCATACAACAGCCAGCCATACCTATTTATACCGGGTGTCTTTCCCACGAGTCATCAGGCGCATTTTCTCTGACGTTTCGTCAAATTTCTGCAATTTAGATTTGTACTGTGTAGCTGGAGTCAGTCCAAACAATCACGTCTTTCATGTGACGTCCAGTAATAACAGAAGGCGTCGGTTAGTTTCCTGTTACAAACAAAATTATTTTTAAATCGGAATTTTACGTGCCCGTACCGCGGATCGCTCCAAAATTAGTATAGTCCTATATTCGTTTTACGGGTATGTATTAACAGGGTGAGTAAAACATGAAGTATAAATTGCAATCCAGTAGCGACTCGCAAGGGAAACTCAGCTTCGCATGCCCCCCCCCCCCCCTTTAGTGGTAAGATGGCCCATTGGATAGCCCGTCAAAAACTGAACATAGGCCAAACATGAAAACAGGAAAAAGGTGTACTGAAGTGTGAAAAAAAAGGCAAAATAGAAGCAGTGGGTGGTCACGGTGTTGGACTCTAACGTGAATAAGCTGTATTCAGATCTCTTTCGTGTCAATATTTTTTTTCACATCATTATGAACTTTCCGTCCGGTTATTGAAACGTTTGTTCTCTTTCTGTAGTCTTGGCAGTTGTCATACTATACATTGGTTATAGAATATGAGTCATGTGGTATGAATACATTACCGTCGCAAGAAAACTTGATGAATAGTGTCAGCAAGCGAGATACCACATATATGTCTAACATAAATGAAAATAACAAATAAACGGGTGTGAACTATGTTACAGCAAAGGAATTCAAGAGTCAGAACTTCTAAAACGGAACGCAGCTTCAAAAACGTTAAAAACGTATGTTTTGACAGAGCACAGGGACTGTGTGATTGTGAAACTATTGCGTTCATTTGTTGCAGCTTATGTGACAAACCATTACGTTTTCATCATTTCCTTGTGAGTGACCACATTCACATTCACATGAACTCCTAAACTGGGCAAGGAGGCATATCTCACTCAACAGGTGTACAAATTATGTGCTTCGGTAAGAAAGTTCTATCATATGACACACGTACTGTTGTGGATAATCAACTATCATTATAGGTCCCTTCCTTGAACCTCGATGTTGCAGACGGACTTTATAGCACGACACAGACACAAATTTGAACACAGCGACAACGATATATATATATAAAAAAAAGAAAAACTGTCGCAGGGAGAATTGAACACGTCTCGCCCGCTTGGCAGTGGAAGGCCATGACCACGTAAACAGGACGCCGTTGCGTGCTTAGGTAGCTCTATATTGCACTTCTTGTCCTTCGACCGTTCAGTGTTTCTATTTTGCTTTCTTTCACAGGTCAGTACACCTTCTTTCTGTTTTCATGCTTGATCTGTGTTCAGGTTTTGACGGGCTGTCCACTGAGATCTGAGGGGGGTGCCTAGAACCGCTCGGCTACAAAAGGCCGGCAGTACAGTGCAGAAGGTACGTCCCAATGTACCAGTTACACTGAGGTGACAAAGGTCATGGGGTACCTCCTAATATCATGTCGGACCTTCTTACGCCCGATGTAGTGCAGCAACTCGACGGTGCAAGGACTCAACGAGTCGTTGGAAATCCCCGACAGAAAAATTGAGTCACGCTTCCTCTACTCCCGTCCATAATTACGGAAATGTTGCCGGTGCAGGATGTGCACGCATTGACCTCTCGATTATATCCCATGAATGGTTGATGGAACTGATGTCGGACGGTCTGCGTGGCCAAATCATTCGCTCGAATTGTCTAGAATGTTCTTCAAACCAATCGCGAACAACTGTGACCCAATGACATGACATCGTAGTTTCAGAACATGAAATCCATGAATGGCTGCAAATGGCCTCCAAGTAGCCGAACATAACCATTTCCAGTCAACAATCGTTTCACTTGAACCAGACGACCCAGCCAATTCAATGTAATCACATCCCACACTTTCTTGGAGCCACCACCAGCTTGCACAGTACCTTGTTGGAACTTGGGACCATGGCCACATTCTAACACTACCGTCAGCTCTTACCAACTGAAATCGTGACTTATCTGACCAGGCCGCTGTTTTTCAGCCGTCTAGGGTCCAACCAAAATGGTCACGAGCCCACGACAGGCGTGGTTTTAGCAAAGGCACTCACTTCCATCGTCTGCTACCATAGCCCATTAACATCAAATTTCGCTGCACTGTCCAAACGGGTACATTGGTCGTACTTCCACATTGATTTCTGCAGTTAATTCAAGCATTGTTGCTTGCCTGTTAGCACTGACGACACTAAGCAAACCCCGTTGCTCTCGGTCGTTAAGTAAAGGCTGCGGCCACTGCGTTGTACGTAGTGAGAGGTAATGCCTGAAATGTGGTATTCTCGGCACACTCTTAAGACCGATGTCCTCGTTATTTGGTCCCCTCCCTCAAATCAACCAACTAACGAATCGGCACACTCTTCACACTGTGGATTTCAGGATATTAACTCCGTAACGATTTCCGAAATAGAATGTCACATGCATCTGGACCGACCTACCATTACACGTTCAAAGTCCGTTAATCCTCGTCATGTTGTCATACCACGTCGGAAACCTTTTCACATGTATCATCTGATTACCAATGACAGCTCCGCCAATGCACTGCTCTGTTATATCTTGTGTACGCAAAACTACCGCGATCTGTATATGTGGATATCGCTATCCCATGATTTTTTTTTGTGTACTTTTGTGTACTAAGGCTTTTTGCTGTTCCATTCAAGCATGGAACGCTGAAAGAATGACCTTTGAAACGCCTCCGTAAGCGGTTTTATTACTTTCTTCTTGTTCTCACAATTTCTACGGGAGTGATACGTAGGGATTGTAGTATAATCCTAGACAGAGCAAGGTGGTGCAAGAGCTAGCACACTAGACTCGCAACTGGGAGGAGTATGGTTCAAACCCGCGTCCGCCAGTCCTGATTAAGATTTTCCGTGATTGCCCGAAATCGCTTCAGATAAATCCCGGGATGGTTCCTTTGACAGGGCACTGCCGACATCCTTCCCTAATCCGGTGGAACCGATAACCTCATGTTTGGTCCCCTCCTCCAAATCAACCAACCAACCTAAATCACAGAGTCATCATTTAAAGTCGGTTCATGGATCTTTGCAAGCAGGCTTTCTCGGTATATGTGTAATTAAAATAGTCACCAATTGCGGAAGGTAGGCCGGCCGCTGTGACCGAGCGGTTCTAGGATGTCCTTGGGTTAGTTAGGTTTAAGTAGTTCTAAGTCTAGGGGACTTATGACCTCATATGTTAAGTCCCATAGTGCTTAGAGCCATTTGAACCATTTTCTTGTGGAAGATAGTAGACAAAAGCTCTTGACCTAAGGTTCAAGCTATACAGGGTGCAGAAAAATTGTGTCACGAAATTTTAACCCTGGATAGCTGATGCCAGTAGGAACCAAAGTTACTAATGTTGTGTAGGTGGACAACGCACCGTTTTTAAACTACGGAAACTTGGCGCCACGCGCTCCGATTGGTCGTGGAATTGCCCTGTTGCCGTTCGTCGGTTGACGGGCAGTGCTATGGCTGTCGGTTCACATATACAGACGTTCATCGCCCCGATCTCTGGGAGGCAAAGCATTCGCGGTCATGCATTGTACAGAGCATCCAGCAACAGGGCAATCCCGAGGCCAGTCGAAGCGCGTTGCGCCCCAAGTTTCCGTAGTTTAATGGACATTTGTGGTGAGCTCTTATGGCACCAAACTGCTGAGGTCACCTGTCGCCTGTACTGTACTGTCACAAGTGTATGTACAGAAGAAAGTTACAGAGTTAACTGAGAATTCCCCAGAGTCGCGAGTAAACTGATGTGTATGAATTAGCCTCACCGCAAGGTTTTCCGAAAAAAATTTCTCACATACCTCCCAAGAAGGTAGGTCATTCAAACAGATCCGTTTGCTTCTTCCAGGATTCGGTCTTTGTCAAGTGATTTGTTGCTGGATGCACTCGCGGATAATTATAACTATGTATGTAACATAGCAGTTGTATAAGAGCAAGAAACTGTAGAAGTTTAGAGCTTCAAGCACCCGCGACATAGAGATCATTAGAGGGAAAATACAAGATCAGTTGAAATGGATTTTGCTACAGTATCATCTGAACATCTGAAAATAGCTGAAAAATTTATGGTTTTACTAGTTTTTTATGAATATTTCAGCTAGCAACGTGCTCGAAAAAAGTGTCATCCCTTACATACCTGCAAACGTGGTGAGCTTAGATTCAAGGGAACATGGAATGGAAGAGTTACCCGTATGAACCGAAAAACAAGCAAAAAACTGTGAAATAAGAAGAAAGCAATAACTAAAATAAAGGCTGTCTGTACGAAAGTGTACATCTGTGAAAACGGAAAGTGCTTTGTCACCTGACATACTGTATTAGTAGTAGTAGTTGCTGTTGTTGTTGTTCTTGCTGATGTTACGGTCTTCGGTCCGAAAACTGGTTCTATGCAGCTCTCGAGGCTAGTCTATCCTGTGCAAGCCTCTTCATCTCTGTATAACTATCGCAGCCAACGTTCATCTGGATCTCCTTACTGTATTCAAGCCTTGGTCTCCTACTATAACTACAACCCACCACACTTCTTTCCGTTACGAAACTGACAATTTCTTGATGCCTCAGGTTGTGTCCTATCAAGGTTAATTTACTCAAGTCGTGCCACAAATTTCTTTTTCTTCAGTTCGATTCAGTGCTTGCTCATTTCTTATTCGATCTACCCATCTCATCTTCAGCATTCCTCTGTAGCACTACGTTTCTTATTATCTATTATGTTTTGTACTGTTTGTCATTCATGTTTCGCTTCCATACAAGGCTACACTCCAGACATATCATCAGGAAAGACTTCATAACACTCTAATTGATATTAGATGTTAACAAATTCATCTTCTTCAGAAATGCTTCTCGTGCTATTGCCACTCTACATTTCATATCTTCCCTACATCATCCATCATGAGTCACTTTGCTGGCCAAATTACAAAACTCATTACTCCTTTGTGCATTTCCTTTTCTAATCTAATTCCCTCATCATTGCCTAATTTAGTTCGACTACATTCCATTACCTTGGTTTCCTACACAGCCTGCTCAATTTAGAGATTTAATAACGCCTTGGATGGACTACAAATCTCTTCCACTCCCTTCTCAGTTATGGCTTTCCTTTCATGCCCTTCGACTATCATAGCTGCAGTCCGGTTTCTGTACAAGTTGTAAATAACTTTTTCGGCTCTGTATTGTATTCCTGCTGCCTCCATAAATTCAAAGAGTGTAGTTCAGTTCACACTGTCAAAAGCTTTTTCTAATTATACAAATACTATAAACGTAGGGCTGCCATTCTTCAACTTGCCTTCAAAGATAAGATAGGGTCAAAAAATGGTTCAAGTGGCTCTGGGCACTATGGAACTTAACATCTGAGGTCATCAGTCCTCTAGAACTTAGAACTACTTAAACCTAACTAACCTAAGGACAGCACACACATCCATGCCCGAGGCAGTATTGGAACCTGCGACCGTAGCGGTTGCGCGGTTCCAGACAAGATAGGGTCAGTAATGCTGTCAGTGTTCCTACATTTCTCCTGAACTCAAACTGATCTTCCCCAGTATCGACTTCTACCAGTTTACTTCTGTAAATAATTCGTGTCAATATTTTACAGCCATGACTTATTAAGCTGATAATAATAAAATCGTTTGGCTCAACGGCCTGGTTCGACAGTGCACACACTTATCAACACCTGCCTTCAGCGGATTCGGAATTATTTCATTCTTTTTGAAATTTGAGGGTGTTTCGCTTGTGACATGTATCTTGTACGCCAGGTGGAATAATTACGTCGTGGATGCCTCTCCCAACGATCTCAATAATTCAGAGAGAATGTTGTCTACTCCACGGGCCTTGTTTACACTTATGTCTGCTCGTATCCTGTCAAATTCTTCTCGCAGTACCTACTTCTTCTTTTTCTACACGCGTGTTCAGAAAAAAACAGAACACCTGAACGACTAGAGATAGGATGTTTATATTCACAGGGCATGTGCATTAGTATGTTCTGCAGAAATGAGTAGGATTTGAACCATGTCGCCGGCCAGAGTGGCCGAGCGGTTCTAGGCGCTACCGTCTGGAACCGCGCGACCACTACGGTAGCAGGTTCGGATCCTTCCTCGGGCATGAATGTGTGTGATGTCCTTAGGTTAGTTAGGTTTAAGTAGTTCTAAGTTCTAGGGGACTGATGACCTCAGCAGTTAAGTCCCAAAGTGCTCAGAGCCATTTGAACCATTTGAACCATGTCGGTCCGCGGATTTGAGGTCAACGTCGATATCGCAGCGCAACACCGCCTACCGGTAAAATGTGTCTGCTTCTCTCGTTGTCACTATAACCCGAAGGTAATGGATCAGTGTGACTTGAGCAGACGTGCAGGATGCCCCGCAGACGTATGCGCGAATCATACCCGTCAAATGAGTGAGTCTGAAAGAGGGCGCATTATTGATATGAGAGAATGTGATGCATCCATCCACAAAATTGCTGCCTGTGTGGGACGAAGTGTTTCGGAAGCGCAAGGGTGTGTGCACAATGGTTCACGGAAGGCCGTAGAACACGACAGATGGGTCATGTCGCACCACCTGAGAAGATCGACACCTCATCAGAATGGCACTGCAGGACAAATCTGCGTCCTCCTCGGTGGTTCTGGTGCAACAGTGGAACAGTGTAGGACATGGTAAACTATCAGAGGCGACCTTCCGTCATCCAGTTCTCCTTCTACCTTTGACTGTTGTGCAGAAATATGCTAGACGGTAATGGTATATGGAACGACGGCACTTAGGAAAGGATTGACACCTGATAGTGTTTTCGGACGATTTCACGTTCTGTTTGTTTGAAAATGATGGTTCGCCTCACACAGAGAGCATCCCAGAGTGACCCTGAGAGATACAACACCAAGAAGAATCGCTTCTCGGCTTTTAGGAAGATAAATGTGTACTTTTTTGTTATTTAAAAAAAAAATTCACGGGATAAAAAGGAAAAGATTAACTTTATTAAAATCAAATATTACAATAATAAAACATAACAATCATCACCCAAAGAACCACTCGGTTCGCCACATATAGAGGGAGCAGCATCACAGTGACTCCATTCACACAAGACATACAATGCCAACTCAAGGCCTTATGGTGTGGGGTGCTATTGAGTACTACCACAAATCACAGTTGGTGCGTGTTCAGGACACTGTGACCAGTGTGATATACATGAATGACATCTACATCTATATCTACATCCATACTCCGCAAGCCACCTGACGGTGTATGGCGGAGGGTACTTTGAGTACCTCTATCGATTCTCCCTTCTATTCCAGTCTCGTATTGTTCGTGGAAAGAAAGATTGTCGGTATGCCACTGTGTTGGCTCTAAACTATCAGATTTTTTTCCTCGTGGTCTCTTCGCGAGATATACGTGGGACTCCTCGGTGAAGGTATGTTCTCGAAACTTCAACAAAAGCCCGTACCGAGCTACTGAGCGTTTCTCTTGCAGAGTCTTCCGCTGGAGTTTATCTATCATTTCCGTAACTCTTTCGCGATTACTAATTGATCCTGTAACGAAGCACGCTGCTCTCCGTTGGATCTTCTCTATCTCTTCTATCAACCCTATCTGGTACGGATCCCACATGCGTGAGCAATATTCAAGCAGTGGGCGAACAAGTGTACTGTAACCTACTTATTTGTTTTCGGATTGCATTTCCTTAGGATTCTTCAAATGAATCTGTCTGGCATCTGCTTTACCGACGATCGACTTTATATGATCATTCATTCCATTTTAAATCACTCCTAATGCCTACTCCCAGATCATTTATGGATTAACTGCTTCCAGTTGCTGACGTGCTATATTATAGCTAAACGATGAAGGATCTTTCTTTCTATGTATTCGCAACATATTACACTTGTCTATATTGATATTCAATTTCCATTCCCTGCACCATGCGTCAATTAGTTGCAGATCCTCCTCCATTTCAGTACAATTTCCCATTGTTACAGCCTCTCGATATACAACAGCATCATTCGCAAATAGCCTCAGTGAACTTTCGATGTTATCCACACGATCATTTATGTATATTGTGAATAGCAGCGGTCCTACGACACTCCCTTGCGGCATACCTGAAATCTCCCTTACTTCGGAAGACTTCTGTCCATTGAGAATGACACGCTGCGACCCGTAGCCATACCCTTTCTGCACGACAGTCCAGGGGTCATTTTTCAGCAAGACAATGCACGACCACATGTCGCTGCACGAACACTTGCCTTCTTGGTGTCACAGGATGTCAGCCTTTCGCCCTGACCAATCAGATTGCCGCCTATTGAAAATATGTTGGATATGGTAAAATGACGGGTGCAGCACTGTGACCTACTGCCAATCACCACAGATGAACTTAGGAACGAGGTGAATGCAGCATGGATGGCTACACCACAAGACGCAATTCGCGACTTATACCCGTCGATGCAATGAAGTTGGAAACTTGTGGTAAGGACTATGGGACCGAACTGCTGAGGTCATCGGTCCCTAGACTTACGCACTACTTAATCTAACTTAAACTAAGGACAACACACACACCCATGCCCGAGGGAGGACTCGAATCTCCGAATGGGGGAGCCGCGCGATCCGTGACAAGGCGCCATCAAGCATGGGACAAATTATCAGGGCACATGGCAGACCCTGCGCGTACTAGGTAACAGGTCAATTGCTGAACCGAGGTGACTAAAATGCTAATAATTTCTGCAGAACATACTCATGTACATGTCCTGTGAATATGAAAGTCCTATCTTCAGTCGTTCAAGATGTTCTGTTTTTTTTCTGAAGACAGGGAGCTCAAGGTCTTATGGTGTGGGGCGCAATTGGCTACAACCACAAATCACAATTCGTACGTGTCCAGGGCACTGTGACCAGTGGGACCTACTTGAATGACATCCTGTGACTCGTAGCCATACCCTTTCTGCACAACACCCCACACTACATCTTTCAGCAAGACAATGTACGGACACATGTTGACACAGCATGTCAGATCACCAAAATTGTCGCCAACTGAAAATATGTGGGATATGGTGAAATGACAGGTGCAGCACTTTGACCGAGTGCCAACTACCACAGATGAACTTAGGAACGAGGGGATTGCAGCATGGATGGCTACACCACAGGACGCAATTCGTGCCTTATACCCGTCGATGCCATCAAATTGGAAATTAGTTGTAAGGAGTATGGGACCAAACTGCTGAGGTCATCGCTCCCTAGAGTTACGCACTACTTATCTAACTTAAACTAAGGACAACACACACACCCATGCCCGAGGGAAAACTCGAACCTCAGACGGGGGGAGCCGCGCGATCCGTGGCAAGGCGCCTGAGACCGCACGGCTACCCAGCGCGGTGATTCCATCACGCATGGGACAAATTATCAGGGCCCATGGCAGACCCTGCGCCTACTAGGTAACAGGACAACTGCTGAACCGAGGTGATTGAAATGCTAATCATTTCTGCAGAACAGAGGCACGTACATGTGCTATCTTTAGTCGTTCAATATATATTTTTTTCTGAACGTGAGTGTATAATATTGTCCTCAAGTTCGTTCCGCTTAAATAAGCCCTCTATATGGGATGAAGAATAATTCGTGTACTCGGATAACAATACAAAAATACCTATTACAAAGTTTCGTCCTGCTCATATTTTCCGCAGTATATGGACGTTAAAGATTGGCAGTATGGCAACACTATAATCAAATCTCCTGTAACTGCCTCTGTAAGGAGATAGCAATAGTCCGGTGCAGTGGATAGCATTTTGGTTCAAATAGCTCCAAGTGCTATGGGACTTAAAATATGAGGTCATCAGTCCCCTAAACTTAGAACTACTTAAACCTAACTAACCTAAGAACATCACACACATCCAAGCCCGAGGCAGGATTCGAACCTGCGACCGTAGCAGCAGCGCAATTCCAGACTGAAGCGCCTAGAACCGCTCGGTCACAGCGGCTGTCTAGCGTTTTGGGTTAGCATGCAGGAGGTCGAGGGTTCGATTTTGGGTCGAGGCGTATTTGTGCTCGAGAAATGCTGTGGTTTGTGTGGCGGAACCAAGCTGAAACCACGTCCAGACGTCGTAGGCTGTGCGAACTGGTAAAACAGGACAGGAGGCGAATTATGGCGGAACTAATACCAGAGTTTAATGCTGAGCAGAGTAAAAGTGTGTCTGAACACACAGTGCACCAAACACTCGTAACGGTGGGCCTTCACTGCCGACGACCCTCGCATGTGCCAATGTTAACACCATGACATTGGCAACCACGACAGAAATGGTCACGTAACCTCCGGCACTGGACGCTGGCGCAGCGGCAGAGCTTTTCATGGTGTGATGAAGCCCGATACCTTGTTCATCATGTCGATGGGACGGCACGATTTCGTCATCTTCCAGTGGAACAGCTCATTGACATCTGTACAGCTGGACGGAGACAAGCTGGCGGCGGCTCTATTGCCGTCTGGCAAACATTCACGTGGACATCCATGGGTCCAGTGGAGCTCGTGCAAGGCACCATGACGACCAAAGAGTTTCGTACACTGGTTGCAGACCACGTACACCCCGTCATGACAATCATATTTCCTGATGGCAGCGGCAACTTTCATCAGGCTAATACTCCGTGTCACAAGGCCAGGAGTGTGATGGAGTGGTTCGAGGAACACAATAGCGAGTTCCAATTGATGTGCTGGCCGTCCAGCTCGCCAGATCAACTCGCTCCAGTGACCTACCACGGCCTCATTGCTTCCATGCCACGATGCGTTGCCGCTGGTATCTGTGCAAAAGGTGGACCTACCGGCTATTGGGTAGGAGTTCATAATGTTCTGTCTTATCAGTGTAAATTATGCCTATAATTAGAAGGCAGATGCACTCGCAAACACTGATTAACAGATCGCTGGAAGTTCTACGTACCTGTCACACATTAGGAAAATACTACACGTGCTACCGAAAACATTATTTTCTTGGAAATTATTCCAATAAAAATATTTGTTCATGTAATAGAAGACTCCGTCATTTTATTCGTTTCAGACATTGTACAATTCATGGCTACTCATAGGCAAGGTTTGAAGTGTCGTCTGCGTTTGAAATTCAACAGCAGTTTGCGCTCCAAAACACTACTGGGCATTAAAATTGCTACACCAAGAAGAAATGTACATGATAAACGGGTATTGATTCGACAAATATATTATATTAGAACTAACATGTGATTACATTTTCACGCAGTTTGGGTGCATAGATCCTGTCAAATCAGTACCCAGAACAACCACCTCTGGCCGTAAAAACGGATTTGATTTGCCTGGGCATTGAGTCAAACAGACCTTGGATGGCGTGTACAGGTACAGCTGCCCATGCGGTTTCAACACGATGCCACAGTTGATTAAGAATAGTGACTGGCTTATTGTGACGAGCCAGTTGCTCGGCCAACATTGACCAGACGTTTTCAATTGGTGAGAGATCTGGAGTATGTGCTGGCCAGGTTAGTAGTCGAACATTTTCTGTATCTAGAAAGGCCCGTACAGGATGTGCAACATGCGCTCATGCATTATCCTGCTGAAATGTAGGGTTTCGCAGGGATCGAATGAAGGGTAGAGCCACGGGTCGTAACACATCTGAAATGTAACGTCCACTGTTCAAAGTGCCTTCAGTGCGAACAAGACGGGACCGAGACGTGTAACCAATGGCACCCCATACCATCACGCGAGGTGATACGTCAGTATGGCGATCACGAATACACGCTTCCAATGTGCGTTCGCCGCGATGCCGCCAAACACGGATGCGACCATCACGATGCTGTAAGCAGAACCTGGATTCATTCGAAAAAATGACGTTTTGCCATTCGTGCACCCAGGTTCGTCGTTGAGTACACCATCGCAAGAGCTCCTGTCTGTAATGTAGCGTCAAGGGTAACCGCAGCCATGGTCTCCGAGCTGATAGTCCATGTTGCTACAAACGTCGACGAACTGTTCGTGCAGATGGTCGTTGTCTGGCAAACGTCCCCATCTGTTGACTCAGAGATCGAGACGTGGCTGCACGACCCGTTACAGCCATGCGGATAAGATGCCTGTCATCTCGACTGCTAGTGATACGGGACCGTTGGGATAC
This sequence comes from Schistocerca gregaria, assembly GCF_023897955.1. Lineage (NCBI taxonomy): Eukaryota > Metazoa > Arthropoda > Insecta > Orthoptera > Acrididae > Schistocerca > Schistocerca gregaria. The sequence continues at coordinate 743,710,157 of NC_064931.1, read as the reverse complement.
AGCACGGCGTTCCGTATTACTCTCCTGAACCCACTGATTCCATATTCTGCTAACAGTCATTGGATCTCGACCAACGCGAGCAGCAGTGTCGCGATACGATAAACCGCAATCGCGATAGGCTACAATTCGACCCTTATCAAAGTCGGTAACGGAATGCTACGCAGTTCTCTTCCTAACACGAGGCATCACAACAACATTTCACCAGGCAACGCTGGTCAATTGCTGTTTGTGTATGAGAAATCCGTTGGAAAGCATGTTGTACATGTCGCCACCGGCGCCAACCTTGTGTGAATGCTCTGAAAAGCTAATCATTTGCATATCACAGCATCTTTTTCCTGTCGGTTGAATTTCGCGTCTGTAGCACGTCATCTTCGTGGTGTAGCAATTTTAATGTCCAGTAGTGAAAACTAGGGTCAAAGGGAGAAATATTGAATTATCGAAGACAAATGGTTCAGCCAGTTCAAGTCTCTCTTGAATGGTTTTCGCAGTGAATGCAGAACTCACATTCGTTGCCATCGGAATCCTTATTATAAACAAGTTATCATTTCAAATATCTCATTTACATCCCGTAAGGTCTCGATAGTTTTCTAAAAAAGCGGCTGAATTGTCCGCCGCATTTTATGCCTACGTTTATTTGCAAAATAAATTTTCGGCTCTGTTGCGTTTTCTGTGCATGCACTTCTATACCATTTGAACGGTGATGTGAGATATTGGTTGAATCGAGGCACCGTTTATTCTGAGGCTTTCTTGTTGCTTTTTGTAGCTTTTCTTCTGCCTGCGAATTTCAGCAACGAACGAGAAATGTGGTTATAAATGTGTCAAGCACACAAGCGTCACTATCTCCTGTGACCTATGCCAACTAAGCTGATCATCGATTTGGACAGCTTCGAGAACGTTGCACTGGTTTGACAATAAGTGATCTAAATCAGTTTACTTGGAGAAATGCATAGTACAATCTGCGCTGTCTTACAATATACACTCCTGGAAATTGAAATAAGAACACCGTGAATTCATTGTCCCAGGAAGGGGAAACTTTATTGACACATTTCTGGGGTCAGATACATCACATGATCACACTGACAGAACCACAGGCACATAGACACAGGCAACAGAGCATGCACAATGTCGGCACTAGTACAGTGTATATCTACCTTTCGCAGCAATGCAGGCTGCTATTCTCCCATGGAGACGATCGTAGAGATGCTGGATGTAGTCCTGTGGAACGGCTTGCCATGTCATTTCCACCTGGCGCCTCAGTTGGACCAGCGTTCGTGCTGGACGTGCAGACCGCGTGAGACGACGCTTCATCCAGTCCCAAACATGCTCAATGGGGGACAGATCCGGAGATCTTGCTGGCCAGGGTAGTTGACTTACACCTTCTAGAGCATGTTGGGTGGCACGGGATACATGCGGACGTGTATTGTCCTGTTGGAACAGCAAGTTCCCTTGCCGGTCTAGGAATGGTAGAACGATGGGTCCGATGACGGTTTGGATGTACCGTGCACTATTCAGTGTCCCCTCCACGATCACCAGAGGTGTACGGCCAGTGTAGAAGATCGCTCCCCACACCATGATGCCGGGTGTTGGCCCTGTGTGCCTCGGTCGTATGCAGTCCTGATTGTGGCGCTCACCTGCACAGCGCCAAACACGCATACGACCATCATTGGCATCAAGGCAGAAGCGACTCTCATCGCTGAAGACGACACGTCTCCATTCGTCCCTCCATTCACGCCCGTCGCGACACCACTGGAGGCGGGCTGCACGATGTTGGGGCGTGAGCGGAAGACGGCCTAACGGTGTGCGGGACCGTAGCCCAGCTTCATGGAGACGGTTGCGAATGGTCCTCGCCGATACCCCAGGAGCAACAGTGTCCCTAATTTACTGGGAAGTGGCGGTGCGGTCCCCTACGGTACTGCGTAGGATCCTACGATCTTGGCGTGCATCCGTGCGTCGCTGCGGTCCGGTCCCAGGTCGACGGGCACGTGCACCTTCCGCCGACCACTGGCGACAACATCGATGTACTGTGGAGACCTCACGCCCCACGTGTTGAGCAATTCGGTGGTACGTCCACCCGGCCTCCCGCATGCCCACTATACGCCCTCGCTCAAAGTCCGTCAACTGCACATACGGTTCACGTCCACGCTGTCGCGGCATACTACCAGTGTTAAAGACTTCGATGGAGCTCCGTATGCCACGGCAAACTGGCTGACACTGACGGCGGCGGTGCACAAATGCTGCGCAGCTAGCGCCATTCGACGGCCAACACCGCGGTTCCTGGTGTGTCCGCTGTGCCGTGCGTGTGATCATTGCTTGTACAGCCCTCTCGCAGTGTCCGGAGCAAGTATGGTGGGTCTGACACACCGGTGTCAATGTGTTCTTTTTTCCATTTCCAGGAGTGTATTTATTCACAATCGGTTTTTGATCATCGTCAAAGGACTTGAACAAAAATGGAAACAAGCCGATACTAGAGCGTTAAGTATCATTTCCTGACGTTTCCAAGTCATCTATGGCGAATACTTTTCTGGTTAAATAGCGTGTATGAGATGTGTAATTGTTACAACCGATATTTTTCGCAAGTACATTTAATTTTTCCGAGTAATTCTCAGGAAAATGTAATTTGTGTTGATATTCACAGTTTTCACTTTGTTTCCATTCTTGTGCCAGCACTATGAAGATGATCAATTATCGAAACCGGTTGTGAGTAAATATATTGTAAGCCAGAACAGTGTGTATCACGCAGTTCTGCAAGTATATCGATACTGCTGACAGTCACCTGAAAATTTTTTAAATTAATTTAAATTTAAATAAAAACGTTCCCTTTAGCAACAAAGAAGTTTCAACTTCCTGCAGTGCGAAACATAGACTTACGGTGTATCTCTGAAAATATGGTAGCTCTTTCGTTCTTGCTGGACGCATATACAACATAATTTGTAAAATCAAATATAATGTTCAGTGTATTTTGATGTTCCTCGTATTTTATTCGCTCTTCTATTCTTTGTAACTTGTGACTGTATTACAGTTAGTATAATAAATAATATAGCTTGGTCAATATTTGCAAATTATTCGTGAAAATTGATGTTTTAGATAGTGACAAAAGATTGTTTAAAATATGTGAAAACCTAATGACACAGAAAATACACAACACAGGTCATAATAAATTCGTGAAACACAGTATTACAAATTTATGAGAATTTATTTTATTTCTTATGCAGCTGGAGTGGTAAGTGGCTTTAATGTTATGATACAATCTGACAGATCGCTGTTCGTACTTTTGTGCTCGGTGGAGGTAGGTTGCTAATCATTTTTTAAACTATTTTGTAAAAACATCTATTATTTTTTAATCCCAATAAATGTGCAAAGAAATTTTTACTTAACTTCGAATAACGACATATGCACATAGGGCTGATAGGAATTTGTCTTGATATTAATACTCAGTATTCAAGTAAATTCTCGAAACGCAATTTTATTTTGCTCTATCTACGCTATAAAAATTTTTAGCAGTAAGGCTTTATCATTCATTGAGCCAGTCCAGCAGTTTCTTAGGTCATGACTCCTCGGCAGTGAATGTTATGCAAGTTGCCTGTCGATAATTACAATGATAATATGCAGCATGGAAAAGTTCCTTATGCGCAGGAACAGAAGTCATTATACAATTTCACTTAGCATTTGTTTAAAAAAGTGCAGTTTGAACACATGATTGTACTTGACGTTCAGTGAAAAATTAATGACTGTTTGACGAGGGTACAATGGAAGCAATTTCAGCTCTAGTGAGCCTGTGGCACTACACATGTATCTAACATTCTGGAACAAACACAAAAAAAGTAGTGCACCCTTACCTAGCGCATAGCCTGTAATATCGATCATTAAGTCACTTGTTCTGAATATTTTTATTTTTGAGCCTTACGGTTTTCATAGCTTTCCTTCTTATATTCCCTACTCCAAATGAATACTTCAACTTCTCAGTCTGATATGCAGCTCGAATATAATCTCACGATAATAACAGAGCTTCCAGAGCGGCGGATAGTTTTCAAGACGTCACATTTTCTGTCCTGAACTTGCGCTGCCACACATTTGTCGCGAAGGAGGCTAAAGCTGTGGTCTTAAGAGGATTAAAATAACAATACTTCGCATAAAAGGCAAAATTGCCAAAATGGAGGATCCGCGATACAAAAGTTATTTTCTATAACGTTTAACTGGCAACGCTACTCACATTATATGACCGGCCAAACTAGTCGAGGTGTATCATTAGCTTCTGGTTGTTACCGGTTAGTAAACAATGTTGAAAATTTTTATCACATATCCTCCATTTGTGAAGTGTCTGATTTTTTTTCTGCTTTTTGAAAACAGTGGTGATTTGCTCAGAGGAGAAATATTCGTTAAAATCGGATTTAGCCCCAGTCTGAGTTTACTGGTACTGGTTTCACTTAAATTGTACGCTCTCTAATTTAAATGTCATTTTTATTGTATTTGACAGTTTACTATAGTCCTTAACATTCTGTGTACATTAACTCCATTTAAAATTTATGGAACTACGACCATAAACGCAATTCACTAATGAACTCTGACAGAGTTTCATCTATACATCTGAAACACAGCTACCGTTTCACTCATCGTCTTTTTAGCTTCGATTCTAACTGTACTGAGTACTTGGTGGATTGCATCATAGATCAATCTGGCTTTCAAAAATTCTGTACTAACTGAGTTCAAGCTAGAAAGCTCTCTACAAACAATTTCTCAGACGTCTTTCTGGTCCTTACGTCTTATACTAAAAAAAAAAAAATGTACGGTGGCGATAAGATTTCACCGCTGAAATATTACTGTCGTCACTCTTTTAAGTTGTGCCTTCCTTGACCTTCAGTTATTCGATATTCTGCGCTGACTCAAGCAGTGTTCATATTCTGCGCTGACTCAAGCATCGTTCACAGCTGTGATCGCAGGGTAAGCAATTCTTTTTGTGTTGCAGGCGCTACTTTTGCACAAATCCTGCCAGAGCCTGGAATTTTTCTGCCGTTGCGCACGCGCAGGCCCAGTGTGCTCTTTCTCCTAGCAGAATGGTGTAATGGTTCTACGTGTTTTCTTTGTTACCTGATGTGTGCTTGTTGTCCAGCACCATAAGAGGGTAGCGGGCATTGTGTCAACGCTTTCCAGCTCATTTGATACAGTATCATCAACTCTGTAGTGTGGGTTCTTGAGAGGAGGCGTTGTAAGTCCAGTGACAGTCTTACACACGCGTTCTTTCCTGTATTGTAATTTGTTGATTTGATATATACTTCCAGCACAGCATCGCACCCACAATTCACAAACTGTTGTTATCACCATTCATACAACAGCCAGCCATACCTATTTATACCGGGTGTCTTTCCTACGAGTCATCAGGCGCATTTTCTCTGACGTTTCGTCAAATTTCTGCAATTTAGATTTGTACTGTGTAGCTGGAGTCAGTCCAAACAATCACGTCTTTCATGTGACGTCCAGTAATAACAGAAGGCGTCGGTTAGTTTCCTGTTACAAACAAAATTATTTTTAAATTGGAATTTTACGTGCCCGTACCGCGGGTCGCTCCAAATTTAGTATAGTCCTATATTCGTTTTACGGGTATGTATTAACAGGGTGAGTAAAACATGAAGTATAAATTGCAATCCAGTAGCGACTCGCAAGGGAAACTCAGAATCGCATGTCCCCCCCCCCCCCCTTTCAGATTTAGTGGTAAGATGGCCCATTGGATAGCCCGTCAAAAACTGAACATAGGCCAAGCATGAAAACAGGAAAAAGGTGTACTGATGTGTGAAAAAAAAGGCAAAATAGAAGCAGTGGATGGTCACGGTGTTGGACTCTAACGTGAATAAGCTGTATTCAGATCTCTTTCGTGTCAATATTTTTTTTCACATCATTATGAACTTTCCGTCCGGTTACTGAAACGTTTGTTCTCTTTCTGTAGTCTTGGCAGTTGTCATACTATACATTGGTTATAGAATATGAGTCATGTGGTATGAATACATTACCGTCGCAAGAAAACTTGATGAATAGTGTCAGCAAGCGAGATACCACATATATGTCTAACATAAATGAAAATAACAAATAAACGGGTGTGAACTATGTTACAGCAAAGGAATTCAAGAGTCAGAACTTCTAAAACGGAACGCAGCTTCAAAAACGTTAAAAACGTATGTTTTGACAGAGCACAGAGACTGTGTGATTGTGAAACTATTGCGTTCATTTGTTGCAGCTTATGTGATAAACCATTACGTTTTCATCATTTCCTTGTGAGTGACCACATTCACATTCACATGAACTCCTAAACTGGGCAAGGAGGCATATCTCACTCAACAGGTGTACAAATTATGTGCTTCGGTAAGAAAGTTGTATCATATGACACACGTACTGTCACTAACGCTGTGTATGACACACCAGACGTATTTCCGGTGGAGGATTCGGTTGACTTGTCGTCTTATCATCAAACATTTGCGGTTCCCTTTCGAGAGCCACTGAGTTTCAGCTGCTAACAGAGTAGTTGTGGATAATCAACTATCATTATAGGTCCCTTCCTTGAACCTCGATGTTGCAGACGGACTTTATAGCACGACACAGACACAAATTTGAACACAGCGACAACGATATATATATATATATATATATATATATATATATATATAAAAAGAAAAACTGGCGCAGGGAGAATTGAACACGTCTCGCCCGCTTGGCAGTGGAAGGCCATGACCACGTAAGCACGACGCCGTTGCGTGCTTAGGTAGCTCTATATTGCACTCCTTGTCCTTCGACCGTTCACTGTTTCTATTTTGCTTTCTTTCACAGGTCAGTACACCTTCTTTCTGTTTTCATGCTTGATCTGTGTTCAGGTTTCGACGGGCTGTCCACTGAGATCTGAGGGGGGTGCCTAGAACCGCTCGGCTACACAAGGCCGGCAGTAGAGTGCAGAAGGTAGGTCCCAATGTACCAGTTACACTGAGGTGACAAAGGACATGGGGTACCTCCTAATATCATGTCGGACCTTCTGTCGCCCGATGTAGTGCAGCAACTCGATGGTGCAAGGACTCAACAAGTCGTTGGAAATCCCCGACAGAAAAATTGAGTCACGCTTCCTCTACTCCCGTCCATAATTACGGAAATGTTGCCGGTGCAGGATGTGCACGCATTGACCTCTCGATTATATCCCATGAATTCTTGATGGAACTGATGTCGGACGGTCTGCGTGGCCAAATCATTCGCTCGTATTGTCTAGAATGTTCTTCAAACCAATCGCGAACAACTGTGACCCAATGACATGACATCGTAGTTTCAGAACATGAAATCCGTGAATGGCTGCAAATGGCCTCCAAGTAGCCGAACATAACCATTTCCAGTCAACAATCGTTTCACTTGAACCAGACGACCCAGCCAATTCAATGTAATTACATCCCACACTTTCATGGAGCCACCACCAGCTTGCACAGTACCTTGTTGGAACTTGGGACCATGGCCACATTCTAACACTACCGTCAGCTCTTACCAACTGAAATCGTGACTTATCTGACCAGGCCGCTGTTTTTCAGCCGTCTAGGGTCCAACCAAAATGGTCACGAGCCCACGACAGGCGTGGTTTTAGCAAAGGCACTCACTTCCATCGTCTGCTACCATAGCCCATTAACATCAAATTTCGCTGCACTGTCCAAACGGGTACATTGGTCATATGATTACCAATGACAGCTCCGCCAATGCACTGCTCTGTTATATCTTGTGTACGCAAAACTACCGCGATCTGTATATGTGGATATCGCTATCCTATGATTTTTTTTCACTTTAGTGTACTAAGGCTTTTTGCCGTTCCATTCAAGCATGGAACGCGGAAAGAATGACCTTTGAAACGCCTCCGTAAGCGGTTTTGTTACTTTCTTCTTGTTCTCACAATCGCTACGGGAATGATACGTAGGGATTGTAGTATAATCCTAGACAGACCAAGGTGGCGCAAGAGCTAGCACACTAGACTCGCAATTGGGAGGAGTATGGTTCAAACCCGCGTCCACCAGTCCTGATTAAGGTTTTCCGTGATTGCCCGAAATCGCTTCAGATAAATCCCGGGATGGTTCCTTTGACAGGGCACTGCCGACATCCTTCCCTAATCCGGTGGAACCGATAACCTCATGTTTGGTCCCCTCCTCCAAATCAACCAACCAACCTAAATCACAGAGTCATCATTTAAAGTCGGTTCATGAATCTTTGCAAACAGGCTTTCTCGGTATATGTGTAATTAAAACAGTCACCAATTGCGGAAGGTAGGCCGGCCGCTGTGGCCGAGCGGTTCTAGGATGTCCTTGGGTTAGTTAGGTTTAAGTAGTTCTAAGTCTAGGGGACTTATGACCTCAGATGTTAAGTCCCATAGTGCTTAGAGCCATTTGAACCATTTTTTTGTGGAAGATAGAAGCCAAAAGCTCTTGACCTAAGGTTCAAGCTATACAGGGTGCAGAAAAATTGTGTCACGAAATTTTAACCCTGGATAGCTGATGCCAGTAGGAACCAAAGTTACTAATGTTGTGTAGGTGGACAACGCACCGTTTTTAAACTACGGAAACTTGGCGCCACGCGCTCCGATTGGTCGTGGAATTGCCCTGTTGCCGTTCGTCGGTTGACGGGCAGTGCTATGGCTGTCGGTTCACACATACAGACGTTCATCGCCCCGATCTCTAGCAGGCAAATCATTCGCGGTCATGCGTTGTCCAGAGCATCCAGCAACAGGGCAATCCCGAGGCCAGTCGAAGCGCATTGCGCCCCAAGTTTCCGTAGTTTAATGGACATTTGAGTTGAGGTCTTATGGCACCTGCTGAGGTCATCGGTCCCTAAACTTACACATTACTTAATCTAACTTACGCTAATGACAACACACACACCCACGGCAGAGGGAGGACTCGAACCTCCGACGGATGACAAAACGCCTTAGACCTACTTCCGTAGTTTAAAAATGGTGCGTTGTCGACCTACACAACATTAGTAATTTTGGTTCCTACTGGCATCAGCTATAGACCACTAAAAATTCGTGATACAATTTTACTCCACGCTGTATAAATGGGCCTTCTTCAGAAGTCTTATTACGTTTTAAATGTTGATCATGATGTGCCACCAATAAGCAAAGCTAGATGGCTGCTTTTGCGATTATCAATTTTAATTATGACTAAGTCTATTGGCACCACATCATGATCAACATGTACAATGCGATAAGACTTTTGAAGTAGACCCAGACCTTTTGACTACTACCTTCCGCAACTGGTGGCTGTTTTTATTCCATATATTACAATAGTACAGTTGCTTCTGCTGCCACCCTTAAGATTCTTTCTCGGGATATTTTATGTCTATCTTCAAGAGTCAGCCAGTTCTGTACGGCGCGCAGTATACTCGCTCATTATATTATTGAAAACATCCGTTTTCTGTAAGTTTTGAACATATGTCTTTCATTATTTGTACAGATAGTGTCTAAAAAGTTTGTAGCTTCGGTTTCAAATGGTTCAAATGGCTCTGACCACTATGGGACTTAACATCTGAGGTCATCAGTCCCCTAGAACTTAGAACTACTTAAACCTAACTAATCTAAGGACATCACACACATCCATGCCCAAGGCAGGATTCGAACCAGCGACGGTAGCGGTCTCGCGGTTCCAGACTGAAGCGCTAGAACCGCTCGGCCACTCCGGCAGACTAGCTTCGGTTTCTTCATGTTCAACAGTGAAGATGATTTTTGGATGCAGATCGTTGAATTTGTATGCTAACTTTCGATATCCCTCTTTCTTCCTTTAAAAAGTGTGATTGAACTATCGACATATTCTTTAAAATAAGTTATTCTTCCTGTGATGTGCTGATAATTAGATAAAATTTTTACTAGCTCTGTGTTTTGGATGCAGATCGTTGAATATGTATGCTAACTTTCGATGTCCCGCTTTCTTCCTTTAAAAAGTACGATTGAACCATCGACATATTCTTTAAAATAAGTTATTCTTCCTGTGATGTGCTGATAATTAGATAAGATTTTTACTAGCTCTGTGATAAAAGTTTCAGCTAACATGCCGTAAAAACTGTTTCTGATCACTATATCATCGATATGTTTATAAATTTTGTTTCTGAACGTAGATCTAACATTCCATGCACTTCTCCAACACTTAATTTCTTTGTTATTGATGAGTTTATCCTGTATATCATGCAGTGTTTCTTTAATAGGAATATTAGCATTTAGATTTGAAATATCCAATAAGCTTACTTAGCATTAGCTGGTATAATGATGTCTTTTACTTCATTTCCAAATTGAATGCTGATGTCTACTGCGTACGCACTCTGAAACGTATTCTCTTCTTTCAATCTCATGTATAAAGCTTCGTTCAAGCCTGTCTTACCTTCGTGCACATTACTAAATACCCACATATTTTGTTATTTTTTGTGCAGTCTTATTAGAGCTCTTGCTATGAGTGCGCTAGGATAAATGTTAATAAATCCATACTTGGCAACAAAGAAAGCAGATGACTTTGTTGAATACAAAAGGAAAAGAACAATAGTTAAAGGAGAAGCCAGGAAACGGCACAGATAACGCTGGGACTATTTCATCAACAAATGGAAAGAGACGTAATAAGACCACCCTTAACATTCGACTCCGTAAGAAATAAATTAAACAGGGAAGTAAGCTGTGACTAAGATATTCAGGTGATAAACAGAGAGACCTGGCCAAAATATTTGTAAGAACTATGGCCTCAGAATGAAATCATGGGTCAAGCAAGCGAAATATATCTAACATTAGATAAAGTCTACTATAAAGAGATAGCACCAATGTTGAAATACCGTAAAAGGAACAGATCCCTTGACAAGGACAGCGTTAATAAGGAACCTTTTAAATTCAGTGACAAGACACTCGAGAAATGGTTGTTGAACTTAATGAATAGAATTTACAAAGGAGAAGCTCCATCACAGAAATGTCAGAGAGCAATTGTCACCTCAGTCCATGAAAAAGGTAGTCTCAGAGACTGCAGTAACAACAGGGGACTAAGTCACTCACCACTAGTTATAAAACATTTTAAGATCCACAATTTGGAGGAGAACAAAATGGATTCCGGAAAGGAAGATCATACCCAGATGACTTTTCACACTAAAGATGTTAATTTAAGAAAGGGAAGAATTTAATCTTGAATCATATCTGGCATTTATTGCTTTTAAAAAAGACAGTCCAAAACTTCGGTACATCCTGACAGAATAAAACACCCCATCACACATCATAAAAACGATCCGTAACACGTGCAGCCAAAATGTCACTGCCGTCAGAAACGGATAACAGCTGTCGGAATGGAAACGCATTGAAAAGGAGTTCGACAAGGATGTTGCCCCTCACCGGTTCTGTTCAAGATACAGATCAAGATAAAATCACCAGTGAATGAAGATAAAATCCCCAAGGAATAATCAAGATAGACAAGCTGACGTAGGCACACTACTGTTTCCAGAAGAGCAGGTACACTACTGGCCATTAAAGTTGCTACACCAAGAAGAACTGCAGATGATAAACGGGTATTCATTGGACAATTATATTACAGTAGAACTGACATGTGATCACGTTTTCAAGCAATTTGGGTGCATAGATCCTGAGAAATCAGTATCCAGAACTACCACCTCTGGCCGTAATAACGGACTTGAAACGCATGGGCATTGAGTCAAACAGAGCTTGGATGGCGTGTACAGGTACAGCTGCCGTGCAGCTTCAACACGACACCACAGTTCATCAAGAGTAGTGACTGACGTATTGTGACGAGCCAGTTGCTCGGCCACCATTGACTAGACGATTTCAATTGGTGAGAGATCTGGAGAATGTGCTGGCCAAGGCAGCAGTCAAACATCTTCTGTATCCAGAAGGGCCCGTACAGGACCTACAACATACGGCCTTGCATTATCCTGCTGAAATGTAGGATTCGTAAGGATCGAATGAAGGGTAGAACCACGGGGCCTAATACATCTGAAATGTAACGTCCACTGTTCAAAGTGCCGTCGATGCGAACAAGAGGTGACCGAGACTTGTAACCAATGGCACCCCATACAATCACGCTGGGTGATACGCCATTATGGTGATGACGAATACACGCTTCCAATGTGCGTTCACCGCGATGTCGCCAAACACGGATGCGACCATCATGATGCTCTAAACAGAACCTGGATTCATCCGAAAAAATGACGTTTTGCCATTCGTGCACCCAGGTTCGTCGTCGAGTATACCATCGCAGGCGCTCCTGTCTGTGATGCAGCGTTAAGGGTAACCGCAGCCATGGTCTCCGAGCTGATAGTCCATGCTGCTGCAAACGTTGTCGAACTGTTCGTGCAGATCGTTGTTGTCTTGCAAACGTCCCCATCTGTTGACTCAGGGATCGAGACGTGGTTGCACGATCCGTTACAGCCATGCGGATAAGATGCCTGTCATCTAGACTGCTAGTGATACGATGCCGTTGGGATCCAGCACGGCGTTCCATATTACCCTCCTGAACCCACCGATTCCATATTATAACTAACAGTCATTGGATCTCGACCGACGCGAGCAGCAATGTCGCGATACGATAAACCGCAATCGCGATAGGCTACAATCCGACCTTTATCAAAGTCGGAAACTTGATGGTACACATTTCTTCTCTTTACAAGGGGGCATCACAACAACGTTTCACCAGACAACGCCGGTCAACTGCTGTTTGTGAATGAGAAATCGGTTGAAAATTTTACTCATATCTTCACGTTGTAGGTGTCGCCACTGGCGCCAAACTTGTGTGAATGCTCTGAAAAGCTAATCATTTGCATATCACAGCATCTTCTTCCTGTCGGTTGAATTTCGCGTCTGTAGCACTTCATCTTCGTGGTGTAGCAATTTTAATTGCCAGTAGTGCACTTTTCGCAGAATCTGAGGATTATTTACAGAGATCACCTGCATATAACAGCAAACATGTACAACATGGAGGTCGCCTTGAATAAAATCAAAGATATTGCCTTTACCAGGAAGACCACAAGAGAACCAGAATTTCAATAGACAACACACTCTTCCTTCAGACCATTTCACACTGTACACTAGACTCACACTATACGAACATCGTGGCCAAACCTACCCTCTTGTACGGCAGTAAAGCTTGGACACTTTGTAGAGATGCCAAAAGGAAATTAATCAGAGCTGAAACGCAGTTCATGAGCAAAACAGCTGCCTACACACTGTGGAATAGGAAAAGATGGGATGACATTAACAATAAGTATAATAGTCTCAGGCTGCAGTTATGGTGTTACAAGTTTCCTTGCATTATCCATTTCAAGACTTCATATATCATCTTCTGATGTAGTTCAGTACTAATCTAACCGACAGTTACATGTTAATTTTCCAGATCACAACAGGTCGTCAATCACAATACCCGTAACCACAGCCTACGTCCATAACACCATGCGAGCGAAACTACAGCGGTGGGCAAGAGACACACGCAATCTCTTCTTCACCGGTGTAGTCTCTTTTGCGTGATGTTGCGGACGTAGGCTGTTATTACATTTGTGTTGACAGTCTACTGTGATCTGGGAAATTAACACGTAACTATCGATTAGATGTCTACTAAAATACATCTGGGTATGGGACGTGAAGTCTCGAAATCGATCGTGCACTAAAACTTGTAACACAATAACTGTAGCCGGAGCCCATTCTATTTATTGTTCATACAATATGTTGCTGCTTTCCCACCATCCTCTGCGATGGACAGAGAAGATATCGGATGACATCCTTAAGGCTCTCAAAGTAAAATATCTTCTCAACAAAGAAAAGAACTACTGAAGATTTTGGAAAGACCATGTACCATGGATGCAGACGGGCTGGATCCCCGGAAAAATCCTCAAATTCCCTCCCAGAGATAGAAGACATGTCGGAAGACCAGCCAGAATATGGACTGAGACCGTAACGTGCAACTAGGCCTAATACTGGACAGCTGGAAGAAGAAGAAATAGCTTTTCCGTTGGAGTCAATTAAAATTATATTCTGCCAAGTTGGTTTCTTAATTTCATCTGAATTATTTTGACTATGTCCTTTACCTGTTTTATATCGTTGTCTGCGAAACTTCTAAGTTTTCTCTACGTATTCTTATTGAATGATAATTACTAACATGTTACATTTATCCGATTTAATGACTATGGTGTTTCTGTCTTTCACGTTTGATTTTATTTCATCGATAATGTGCATCTCGTTTTTGTTCTAAAAGCAGTTGACATTTCGTTTCCTTATGCACTCTTTACTTTCGTGGCTGTGATCATTTCTTGGTTTTTATATAGTTTAGTTTGTGTGTATGCACCTTATACATAAAAACTTCAGAAAACTGCAGCCAAGAAAAGACGATACGCTTATTAAAGAATTTATCACACCTACCCTCATTTGGGGAGAAGAGAAATTTTTGGCAAGAGAAGAAGAGATCGGTTCGTAGGACACACTCTGAGGCATCAAGTGGTCACCAGTTTAGTATTGGAGGAAAGCGTGGAGGGTAAAAACCGTAGAGGGAGACCAAGAGATGAATACACTAACCAGATGCAGAAGGATGTAAGTTGCTCAGTATACAGCAGTATGGAGAGTCCCATCAAATCAATCTTAGAACTGAAGACCACAATAACAATCACCCTAAAAATGATTCAAATGGCTCTGAGCACTATGGGACTCAACTGCTGTGGTCATTAGTCCCCTAGAACTTAGAACTACTTAAACGTAACTAACCTAAGGACATCACACACATCCATGCCCGAGGCAGGATTTGAACCTGCGACCGTAGCAGTCGCACGGTTCCGGACTGCGCGCCTAGAACCGCGAGACCACCGCGGCCGGCGCAACCACCCTCATCTGCCCCTGTGAAATGATTGGTAAGTTTTATTTTTGTTTTGTGTTCACTGCTGGTGGTCAGTAACATGAAGGCCGTGTTCATTTCTCGGCAGAGACAATGGGATAAGCTGCAACTTTTACTTTGCCTAGAACACATAGATTTTTCATAGGACAACTAGCCTATGTTTGTTGCCACGTAATGTATGGACATGTCTAAGTTTAGCGCTTCCATTCTCCATCTTCTTTTAGGTAATAAAATTTTTCGGCATTGGACGTCCTTTGGCTGCCCGATGTAAAGCGTCCCTTAGATTCATCAGTTACTTTAACTCACTCTTCAACAAAGATCGACGTTTTCTTATCAATTTTGGGTTTTGCTGTCAAAACAGAGCTAATAATTTCCGGGTTTACGTTGGAAAAAAATCTACCGTGCAGTACCCCAACAGCGTATTCCAGACTGAAACCATGGATGACGACAACTGGGTCACACGTTTATCAGTGGACTGCCTTCCGGTGCAGTAACGGGAGCGAGAGCTGTAGAAGTACCTGCCGTAAACAGGGAAACCGGACAAAGCCGGGTTGTCACAGTCGGAAGGTGCTTGCGTGTTCATTGTCATTGACCTTTTCCTGCAGTCACGCAAGTCCACAATGGTTATGGATTAACTAACAACAGGCGATGATCTTGCATACAGTTTTACTGACCTCGCTCAAAATGAATGCTAAATGCATCACACGTTATCAACAGAAATGCTTACAAATCATAGTGTATCTTATATCCTCCATAAATTCACTATTCATTCACATTATGAAAAACACTAGTTAGCACCACTTCTCGGTGAGAAATCCTAGATCGTTTTTGCCGAGCATTATGAAAAGGAATATTTAATCTTAGTGATAACTGCGATTCACTTACAATTTATTAACAATTTTTGAGAGATAATTCGCGATTACCAAACTCGGTATCAGCTAAAATACATATTAGCTTGTAACCTCCCCCTCAGTTATCGACCTTAATGACAGTGAAAAATTAAACGGCGCGTACCTAATGGAAATTTGGGAAAAGCAATCGTCACCGAAGTTAATCTGTTGCTAAAGAGGGAGGAAGGATTACATTTAAATGAAAGGAAAAATGCAAATGAAATTCGTGGAAACTAATTTTGAAAAAAGGGTAAATTTAATAAAGAAAGTAATTGTGGGGTCGTTACGTTAACAATTAACTGGCGTTAATTAGATATTTGAGATTTGGGGAAAATTACGGTCGTCAGTCCTATGGACAACTACTATAATAACTGAAAAGAAAGGTTAATGCACTAAAAGCGTGGCAACTGAAGATTGACGCGTGTTGTGTGAAAACTGAATGTTTGTCAGAAGTAATAAATTTCGCTACACTCTGACTTAATTTAGCAAAACAATTAATAAAACCGGAAAATTGAAAGTTAATTTAGTGACCGAAATTAATAGTGAACTTTGTTTCTGAAACACTACGAAATTAAATAAGATAAGGTTAATCTTGGGCTACCTCAACAATCATCTCAGAAGCAACTTGAATCTACCAATTTAGAAATAAGACATTTAACTTTGAACTTGAATTAAATGATTTTGAACAATTAACAGTAGCAAAATTTAGTACGTACCGAGCTGAGCTGCAGTCACAGGTAAGCTAAAATATGGCAACAAAACTCGCACTCTTAATTTCTGCTTGTGTAATCTAAATATAGTTCTGTTTGGTTATTGTAGCCAGCTATGAATACTTTACCTGAACTTTGAAATTAAAGCAGTGAAATGGGATGATATTACTTTAATGCTGGCGTTTGAATTTCAACGTCACTCGAGTACATTTCGGGAAAAGGAAGGGACCCTTCTTGGTAATGCAATTGGGACAATGAGCAACAAAGGTTCATGCTAAGTTGCTGTATTTTAATGATGCAAATGGAACAGTTTGAAAAGCTGAAGTCTGCCATACAGTTCTAAAACTTAACGTGCTTTCAGTCTTCCTTGTTGGTTGATTGAAGGTTTGAAGTCGTCGATCGAGGAGGTGGCGACAATCACTTATTGTCGGCCGTCGCTGTTGCAGAAGCTGGATGTTGGCGCGCTTCTTCTCGACACGGTCGCCAGGCGAAACGGGCTCTTGATGTGTGCCAGCTAATGTTTCCCGTCCGCGACACCGTGCCAGAAACTATCATAGCAAGTCGAGCGCAATTACATGATGCCAAACCCCGAAAGCGCGGAAACCCGCGGGAGCGTCACTCAACAAACCTGCTCCACCCCCCTACTCGAGCCAGACTGCTCTGCCCGCGCTCCACGCGGCAGAGTTAACCCTACCCAAGATCCTAAACACTTTGGTTCTCCACACGACCTATCGATGTAATCGTTCGACA
Source organism: Schistocerca gregaria (assembly GCF_023897955.1). Lineage (NCBI taxonomy): Eukaryota > Metazoa > Arthropoda > Insecta > Orthoptera > Acrididae > Schistocerca > Schistocerca gregaria. The sequence goes on along the minus strand of NC_064931.1, from coordinate 743,692,955 downwards.
GCATAGCTTTCCCTAGGCAAGACCCAACGTAAAAATACAAATAATATTTACAAACCAAACCAATTATACATCGACATAAATGCATAAATATATATATATATATATATATATATATATATATACAAATTGTAAAACAATTACAATATATAAAGACACAGAAGTGTCATATCTTCAGGTAACAAAATAAGGAAAAAATTTATAGTACAATAGATGGAAATAGGAGGATATGCATTTCCGGCGTTACAAGCTCCATTTGTGTTACAAAATATTGGATTTGGTTTATATTGCCTTGCAGTCATAAATATGAGGGCAGCGGTTTTGCGTAAGGAAAACAAAATATACCAAGGGTCCAAATATTTTAATGCATATCATCCGTTCCTAGTTCGACGAATTCAGAAAAGACAAACAGTAAAGAGTAAAGTATTGTGTTATAATTTTTTTTAAACTCATTTAGAATATAGATTTTTGATTGTGAGCACGTAGATTACGGTATCATCGGGGTTAAACGGCTATGTATATGAACTGGCATTAATGCAGTAAAGTGACGCGGATATAGTGAGCAAATTGTGTTTGATACAAGGAGAGAGCGCACTTGTGGCAAGTGAGGAAGACATTTGCACGCACCCCCAGCCACCGAAATGCGGTAATGTGCTATCAAAGTCCGTAGCAATAAATTCGTTTGCCTATATCGTTGTTTTGACACTCGAAAAAGGAGTACTGTGATCCAGAAAAAAGTGAATGGAAAAAACGAACAGAGTGATTTGGACAATTATTTCCCGAAAGTGAACTGAAAGAAAGTTGTACGAAATATAGTGTGTTTTAAATGTAATTTGGTAGATAAGTAGTGAGTTTCCGGCGAGTGACTCGTAATACAGTGAGCTTTCAAATGTGACCTGTATCGGGTTCGTGCTTAAGTTCGTAGCGTTTTTCCATAAGTTCAATAAACACAACTGGGGCGCATAACATAAACTTTATTATCAATAATATATTCGCCTTTACTATTTACAACAGCCTGCCAACGCTGGGGTAACTTTTCCATTCCGAAACTGTAAAATTCACGTGGTTTTGAGGCGAAGAACTCGTCGAGCCATGTTCGGAGCGCATTTTCATCCAGAAAGGAAGTTCCTTCAAGGTTGTTCGACAAAAAGCGGAAAAGCTGAAAGCAAGACCAGGTAATGAAGGTGGGAGCGGAATGACTTCCGAACCCAACTCCTGTGTAGTGTTTTCTGTCAGTGTAGCAGAATGCGGGCGGGCTTTATCGCGGAGTAGCATCACTTCACGCAGTCTTCCCGGTCGTTGTTCTTGGACTGCGGCTGCAAGACGTCTCAGTTGTTGACAAAAAGTGTCAGCAGTTATGGTTATACCTCGGGGAAGCAATTCATAGTACACCTCACAGTCGGTTCTCCACCCGCTGCAAAACATTATCTTTTGTGGATGTGCGCAGGTCTTTGTACAGGAAGTTGCTGCTTGTTTGGGCTCAACAATTCCTTTAGGATAAAGACACAATTTTTCGTCACCAGGGACGGTGCAGGCTGGGAATGGTCGGTGTTGTACACGAGCCAATTGATGACGAGCAAACAGAGATGCACATACGGCCACCGCTGATTTTTGTGATTTTGGCTTAGAGCATGCGGTACCCATACACCCGATTTTTGAACCTCCCAACTGCGTCGATCTTCATCAAATCCTGAAAGTCTTCCTCGACGTGGAAAGTCACTAATGTGAAAACGATCCATCCCCATACAGGGCGCAAATATTTCTGGCTGCCTCTTCTGCTGTCATCCCTGTACTGGACTCAAACAGAAAAATATGTCGAAAATGTTCTGATTTCTTCACTTGACACTGCATTTTATACACTACTGGCCATTAAAATTGCTACGCCACGAAGATGACGTGCTACAGACGCGAAATTCAACCGACAGGAAGAAGATGCTGTGATATGCAAATGATTAACTTTTCAGAGCATTCATACAACGTTGGAGACGGTGGCGACACCTACAACGTGCTGACATGAGGAAAGTTTCCAGCCAATGTCTCATACACAAACAGCAGTTGACCGGCGTTGCCTGGTGAAACGTTGTTGTGATGCCTCGTGTAAGGAGGAGAAATGTGTACCATCAAGTTTCCGACTTTGATAAAGGTCGGATTGTAGCCTATCACGATTGCGGTTTATGGTATCGCGACATTGCTGCTCGCGTTGGTCTAGATCCAATGACTCTTAGTTATAATATGGAATCGGTGGGTTCAGGAAGGTAATATAGAACGCCGTGCTGGATCCCAACGGCATCGTATCACTAGCAGTCAAGATGAGAGGCATCTTATCCGCATGGCTGTAACGGATCGTGCAGCCACCGTCGATCCCTGAGTCAACAGATGGGGACGTTTGCAAGACGACAACCATCTGCACGAACAGTTCGACGACGTTTGCAGCAGCATGGGCTATCAGCTCGGAGACCATGGCTGCGGTTACCCTTGATGCTGCATCACAGACAGGAGCGCCTACGATGGTGTACTCAACAATGAACCTGGGTGCACGAATGGCAAAACGTCATTTTTTCGGATGAATCCAGGTTCTGTTTACAGCATCATGATGGTCGCATCCGTGTTTGGCGGGAACAAAGAAGACATCATGGATTGGCTTCAGAAGAAGGATGTTCAGTTTTCCCTGCTGAACACCTAAGGATGAGCTTTTGTCCATGCAATAGACAAGATGTGCGAAGAAGATCTATGAATTGGATCACGTTGCAAAGAGAATGGGGCATGAAGTTTTTCAACTTCAGTCCTACCACAGCCAGAATTATCCTACATGGGTTCAACCTAAACAGGATACATCAAAAAGGAATCTAAATTTCTGGGTTCCTGGTGTTGAATGCGACATACTTGACACTCTGGATCATGTTACAAAAGAAGATTGGGCTACATGTGGTAAAGCACGGAGAAGAGGTGCGTGAGAATGAACGCACGTTGGAAACGTGTCTTCGTCATCGCAATACTGGCGTATCACCTCTTGTTCGTATCGACGGCATTTTGAACAGTAAACGTTATATTTCAGATGTATTAGGCCCCGTGGTTCTACCCTTCATTCGATCCTTGCGAAACCCTACATTTCAGCAGGATAATGCACGGCCGCATGTTGCAGGTCCTGTACGGGCTTTTCTGAACACTGAAAATGTTCGACTGCTGCCCTGACCAGCACTTTCTCCAGATCTCTCACCAACTGAAAACGTCTGGTAACTGGTGGCCGAGCAACTGGCTTGTCACAATACGCCAGTCACTACTCTTGATGAACTGTGATATCGTGTTGAAGCTGCATGGGCAGCTGTACCTGTACACGCCATCCAAGCTCTGTTTCACTCAATGCCCAGGCGTATCAAGGCCGTTATTACGGCCAGAGGTGTTTGTTCTGGGTACTGATTTCTCAGGATCTATGCACCCAAATTGCGTGAAAATGTAATCACATGTCAGTTCTAGTATAATATATTTGTCCAATGAATACCCGTTTATGATCTGCATTTCTTCTTGGTGTAGCAATTTTAATGGCCAGTAGTGTAGCATCCTAGATCGACTCGCTATCTCCAAATGACAAAATGACAATATGTAAACTCAAATAGAAATGTTGAACTACGAATAAAAATTGACAATCTATAAATAAACCCATAGGAACCGGAATACAAACGTGCAAGACAAAAACGCTACAAACTTATGCACTAACCTAATAACATGTTTTGTAAATACAGTACACAACAGTTTCTAGTCAAGTGGGTATGAGTTTTGGTTTAGCTGTGTTTTTCGTTTATCCAGGCAGTCTCAGGTCGGCATTAAGCTGGGTAATTCGGTGCTTTCTGTAGATTGTAGTGAAGAACACAAGGCAGACATCTTGTAAACGTCTGCATGTATATTCTTAGCTAATGTGCAGGTGCAGATTGCTCCTGGTCGGGAGAGACGAAAGATGTCGGCATCTTCAGATAGCGTTCAAATAGAAGATTATATTCATTGTACGGGTTACAGCTAGTCTCGCCTAGGTCGGTTTGCAGCGCTACCATGAGGTGATCACCTTAGAAATGCAGGGTGTTTGCGTTATGGTGTTACAAACTTCCAGGGATGATGGGAAGGGTCAATATGTCAACACATATAAGGGACCCAGTCTACAAAGTGAAAATAGTTCTTTTACCTCAGACAATGGAGGAGCTCTTCTACTGGAAGCTCTTTGGCTACCATATTATTGGGTTAGGTTGGGTTGTTTGGGGGAAGAGACCAAACAACTGGGTCATCTGTCTCATTGGATTAGGGAAGGACGGGGAAGGAAGTCGGCCGCGCCCTTTCAAAGGAACCATCCCGGCGTTTGCCTGGAGTGATTTAGGGAAATCACGGAAAACCTAAATAAGGATGGCCGGACGCGGGATTGAACCGTCGTCCTCACGAATGTTTTTGGAGCAGCTCGTATGGACCAAAACAAGAAAAAGTCTGGTAGATATGGGCCCTAAAATGCATAACTAAGAGCTGTGAGCACTCGTTCATCTTCACTTCTGCGAAACACATCCTTTCTACTCAACAAGTGTCCACAGCGCATAAGGTGTGCATTTTAGAAACAATGTTTACTGCACTTTTTTCCTTGTTTTGATCCACACTACCCACTCCAAAAATATGAAAACCAAAGAGCTTGCAACAGAAGTGGTCCCTTGTCCACTCGATCGTTTCCGGACCAGGGTTGCTTCAATTGAAATATGTATTCCATATAGTGCCTCGTTAAAAAGTATTTAATTGTCATGAGTACCAAATGTTATCACAGTCTTCTCCTGCTACTGTTTCTGTTGGGTCACTGGCCTCACCACTGTATAGAAACAATGAGTTCACCGAAACTTTCTAGGTCAAGTAGTGGACACGGCAGACTGAAAAAAAAAATCACTTAGCTAATTGCAACTGCGCTATGATGCTCATTTACTGAGGGAATGTAAAAACAGCTGTTATTAACTGTCGAATTTATGAAGTGTGTGGTGAACAGAACACGAGTGGTTTAATAGTACAGAGATGTGTGTGGCAGTTTAGAAGGAAAGAGCATTGCACATGTTTAATAGCAGCTGTATTTGCAGCCTATATTCAACACCGCTTCAACTGATTTACATACGAGACCTAATGGATACTGTACGGTAGTTTTCGCAGCTTCTAAGACGTTGATGATGGTCAAGATTTCCTCCAAGAAAGAACCTGAGATCTATAATACCACCTGCTTTATTTCGTGAAAGCAGGAAAACTAAGTCCCAAACCATGGAGTCCATTTATGACTGTTAACACAGCAAATTAATGCAGTGAAACAACGGTCAATGAACCTGTGTAGATCGAAGACCTTCACTCCTTCGTCTACATCTGCATCACTTCTCTGCAGATCACAATTAATGGCTTCTTAAATAGTTCACAGAGCCACTTTCAGACGATTTCTCAACCTTTCCACTCTCGAATAGCACATGGAAAAAATGAACACATATTTTATTATGTGGGAGATATGATTGCCCATATTTTATTTAGATCATCATTTCTGCCCATGTAGGAGGAGTCAAAAATAAAAAATAAAATATATTTTCACATTCGGAAGAGAGAGTTGATGATGGACATTTTGTGTAAACATTTCGACGGAACGTAAAACGCCATTGTTTTAATGATTGTTACTATAGTTCGCGTACCACATTCGTGACGCTCTCTCCTCTATTCCAGAATAATACAAAACGAGCAGCCCGAGAATGGACAAGCGTAGCGTAGGTAGTCTCTCAGTAGCCCTGTTACAACTTCTAAGTGTTCTGCCAATAAAAAACAGTCTTTGGTTTTCCTTTCCCACAATATTATTTATGTGATCGTTCCAATTTAAGTTTTTCGTAATAGTAATTCCAACGTATTTAATTGGATTGACAGCCTTTATATTTGTGTGACTTATCGTGTAATGGATTCCTTTTAATACTCACGTGGACGACCTCACACTTTTCGTTATTTAGGGTCAAATGTTCAAATGTGTGTGAATTCCTAAGGGATCACACTGCTGAGGTCATCGGTCGCTAGACTTACAAACTACTGAAACTAACTTAAACTAACATATGCTAAGCACAACAAACACACCCAAGCCCGATGGAGGACTCGAACCTCCGGCGGGAAAGGCCACGCAATCCGTGACATGGCGCCTCAAACCACGCGGCCACTCAGAGCGGGCATTTAGGGTCAATTGCTACCTTTCCCTCCATACGGATACCTTTTGTAATTCATTTTGTGATTGGTTTTCATCTTCTGAGTACTTAACTAGATTGCAAATAAGAGCATCATCTACTAACAATCTAAGATGGCTGCTCAGATTGCCTTCTAAATCGTATATAGACATGTTCAGAAAAAACAGAACACCTTGAACGACTAGAGACAGTACGTTCATATTCACAGAACAAGTACAGTAGTACGTTCTGCAGAAATGATTAGCATTTCAGTCACCTCGGTTCTGCACGCGTCCTGTTGCCTAATGGGCACAAGGTCCGCCATAGGCCATGATAACTTGTCTATCTGTGGTGGCATCGAAGCGTGTAACACGCGAATGGCGTCCCGTGGTATAGCCATCCATGCGGCATTCGCCTGGCTCCAAAGTTCTTCTGTGGTGGTTACTATTGGGTCATAGCACTGCACCCGTCGTTTCACCATATCCTCCACATTTTCGACTGGCGACAAGTCTGGTAATCTTGGCGGGCCTCGGCATTAGGCTGATGTCCTATGGCACCAAGAAGGCATGTGTTAGTGCAGATAGATATGGTCGTGCATTATCTTGCTGAAGAATGGCGTCTGGGTTTTTGTGAAGAACGAGGAAGGCTACAGGTCGCAGGATGCCATTCACGTAGGTCACACTCGTCACAGTGCCCTGGACGCGGACCAACTGTGATTTGTGATTGTACCCAATAGCACGCCACACCGTAAGGCCTCGAGTTGGCGCTGTATTTCTTGGGCGAATACAATCACTGTGATACCGCTCACCCTGCCTGCAGCGAACCAATATGCAGGCATCAGTTTCAAATTAACAGATTCCAGATTCGTCCAAAAAGACAATGTGATGCCATTCCTGTCCACAGTGTCGTCGCTCCATCTAACGTGTTTCTGTCCATTCGTCAAACGTAGACGGAGAAGTAAGTAATGACGTAATAAACGGCGACGGACTGTTACCTCTGATGGTATACGATGTGTTACACCGTTCCACTGTTGCCCTAGAGCCGAGGAGGACGCAGATCTGTCCCGCAATGCCATTCGGATGAGGTGTCGATCTCCTCGGGGGGTGGTCTGGGCGGTGCGACCTGACGCATCTCGTTGTGTTCTACGGCCTTACGTGAACCATTCTGCACACACCCCCAGTTGCACTGCCTAACACTTCGTCCCACACGAGCAGTAATTTCCCGGATAGATGCATCACATTCTCTCATGCCAATAATGTGCCCTCTTTCAAATTCACTGATTTGACGGTATGGTTCGCGCATACGTCTGCGAGGGATGCCGGCACGTCTGCTCAATTCACACTGATCCATTACCTTCGGTTTATAGCGACGACAACGAGAGCCGCAGGCACATTTTACTGGTAGGTGGTGTTGTGCCGCGATATCGATGTTGACCTTGAACTCGCGGACCGACTTGGTTCAAATCCTAACCATTTAATCATTTCTCCAGAACATTCTAACGTACATGTCTGTGAATATGAATGCCCTATCTCTATTCGTTCAAAGCGTTCTGTTCTTCTTTTTTTTTGTGTGTGTAGATTAGAACAAACCGAGGGCCTCTAACACTTCCTTCGGGAACGGCAGAGATATCACTTCTGTTTTACTCAATGGTTTCCCTTCAATTCCTGCTGTGACCTTTCGACCTTTCTGGCAGGAAATCACGACTCCCGTCGCAAAATGAGACGATGATCCATAGGCACTCAATTTGATTAGAAGCCTCTTGTGAAACCGGTGATATAAGCATTCTGGAAATCTAGAAATATGAAATCAACTTGAGATCTCGTGTCGATAGCAGTCATTACCTGTGTGAATAAAGGGTCAGTTGTGTTTCACAAGAACATTTTCTCTATCCGTGCTGATTTAGTAACTTCTACTGCTGGTTAAACTGGAGACGAGCAGTCATTATATACACTAGAACCGCCTATTTCAGTCTTCAGATTTGTTCGTAAGCTTGTAGCTGCCGTGTTCCCGGATTCGATTCCCGGCGGGGTCAGAGATTTTCTCTGCCTCGTGATGACTGGGTGATGTGTGATGTCCTTAGGTTAGTTAGGTCTAAGTAGTTCTAAGTTCTAGGGGACTGATGACCATAGATGTTAAGTCCCAGAGCCAAAAATCTCTCATCGCATGTATTGCAATAACGCACGCAGTTCTGCTGTACTCTCGTAAGGATCTAGGGTGTCTGTTGTACACTGGAACGGGTAGCATATGATAAAGAACGTACACCCCTGACCATCAAACAGACATACTGCACACAACTTAGCTCATAGCACATGTGTCACGTGACGGCCGCATTCATCGCACCGGCGCATTAACCTGGGCCACACACACACCACTATCCCTGGAGTCAGTTGTCCGTTGCATCAGACAGCTTGTGATGTGTCCACGGTGAGATGTGTTAGTGTGTACAGTGTATGACACGTAGTCAGAGATGGAATGTTGCTCGGCACGAGAGTTGGCAGACATGCATATAATGTGCTGTGGAGCTGGATGTAGTGTACTCATCACGAGAGTTGGCAGACATGTACTCAGTGTACTGTGCAATAGGATGTAGTGCCTGTAAAGCAACACGAATGCACAGAGAACGCTTTCCCAACAGGTGTCATCATAACTGAAAGAAGTTTATCTGAGTGGATACCAATTTATGAGAGACAGGGTCGTTTACGCCACAGAAAGACGGCCAAGATTCGCGCCAAAGACATGTCCGAACACCAGATATTGAGGTGATGGTGCTGGACCATGTGGCTGGACACCCAGCGATAAGAACCCTTCATCTTGTCCATGAAAGGCACGGTTACATCCCTATCATAAAGAACGTGTGCAAGCACTGGGGCCAATGGATTTTGAGCCCCGCATTCACTTCCGTCGATGAGTTACCCAATGCAGTGCTGTAGTTCCGAACTTCATTCAGATTGTATTGTTCACAGATGAGTCCTCATTCACACGTGATGGTGTTTTCAACAGCCGCAACACCAGTGTCTGGAGTGAGGACAATCCCCACGCTATCAACATCGGTGGCTTCTAACAACAAACTGGTCCACGGTACCTGGTGTTGCTGCGAGACGTGATGCCACAGTTCTTGGAGACTGCAACCCTTTTATCTGCAGAAGTATGTGGGTTCAACGATTGTGCACCAGTCCTCCTAGATGTTAATGTCTGCGAGCACCTGAACAACAGGTACCTTCATCGTTGGATTGGAAGGGGAAATCCTGTGCCATGGCTAGCGCTGTCATTGGATCTCACATCTCTCGATTTTTTCCTCTGAGATTACGTTAAGATGTTGATATATGAAGCCCCTGTAGAAATGGATGGAGACCTGCTTGCTAGGATCAAAACGGCCTGTCTCGTGGAACAACAGACACCAGGGGTCTCTGAGAGAGTGTGGCAAAACTTCATGTGCCATTGCTACGCATGCATTGAGACTGGCGATCACCACTTTGAACAATTACTATGAGCTACATTGTTGTTATGTGGTGTATGCCGCGTATGTCCACAATACATCCGACCATTGGTTCCCTACCTCAATATCATCGCTTGTGGACCCACTGTCACCTGTTTCAGTTTGACCAAAATAGTTTGAGATACCGGTACCCTGTGCAGATAGTCTAGTCCTACAGGCGCGTGGCCCATACGAAACTTATTCGAAAGGCTAATAATGAATACACATAAAAATTTTAATCGTTGCCGGCCGCTGTGGCCGAGTGGTTCTTGGCCCTTCAGTCTGCTACGGTCGCAGGTTCGAATCCTGCCTCGGGCATGGATGTGTGTGATGTCCTCAAACGCCTGTGTCAAGTGTTATCAACGTGAAAATGTGCGAAAGTTTTCTAAATGTTTGCGAATCGTGTAATTGAGGCGGGATGTTGGTAGCAGCCCGGTATTCAGGCTGGCGTGCACACCGGAACACGTCGTTAGTCCGCCAGGCGGTTTCGGTCCGGGGCCAACGTGTCTGCCTGAATACGGGAAGGGACGTGTTAAAACGTCCGGACGAATTACTCTTTTACACGAATAAAAACATTCATTTGAGGTCTGTGAAAAAAAAGTGTTACGTATAATAAAAAATGGTACAAATGGCTCTGAGCACTATGGGACTTAACATCTGTTGTCATCAGTCCCCTAGAACTTAGAACTACTTAAACCTAACTAACCTGAGGACATCACACACACCCATGCCAGAAGCAGGATTCGAACCTGCGACCGTAGTGGTCGCGCGGTTCCAGACTGAATCGCCCAGAACCGATCGGCCACTTCGGCCGGCTACGTATAATAGATAAATTCGAAATGCAATGACCTTTATTGCTCCAGTTCTTCGTCATTTATTAAACAAATGTACGTTTTGTTGCTCTTAAATTAGTTCTCAGAACAATTATCTTTTCAAACAGCTCGCAACAAAGCTTGAAATATCACCATACAAAAATATAGCGCAAGATTTCGGTGATGCTAACACTTTGTTGCTTAGATCGTCAGCGACCGAGCTCGAGAGACACCTCGCCTTTTTATTATGCTGAACTGCATAGCGTTATTGTCAGTTACACAGAATAATATACAAGGAAAATTGGAAATTTGTGGTAAGATCTTATGGGACCAAACTGCTGAGGTCATTGATCCCTAATCTTACACACTATTTACTCTAACTTAAACTAACTTACCCTAAGGACAACACACACACCCACGCCCGAGGGAAGACTCGAACCTCCGACGGAAGGAACCGCGCGGACCGTGACAAAGCGCCCGAGACCTCGAGGCTACCCCGCGCGGCTAATATGCAAGGAGATGAAGTGTTACCAACATATTCTTAACCCGCATGTGTCTCTAGCATACTTTACATGGAACAGAAAACGATATACCAACTGCATCCAAGTTAAGAGTTAATAAAAAAAAACTTTTTTTAACCGAAAACGGTTCAACAAAGAAGTCCATTTTCTTCAACCATAAAAAGTGGAAGGAAAATAGTCATCTACGAGCATCACAGTCAGTAACATAACGTTCTCCGTGATGCGCGATTTTTGTACGAGACAATGTGGAGCTCGTAAATGGATTTAATAACTGATCAAAAAATGGTTCAAATGGCTCAGAACATTAGGGGACTTAACTTCTGAGGTCATCAGTCCCCTAGAACTAAGAACTACTTAAACCTAACTAGCCTAAGGGCATCACACACATCCATTCCCGAGGCAGGATTCGAACCTGCGACCGTAGTGGTCACGCGGTTTCAGACTGTTGCGCCTAGAGCCGCTCAGCCACCTCAGCCGGCGTTTGTGCAGACATCTTGGCCATTGGAGGGGACGATTTTTAGAGACTTCACGTGGAATTGGTGTCAAGGAGAGAAGAGGGGACAGATTTTCGTGGCATTCGGTGGATGTCCAGCGTAGAGGACCGTCTGGACATTTCGGCCGAGGTACGATGTACGCTCGGCAAATTGGCGGAAAGCCGCCACAGAGGACAGTCTTGAGTTTTTCGGCGCGCCAGCCGTGATTCTTTGCACTTCCTCGGCACGAGGTTACGTCAGCCGCGGCCTTTGCAGTGCGCATCTACTGCCAGTCTCCACATTACCCGCTGGGCTGTTCAGTGGTGAGCATGTCGACAGCCCGGGCCTATTAGCAATCTTTTTCTGTGGAATTAGTCTTCACTGCAGCGAGTCCATCTGACCTGTAGCTCTGCATTTCAATCAACTTATATCGTATTGACATTCACCTAGCCGTTCATAATCTCGCTGAATACCTCATACATAGTCAGCAGGCGTTGTTGCTATTACCTTGAGAGAGTCTCCGATTTAGCTTGAGCCCCTTCCCCTTTAATAACTTTGCCAGCTTTCAACGTCATCTGTCACCATGTGCTTTGTTTCTTTTTTTTTATCTGTATGCTGATTCTGGAAATGCACGTGTTAGATTGTAATAAACTACGTCTGGAAAAAGCAATATTTCATTTCAGTACCGTGTTCATCCTGACCATTTGAATTATATTAAATTTTTATAAGCTGAGGGTACGTAGTAAGAGAAGGAAACCTCACAAGAATACAGCGATTGTTAGTTTTATTAAGAGAGCACTCGGAAAGCGCAAATAATACAGAAACGGATTTTCCGAATTCTGGCATGATAGTGGCAACCTTAAGTTCACAACTTGTTTATAACTCCAATACATTAATAAACACAATTAAAAATGTTGACGCCGGCCTGGGTGGCCTAGCGGTTCTAGGCGCTACAGTCTGGAACCGCGCGACCGCTACGGTCGCAGGTTCGAATCCTGCCTCGGGCATGGATGTGTGTGATGTCCTTCGCTTGGTTAGGTTTAAGTAGTTCTAAGTTCTAGGGGACTGATGACCTCAGAAGTTAAGTCCCATAGTGCTCAGAGCCATTTGACCCATTTTTTGAAAAATGCTGACAGTCGCTTGTGATTCTTTACAGCAGCATCTAGTTGTCCAGAAATCGGCTTTTTATTCAAATTAGTGATCATAAGCATATGAAAGCATACAATTATTTGAAGTGGCAAAGCAAAGCACCTAGTTTTGCTAAAAAGCTAAGGATTTTGAGCAACGATTGATCCCGCCGTTCTTCACTTGAATGACGACTTTCGGTTCATGTTAAAACTTGTGACTCAGTTGTGAATCGAACACGAGACCTTTATAAGACTGTGCAAAAACCAGTCCACTAGAACCCACAAAAAAAAGCTATGCCGGAAAACAAGACTTATCGACGATCGACTTACACTCCTGGAAATGGAAAAAAGAACACATTGACACCGGTGTGTCAGACCCACCATACTTGCTCCGGACACTGCGAGAGGGCTGTACAAGCAATGATCACAAGCACGGCACAGCGGACACACCAGGAACAGCGGTGTTGGCCGTCGAATGGCGCTAGCTGCGCAGCATTTGTGCACCGCCGCCGTCAGTGTCAGCCAGTTTGCCGTGGCATACGGAGCTCCATCGCAGTCTTTAACACTGGTAGCATGCCGCGACAGCGTGGACGTGAACCGTATGTGCAGTTGACGGACTTTGGGCGAGGGCGTATAGTGGGCATGCGGGAGGCCGGGTGGACGTACCGCCGAATTGCTCAACACGTGGGGCGTGAGGTCTCCACAGTACATCGATGTTGTCGCCAGTGGTCGGCGGAAGGTGCACGTGCCCGTCGACCTGGGAACGGACCGCAGCGACGCACGGATGCACGCCAAGACCGTAGGATCCTACGCAGTGCCGTAGGGGACCGCACCGCCACTTCCCAGCAAATTAGGGACACTGTTGCTCCTGGGGTATCGGCGAGGACCATTCGCAACCGTCTCCATGAAGCTGGGCTACGGTCCCGCACACCGTTAGGCCGTCTTCCGCTCACGCCCCAACATCGTGCAGCCCGACTCCAGTGGTGTCGCGACAGGCGTGAATGGAGGGACGAATGGAGACGTGTCGTCTTTAGCCATGAGAGTCGCTTCTGCCTTGGTGCCAATGATGGTCGTATGCGTGTTTGGCGCCGTGCAGGTGAGCGCCACAATCAGGACTGCATACGACCGAGGCACACAGGGCCAACACCCGGCATCATGGTGTGGGGAGTGATCTCCTACACTGGCCGTACACCTCTGGTGATCGTCGAGGGGACACTGAATAGTGCACGGTACATCCAAACCGTCATCGAACCCATCGTTCTACCATTCCTAGACCGGCAAGGGAACTTGCTGTTCCAACAGGACAATGCACGTCCGCATGTATCCCGTGCCACCCAACGTGCTCTAGAAGGTGTAAGTCAACTACCCTGGCCAGCAAGATCTCTGGATCTGTCCCCCATTGAGCATGTTTGGGACTGGATGAAGCGTCGTCACACGTGGTCTGCACGTCCAGCACGAACGCTGGTCCAACTGAGGCGCCAGGTGGAAATGGCATGGCAAGCCGTTCCACAGGAGTACATCCAGCATCTCTACGATCGTCTCCATGGGAGAATAGCAGCCTGCATTGCTGCGAAAGGTGGATATACTCTGTACTAGTGCCGACATTGTGCATGCTCTGTTGCCTGTGTCTAAGTGCCTGTGGTTCTGTCAGTGTGATCATGTGATGTATCTGACCCCAGGAATGTGTCAATAAAGTTTCCCCTTCCTGGGACAATGAATTCACGGTGTTCTTATTTCAATTTCCAGGAGTGTATATTGAATTTAGTCGAGAGTTTGAGTCCACTGCTTGCTTTACTTTTTGTGCTACATTTCGTCTGCTAAAAGTATTAGTCCGATGGGACCGCAAATATAATTTGTTCTGGTGTAACGACAAGTGCCGGCACGACGATGAAGAACGGAAGAGCAGAGACGGATGCGGGACGTCAGCCAATAGTACACTGAGTAGGACGACACCAAGACAGGGTCGGCCTCTGTACGAAGAGAATATAAGTGACACGGCGCAGTGGACGACGAGCCGTCATACAAACGCTACAGCAGTCACTTATGAACCGTATTGTTTTGCTTGCATTGAAATTGCATATACCGAAGGACATTGACTCGTACTTGCCTGTCCCCATTTGTTTGCGACACACCTTTGTTAATACGCAAAGTTAAATATTGTCAATTTCACTTAGTGTAATAAACTCCATTAATACGATTTGCTTGAATTATTGCCTGGCGATCCGAGGAAACAGCTTCGTAGGCACCCTATATCAGACGAGTGGGCAGAACACTACATAATTTACTTTCCTTTCGAACGCATCAGTGATAGTAAACCCTTACAGAAACACAGTTCCGAATACGATCTTGTGCCTGCCCACCCTAATCAGAACAACTGCTGGTCAAGCGTTTCCTCTCAATGAAGCAGACGACATCCACCAGCCGAAGGCCAAACGCCAGCAATCAGCCGCCCACTTCATCGTGACGCTTCATGCCTTGTGCCTATGATCTACAGCACACGTTTCAGCATCCGAATTGACAGTCATAAAATTGTAGTTTGAATTTGCGCGCAAACGTTTTTCTATAATCCAAGTCAACACCGTGCATTAGCCACAGCGGTATGACCATTGCTAATGCAGTGCATGGCGTGAGAAATATTGAACTATGTATTGTGTATTGCCGACAAATGTTATCTAAAGAAGTAGATCGATGTATAAATTCGTGGCATTTTTGTCTGGTGTGTTGTTCGACAGGTTGCTATGTGTGTCTATCAGTTGTCATTGTTTACTTGAGGTTCTAGTACGGGGTGTTCAAAAAGTCTCTCCGCAGTGCCGTATGATTGTTCAAATGTTTGTGAAACTTATGGGAGATAACTGCTAAGGTCATCAGTCCCTAAGCTTACACACTACTTAACCTAAAATATCCTAAGGACAAACACACGCACCCATGCCCGAGGGAGGATTCGAACCTCCGCCGGGATTAGCCGCAAAGTCCATGACTGCAGCGCCTGAGACCGCTCGGCTAATCCCGCGCGGCTGCCGTATGATTGTTAGTCGCGCGTGCCGTATGCCGCAGTGAATATACCAAAATGAAACTCAGTGAAATACAAGTTATTAATTTATTCAATATTAATTTTTACTTACAAATCTTCACATTAAATGTTGATTGTATCCGCCCTGTTGTTGAATACACAATTCAATTCGTCTAATCATGTTTCCATTTCTTCTGCAACAGTAGCAGAGAAAGTGGATATTGCAGTATCTAGTTCTTCGATGAATTTTGGACGGTTTTTATAGACAGTTTCTTTCGCTGCACCCTAGAAGAAAAAGTCATATGGTTTTAGGTCAGGCGATCGCGGAGGCCAAAGTCCATGTGAAATTATGCCATCACCAAAAACATCAGCAAGCAGTGACATTGAAACGCGAGCTGTATGCGCAGTTGCACCATCTTGTTGTAAATACCCGTTTAGTATTTCACTTAACACAAGTTCTTCTATGAATGAGTACAGAATATCATTGCAGTATAGTTATGCGTTTATTGTGTCGTTGAAAAATTGGGACCCACCATCATACGTCACGCGCGGCTGACAATCATACGGCACTGCGGAGAGACTTTTTGAACACCCCGTATTTTTCGTGTGGTGAAGTATTGGACAATGTTTACTTGAGGTTCTAGTGTTTTTCGTGTGGTGAAGTACTGAATAATGCACAATTGAAGGTTCCGAAGAGAGTTGTTTCAGCGTTAGAAAACGGAGCGCCAAATGGGAAATTTTGCTCGCTTTGGATATTGATAAGGGAGTAGGTGGAGTGGTTGCAGCTATTAACGTTTGTGCCGTGCCTAGAAGGATCCTTTTTCCGTGAATTAATTGCCATATTCAATGGGCAAGGTTCAAAAGTCAAGAAAAAATGGATGAAATGAAGATTGAGTTTTAACATCCCGTCAACAACGTCGATATCATTGGACATAGGGCAACAAGGATGAAGAAATAAACCGATCATCTCCTTTCAAAGGAACCATCCCAGCATTTGCCTTAAGCAGTTTAAGGAAATCATACTAAATGTGAATCAGGATGACCAGACGGTGATGTGAATCACCGCAGTCCACGAACAAAACTGTTGGGGTACTGCATGCTCTCATTAAAATCAATGGGTTGCCATATGTTCATGCTTGAAGGTTATCAGTTGCCTCATCGAGCATACCTATCGAGTATTCTTACTGGTGATCAGAGGTTGTGCTTCTGTGTTAATTGGATTAAAATAAATTATTGGTTGAGCCATGGTAAAAGTACTTCAACAACCTGTGTGAGTCCACAGTGATAATGTTGTTTATGTCGTGGCATAAAGGAGTCGCTTGCAAAGGACCTAAGGTTTATCGAATAATCATCACGAAAATGCGTTTCATACTGGACTTTATATCTTTAGGGTTCTACAGACGTGAAATCGAAAAACTATCCGAATTGTGTCAGACAGTTTTAGCTAATGTGGATGACTGAAATTATCGTACGGCATTGACGGCCAAGAGTCCACGCCTGGTGAAATTCGGCCTCCGAGTTGCAAGCCTTTCATCACATTGGGTAACCTGCGTGCCGATGATGATGACAACACAACACTCACTCCCTGAGCGGGCAAAATCTCCGACCCAACTTGGAATCGAAACCGGGTCCGCTACATGGCATGCTGACCACCCAGCTGGGAGGGCGGACAATATGGGTGACTGTACTGCTGCTGACTAATTTTCCTCTTTTGTTTATTTCCTGTGTTCAATAAACTAACAAAAAACCGCTATAAAGTGTGCACTGTACTAAATGAATTACTACTTATCATAATAACCTTGTAACAAAAGTCTTTTTAATAAAACAAAGAAACCCAGATCGCCACGAATTAGCAAGATATTATACACCTTTGGCCACAAAACGGTTTATGTCTGCATACTGAACTACCACTAAAGTTTGGTTATGCAACACTGGGGCTACGTACATAATGAAATCCAGTTAATAAATTATTCAGTGTCACAATTAAGTCAATGCAGTTGCGTATTCACAACGAAACTAAAAATTATCTTGGCAGAAGCACGAAACGCAGGCATTTAAAAGTGTGCAATTATGCAAGTTTTTCGATCTTACATCGACAGGATACTGAATCAAGACAGCGAGAAAACTTACGGCGGCACTTAAATAAGGTTATGTGCGTGGCGCGGAGCGAGACGCCTGCTTCGTGGACTGCCACAAAACTACACCAAGCACAAATAAATAAAGAAAGAGTTATTTTCTATGTGTAAATGATATGTAGAATTTATTTAGGATTTTGAACAGGAATATTTATTTTTCCTATTTTCTGCCCAGTAAAAATTCCTAAACGAGTCTCCTGATTACGGTGATGTATATGTACGGGAGTACATATTGGGTGAGCTTGGGAAATAGTTGAAAATATAGCTAATTTGTTATGACAAATACGTACGAACTGAGCTAGAATGGTGACCATATTGCTCACAAGCAGTGGGAGAACCTTCATGCGCGACATACATATAGTAATTGTAATTGTAGCGTGATTGTGGTGTAACTGCTGCATCCAATCACCATTCTTCTAATAATACAGCCAGTATACCATTTTTCCGGATTTGGCGTCCTACCAAACTGCCGATACCACAAATGTCCAGATTTGGTGCCGACGAACATTTTGCAGACCGTACTATGAAATCGTTATTTTCTACTGTCCACTTTGCTTCTCACTACACTGCCTTGTCCGCTGACTACAGAGCAGTGGTCTCAAACAGGTAGCAACAACGGATGGTTGATAGATACTACAGGTACATTTGAGCACTAAATTACTTATGAAAGTTGAAGTGACGTTGCGCTGGTGTGTGTATCGTATATGAGACACTAACGTTACACCGACATGATGCGTGTGTCCCCCAGGAGCAGGGGTAATGGGTGATAAGAAAATGGTGATTCTGATGTCAGGATTTCCGGAAGAGCCGTGGTGCACTTGGCCAGATGCTATGATGGCAGAGTTCTGGGAATGATCTTAATTCTTGATAATAAGAAAGTACTGATGTTGACATCAGCGAAAGCGGTCCGTCACCCAGTCTTAAGTCTGTCCAGAAACTGCAGTGATCCGCTGCTCCCTGCTACTCGTTGGTTTCTTTTTCTTTGGGTACTGATAGCACTATTGTTTCGAGATCGATTCACAATACTCAGTACGTAATATAATGTATCTATAGAGAAAACTGTCATCACTGGTAGCACAACTTGCTTGCATTTGTTTTACATTTACATTAACATTTTAGTTTCAAAGTCACCTGAAAGTATTAAAACCAGTGGAGACGACAGTCAGAATAAAAACCACCAACGATCCGCCATGCCAAACGATTGCGTATACTCTATTGCCTGACAGAGCCGGTTGGCGAAAATCATGACGCTACAGGTCCGAATATCCTGGTGCGCTGTGACCCTTAGCAGTTCGTATCGAAGGAAGTTAAACAGGAACCCTGTTGTTCGTCGAGTCAGTGAATAAGTTTTGTCACTACGGGTCCAGCCAGGTTGCCAGAGCAGCATCTACCAAACATCTGTCGACTTCATCTCATCTAATGAACGTCGCTTTAAGTAATAGCTACTGTCATCTAATCCACGGAAATCCATGTGACGTAAGCACCTTTTGCATTCTGATGTATCAGAAATGTCTGAGTAATGTGTTCAAACTGCAGCATTACATTTCTTATTGCTGTCTTAGTTCAGTGAAACTATGATAAAAGGGATGAAGAAAAGTATGTGTCAATCATGAAGTGCTTAAACACTGTGGGGCAAAATAATTTCAATGCAGTTTGTAAACCCGCATGCGAGGTCCACTTTCATGTTGCAGAAAAAAACAGCACGCTTCGCGAAGAGAGTTGTTACTACCGGCTGTGATGCTCGTAGAGAACTGTTTCCTTATTACTTTTCGTTTTATGTGCGACACGCTAGGTCAGGAGCGTCCTAGATTCCGGCTCATGGGCCATGCACTGGTACGAGTGCCATAACATTCAGCTTCTGTGCTCATTTTCACCACCACCATGAAACACTGTCTGAGTGCAAAGAGGAGGGATAGGGGGAAACTGCGAACGCGCCGCATTTAAATGGCAGTGCAGTCGCACTGCGTACGACTTGGTTTTATATTTCAGATTTCTAAACAACATAGGTCAGAAACAAAACAAAATTTCAATATTATTTATTTACTTTTTGCGCACTGAAGTTACAATTTTAATCTGATACTAACTGTCGGCATACGTACAGACGCAGTTTCACAGATTTTCGCACTCAAATGGCCACGTAGTCTTGAATTATTTAGTTTTCGTATTCGAAAAACGGTCTTTTTCACAAATATGTCGATGGAAATTTTGCAGCGCTTTTGCAACCTCATTATGGAGACGTGGAAACTCTACCTGTGGAAAGCAATGTAGACGTCCTGGACAGCTTTAACGAAAAATGATTTGTTATGAAGCCGGTAATTACCTTTCAGATCAGTCAGTTACATCTGCATGTGCACAGGGGCGCTTTCAACTCAAGCTGGCCGGCCAGGATGGCCGAGCGGTTCAAGGCGCTATAGTCTGGAACCGCGCGACCGCTACGGTCACAGGTTCGAATCCTGCCTCGGGCATGGATGTGTGTGATGTCCTTAGGTTAGTTAGGTTTAAGTAGTTCTAAGTTCTAGGAGACTGATGACCTCAGATGTTAAGTCCCATAGTGCTCAGAGCCATATGAACCATGTGAACTCAAGCTGTCTCGGAAACAGATATAAGACTGACAGTGTCCTCAAAGCGTTTACGAAACTGTCTTTGTAATTCCTCAAGGCCACAATGAATTCTTCAAACCTCGGTTTGCTTTAACAAGAGTGAGCTTAGGGCATTGCACTGTGTTTGTCAAAAATGCGTCTCCTGTATAAGGCAATTTTCTTTTTAAATGCAACCTCATCAGACCAGAAATAAATTGTTTCTCACTTTGCAATGTCTTACTGTGGACAGTGTGCTAGTCATCTTAAAATACGAGTTTTGCAGCCGATTCCGAATGTTCTAATTTTTGTTACTGCACTCCTTTTTCCGTCATAAATTCAACAATAGTGAGTCTTAAATTGAAAAATCGTTCGAGACTTCCCTTTGACTTAACCAACATACTTTGCAATAATATATAAAGTCTCCAAGCCCTTCGTTTGTCCCATTGGAAACAGTTGCAACTTACAGTGAAATAATGCGTGAGACATCAGGAATTTTACTGTCCAAACCACCAATATCTTTACGTGCTGTACGCCTGCAAATTTAGCACAAAGTGCTTCTTCATGTACTAAATAATGAATCCCATCTGTAGATTGTTGTAATTCTTTGTTCTTTCATTGTCAACCAAATCTTTAAATTCTTGCAGTATCGTTTCCTAGCAAATCTGCAGTACCCACCGCCTATGCAACTGCATAATGTATATTGAGAATTCTCATCCATCTCTTCCGTAGTTCTTATCTATTTTTAAAGGATTGTGAAGATAGATCGCTAGACTGCCTCATTTTGTGCAAACATACAACGAACAAGTAGCTTAGGGTAAACAGTGCTGACGCTACAATTCTGCCGAACTGAAAGAGTTGGCCCGACCGAAAAATGCCACACCGCAATACTAAATCAAATATTGCGCTGTACTGAGTACTTCTGGGAAGAAACGAGCAAAGTCGAATCAGGCAGAGCCTTCGCCCACCCATGGCCCGCGCATTCGGCCAGCGTAAAGTTTACCACGCTTTGGCCTGGCCTGCACTAGATACAAATAACACTGACAGTATGTTGGTGACGTTGTGTCTCTTAGCCTGTTCTGGTCTATACGAGACAGTAAAGCTTTGCATTTCAGCATTACGAAAATGCGACGGATCTCACTAATTGTGCGCAGACTGTGTACGCAGTAACCAAATCTGGGAGTAGAAGACAGGCTTACGCGCCCTCAATCAGCAATAAACACTCTGTTGACTAGATTAGCGACCGAAGGAAGTGTCACTCATTTATGAGAACTTGATTATTGCAGGTATCGATCGGGTTCATTCTGATCATTTTTTCTATTAAACTTCCTCACGGACACATGCTCACGGAACAGCTAAATATACTTAATAGGAATAATTAAGTTCTACGGCTTCCCCAGGAAGCCTTTCCGGCGGTAGTTTTACAGAACAGCTACATACAATTATAACTATCCATCTTACCAAAGAAGTGGCCTTGTGACCAATGCACATTTCGCAAGGCCACGTCACACGTGCTAGGTTCCAGTGCATGTGGCAATGAGCCCATTGTCTCAGCGTGAGAACCGCCGCCAGCAACGTCTCTCCTGGTGACCCAACATACGAATTGCTCATAAAAAGTTTGCGATCTCTCTCAAGACTTTAACAGCATTTCTTTTTCCAGGAAAACTTCTTCCTTAATACTCTCTTGACCACAGACAATCACCACGTACAACCTCCTCTCTGTTGGAGATAAAAGTACACATCCATTTACAATGCATTTCCTATCGAACTCCAATCGTAAATGGGACAATGCGACCTGTACACACTGTTCAGTCTGTTAATATGTCTGGAGGGATCATTTAAAGCTTAGACAGGGCGTGTATTCGGCTATTCGGCAGGAGGGGTGCCAGCACGGGAAGTTTCCCGCCGAATTGGCGTGCATCATAGCAACAACATTCGAACATTCAACCCCTATCAATATTCATTGAATTGCTTGCCTTTTCTCCAAGTATTCCTATACGCTGCATCTACCTTTCTCCTAGTTATGCATGCTTCTACAGCTTTGCATTTGTTCTCTAGACATTTATGCTTAGATATTTTGCAGTTGCTGACAATACCTTGTATTACTACATATGTGATCCTCTCCTGTCCTCCCTATTTCATTTCTCAAAGCTGTCCATTCGTCATCTATTGCATACCTTTCTCCTGTTCCAGTCCAATGTTGCCTAATGCTCCCTCTGAAATTGTCAACAACCTCTGATTCCTTCAATTTATCTAGGTCCCATCTCCTTTATTTGCTACCTTTTTGAAATTTCTTAAGTTTTAATCTACAGTTCATATCCAATAAATTATGATCATAGCCTACATCTTCTCTGTGGTAATGCCTTACGGCTTACAATCTGGTTTCAAAACCTATGTGTTACTATTGTGCAAACAATCTCAAACCTTCCAGTGTCTCCAGCTCTCTTCCACGTATACAGACTTCTTTCAT
Source organism: Schistocerca gregaria (assembly GCF_023897955.1). Lineage (NCBI taxonomy): Eukaryota > Metazoa > Arthropoda > Insecta > Orthoptera > Acrididae > Schistocerca > Schistocerca gregaria. The sequence continues at coordinate 743,670,168 of NC_064931.1, read as the reverse complement.
GATTCTTAAACTAAGTGTTAACGATGATTAATGTATGCAATGTACAAAATTCTAGGAAGTGGCTTTCTCTTTCACTCTTTCCCCTCGTCCATGTTCTTTTGCTTATTTTCCTTCTCTTCCTTTCCTTCTACCGAATTCCAGTCACTCATTATAATTAAATTTTTATCTATTTTAGCTATCTGAATAATTCCTTTATCTCGTCATATATTCTTTCAATTTCTTCGTCAGCTTCAGAGTTAGTTCGCATATAAACTTGTACTTCTTTGGTGAATGTTGGCTACGCGTCTATCCTGGCTAAGACAATGCGTTCACTACGCTGTTAACAGTAACTTATCCATATTCCTATTTCCTTATTCGTTTTTAGGCCTACTCCTGCGTTACCCTTATTTGATTTTGTGTTAATGGCCCGGTACTGACAAGACCAAACGTCCTGTTCATTGCCACACGGGGTAGCCGCGCGGTCTCAGGCGCCTTGTCAAGGTCCGCGGCTCGCCTCATCGGGGGTTCGCGTCCTCCCTGGGGCGTGTGTGTGTGTGTGTGTGTGTGTGTGTGTGTGTGTGTGTGTGGTCCTTAGCGTAAATTAGTTTAAATAGGATTAAGTAGTGCGTAAGCTTAGGGACAGATGACCTGAGTAGTTTCATCCCACAAGACCTTACCACCAAATATTTTTCCTATTCTTTCTGCGACCGCACTTTACTAATTCCCACTATATCTACCTTCATTTCCCGGTGTAAATCCTCAGTCCTATCTACCCGATTAAAGGACCTAACGGCCGGCCGCGGTGGTCTCGCGGTTCTAGGCGCGCAGTCCGGAACCGTGGAACTGCTATGGTCGCAGGTTCGAATCCTGCCTCGGGCATGGATGTGTGTGATGTCCTTAGGTTAGTCAGGTTTAAGTAGTTCTAAGTTCTAGGGGACTAATGACCACAGCAGTTGAGTCCCATAGTGCTCAGAGCCATTTTTTTGAAAGGACCTAACATTTCACTTACAGAATTCCTCCTGAATTGTCCCATCTCATCTTCACCTACTTATTCTACTCTTACTATCCTATTGCCCTCAAGGTTTTCCCGTTTACGTAGACCCTCTATGCATTCATAGAGGGCAAACTGATCGTGTAAGACGGTTGCGTGCTGCCTGGATCGACGCAGTTATTCCATTTGCCTTAAAAAAGATAGTACGTAGTTCAAAAAATGGTTCAAATGGCTCCAAGCACCTTAGGACTTAACATCTGAGGTCATCAGTCCCATAGACTTAGAACTACTTAAACCAAACCTAAGGGCATCACACACATCCATGCCTGAGGCAGGATTCGAACCTGCGACCGTAGCAGCAGCGCGGTTCCGGACTGAAGCGCTCTAGAACCGCTTGGCCACAGCGGCCGGCTAGTACGTAGTTCCGTTGCATTTCTCTCAGGGTATGTACGCGGTGGTGCTCACCGCCTTCTACCACTACGAGGCATATTTTCAATATTTTGTTTCTCACAAATGTCAAGAGCTCAGATAATAAGCCAGTACCATGCGAAGGGAAGGAATGTGTAGGGTGAGGAAAAATTTGCGCACTTGGACTTCGCAGCACGATTCCTCACATACTAGCAACACAAAAATGTCTGGCACAAAATTTCATCCTGAGCATATTTCCGGCAATAAATGGACGTTAAATATTGGCAATCTGGCAAGAATGTCATCACATTTACGGTAACTACCTCTGGCAACAGACAGAAGTAGTGCGGTGCAGTTAGTGCGGGGGCTAGGCTTTTTGGTTGGCATGCAAGAGACAGAGGTTTCAATTCTGGGTGGAAGTGTATTCGTTTTTATTTGCCAGTTTCATTCTGCCATATAATACTGTAGTATACACCGTTTACTAAGCCACACGTATCATTTACCCAGTACAGCGTTTTGCAACGATTAACGTAACAAAAACGTGGTCAGACAAGTCAGAAATAGTTGAAACAAATGACCTGTCATAGGACAGAACAACTACAACAACAATATCAGTTTTGAGATGCTAAGGCCGGCCGCGGTGGTCTCGCGGTTCTAGGCGCTCAGTCCGGAACCGCGCGACTGCTACGGTCGCAGGTTCGAAACCTGCCTCGGGCATGGATGTGTGTGATGTCCATAGGTTAGTTAGGTTTAAGTAGTTCTAAGTTCTAGGTGACTGATGACCACAGATGTTAAGTCCCATAGTGCTCAGAGCCATTTGAACCATTTTTTTTGAGATGCCAAATACGATTCCACAGTTAAATAACTCAACATCCACTAGTCATGTATACCACGTGCAGTACGTATGCTGAGATGTGACACATTAGCAATCAGCAACAATAATAATTTCTGTATTAATGACCGCATGACGTTTACAAAAGAATACGTTGTCCTCAGGGCAGATACCCAAAGCGATCCCTCTGCGCCGGCCTGTGTCGCCGAGCGGCTCTAGGCGCTTCAGTCTGGAACCGCGCGACCACTATGGTCGCAGGTTCGAATCCTGCCTCGGGCATGGATGTGTGTGATGTCCTTAGGTTAGTTAGGTTTAAGTAGTTCTAAGTTCTAGGGGACTGATGTCCTCAGAAGTTAAGTCCCATAGTGCTCAGAGTCATTTGAACCATTTGAGCCATTTTTGAACCCTCTGCATGTCCTAACATCGCGCGACCCACTGGATCGTACAGCTCTGGACTCATCGCAACATGGCTGGATCCACAGATGCAAGAGTAGCATGAACAGGCTCTGTCAGTTCGTCCACATGTGTCGGCGGAGTGGGATACAGGTGCTTCTTCAAGTGTCCGCACAGGAAGAAATACAGGGCATTTAGGGCAGGTGAATGGGAAGGCCATACTACTGGACCTCCGCGTCCGAACCATTTCCCTGGTAATGTTCTGTCTAAATACCGTCGCACATTAATTCCAAAGTGTGAAGATGCACCACCGTGCTGGAACCATAACCTCCCGAACATGAACTGCAACATCTTCCACTGCGTCAGGCAAATAGTTTGAGAGGAATGTATATTAGCTTCCTGCAGTCAACCGCTAAGGCAACAAGTAGGTACCAGAACTCTTGTCTTCCAATATTCCGGGCCAGACGTTGATCCCAAAGCGGACTTGATATCCACGGTCGCGAGCGACGAGAAGGTTAACGTAACACCAATGGTGGGCATTGTGCATCTTGAAGACATCCTGACGAGTGAGCTCTGCTTCATCCGATCATATTACATTGTTTATGAAGTAGCCGTTGGCTTTCTGTTGTTGTTGGAACAATTCGCAGAATTTAATCCGCAGAAGATGGTCTGCAGGATGCAGGTGTTGCGTTAAAGAAAATAATAGCGGCGCAGACCATGCGCGTGTAGCACGTCAATGACGTGTGTTGCGAGACACGCAGCTGCCTTACTACGTACGTTACGAGTGGTTCGCTGGGCTTCTTGGTGTATCATCTCCAGAATAGCTGCCCCAGTAGGTGGAGTGCGGCGAGGTCGCTGACGAACTCTGTCACACGACGGTGGAAGGAGAGAACCTGTCTCCCGAAGGCAAAGCTCCAGACTACGAAACACATTTTGATCTGTATGACGTCGACCAGGATATCTAGCAGCATATTCACGAGCGGTAACACCAGCCTGATAATCAGATACTCCGAGGACTAGAAGCATATCCACATACTCATCGTTAGTGTATGTCATACGTTGCCACACTGTTTTAGAACAACACAAGAAGAAAATACGATATGTGTACATGGAGTCTGTCACGGGTGCCTTACTCCGCCAAAATCTAGTCCCGTGCTGGTAAACAGCACGTATAAACATGTCATTAGTCACAAAGGACTGTTCCACCTAACGCGTATCATCTCTCTTACAGCTTTTGTTCTGCATGATTCATCCAGACACTGTTAATTATGAAATGTTCGTTTTCAAATTACACTGTTTCCTTAACGGTAATGGATGTGACGTTTCCACATTTCCATCGATTATAATAATAATGATAATGATAATAACGCATAGAGATAGGTACTAGGCCGGCCGCGGTGGCCGTGCGGTTCTGGCGCTGCAGTCCGGAACCGCGGGGCTGCTACGGTCGCAGGTTCGAATCCTGCCTCGGGCATGGGTGTGTGTGATGTCCTTAGGTTAGTTAGGTTTAAGTAGTTCTAAGTTCTAGGGGACTTATGACCTAAGATGTTGAGTCCCCTAGTGCTCAGAGCCATTTGAACCATTTTTTGATACGTACTAAACAGCATGTGCTTATCAAACTCAAAGTTGAAATGCATAATTAGTGGTTCCATGGTGATAATACATACAAATGGTAACCGAGTTTGGCAATTATTTGCAAAGCACGTTGCTAGCTTTACTGCTGACGTAAGGCCCTAGCGAAATGTAATGGATTTGAATGTAGTACTAATCGATGGGGTCATTGAGGAGGGTACGAGACGGAAAACAGGTTTAGAATCTAGTAGATGCATTGGTGCGAAATAATTCGTGTCCACAACGTGCAAAAGTCTTCGTTAAAATCTGATCAATGAAAACGATCATACTTCAATTTCTGTGTTCGTAGTACGTGAGTGTAAATGCTTTGTAGAAGGCCCATTGGAATCGCTGTATGACGATTAAAACGCTAGGTACCCTCCCACGCGTACTACATTTAACAAACAAACACAAATATGCCACGAATCAAAATCGAACACTCGACCTCCTGCATGCTAACCCAAATCGCTATCCACTGCACCCACTGCACAGAGCTACTGCTATCTTCTTACAGAGGCAGTTACCGGACATTTGAGTACAGTGTTGCCAGATTGCCAATCTTTAATGCCCATTTACTGCCGAAAATATGAGCACGACGAAACTTTGTGATAGGTATTTTTGTATTGCTAATATCTGAGGAATCCCGCAGCGAAATCCGAGTACACGAATTGTTCTTCATCCTATATAGAGGGCTTATTTAAGCGGAACGAACTGGAGGACAATATTATACACTCACGTTCAGAAAAAAATTCTTGAACGGCTAAAGATAGCACATGTACGTGCCTCTGTTCTGCAGAAATGATTAGCATTTCAATCACCTCTGTTCAGCAGTTGTCCTGTTACCTAGTAGGCGCAGGGTCTGCCATGGGCCCTGATAATTTGTCCCATACGTGATGGCATCACCGCGCTGGGTAGCCGTGCGGTCTCAGGCGCCTTGCCACGGATCGCGCGGCTTCCCCCGTCTGAGGTTCGAGTTTTCCCTCGGGCATGGGTGTGTGTGTTGTCCTTAGTTTAAGTTAGATAAGTAGTGCGTAACTCTAGGGAGCGATGACCTCAGCAGTTTGGTCCCATAGTCCTTACAACAAATTTCCAATTTGATGGCATCGACGGGGATAAGGCGCGAATTGCGCCCTGTGGTGTAGCCATCCATGCTGCAGTCCCCTCGTTCCTAAGTTCATCTGTGGTAGTTGGCACTGGGTCAAAGTGCTGCACCTGTCATTTCACCATATCCCACATATTTTCAGTTGGCGACAATTTTGGTGATCTGATGGTTCAGGGCAAAAGGCTGACATGCTGTGACAACATGTGTCCATACATTGTCTTGCTGAAAAATGTAGTGTGGGGTGTTGTGCAGAAAGGGTATGGCTACGAGTCTCAGGATGTCATTCACGTAGGTCGCACTGGTCACAATGCCCTGGACACGCACGAACTGTGATTTGTGGTTGTAGCCAATAGCGCCCCACACCATAAGACCTTGAGCTCCCTGTCTTGTCCAAACGCAGTCACTGTGATGCTCCTCCCTCTATCTGTGGCGAACCCGAAATGCAGCCATCAGTTTCAAACAAACAGAACCTGGAATCGTCCTAAAACACTATCTGATGCCATTCCTTTCCCAAGTGACGTCGCTCCACACACCATTGTCATCTAGCATGTTTCTGCAGATTAGTCAAAGGTAGACGGAGAAGTGGACGACGCGCACTTAACCCATGCCGTAATAAGCGGCGACGGAAGGTCGCCCCTGATAGTTTACGATGTCAATTTTAATTTTAAAAACCATCAGCCTCAGTTGCAAAGTTTACCTAAAGAAATGGCTCTGAGCACCATGGGACTTAACATCTATGGCCATCAGTCCCCTAGAACTTAGAACTACTTAAACCTAACTAACCTAAGGACAGCACACAACACCCAGCCATCACGAGGCAGGGAAAATCCCTGACCCCGCCGGGAATCGAACCCAGGAACCCGGGCGTGGGAAGCAAGAACGCTACCGCACGACCACGAGATGCGGGCTTACCTAGATTTACGTAGGTTTCAGTCGGGATAACCCAACCTTCTTCAGAATAAAAGTAACTACCATTTGTCCATAGTGGACATCGTCAAGCTAAAACTACAAATCCATAAATTATGCCGGGCGCTGTGGCCGAGCGGATTTAGGCGCTTCAGTCTGGAGCCGCGGGACCGCTACGGTCGCAGGTTCGAATCCTGCCTCGGGCATGGATGTGTGTGATGTCCTTAGGTTAGTTACGTTTAAGTAGTTATAGGAATATAAAAAAAAGGGAGGAAGGTTTATCTGTTTAGCAAGAGTAATAGAAGGCAGATTTCGGATTACCTAACAGATCAAAATGAAAATTTCTGTTCCGACACTGGCAATGTTGAGTGTTTATGGATAAAGTTCAGGGCAATCGGAAAATGCGTTTAGACAGGTACGTGCCCAGTAAAACTGTGAGGGAGCGGGAAAAACCCACCGTGGTTCAACAACAAAGTTAGGAAAGTACTGCGAAAGCAAAGGGAGCTTCACTGCAAGTTTAAACGCAGTCAAAACCTCTCAGACAAACAGAAGCTAAACGTTGTCAAAGTTAGCGTAAGGAGGGTTTTGCGTGAAGCGTTCAGTAAATTTGAAAGTAAAATTCTATGTACCTACTTGACAGAAAATCCTAGAAAGTTCTGGTCTTACGTTAAATAAGTAAGTGGCTCGAAACAGGATATCCAGACACTCCGGGATGATGATGACATTGAAACAGAGGATGACACGCGTAAAGCTGAAATACTAAACACCTTTTTCCAAAGCTGTTTCACAGAGGAAGACCACACTGCAGTTCCTTCTCCAAATCCTCGCACAAACGAAAAAATGGATGACGTCGAAATAAGTGTCCAAGGAATCACTCAACAGAGGAAAGTCATCTAGGTCTGACGGGATACCAATTCGATTCTACACAGAGTACGCGAAAGAACTTGCCGCTCTTCTAACAGCCATGTGCGGCAAGTCTCCAGATGAACGAAAGGTTCCAAATGATTGGAAAAGAACACAGGTAGTCCCAGTCTTCAAGAAGGGTCGTCGAGCAGATGCGCAAAACTATAGACCTATATCTCTGACGTCGATCTGTCGTAGACTTTTAGAACATGTTTTTTGCTCACGTGTAATGTCGTCTCTGGAAATCCAAACTCTAATCTATAGGAATCAACGTGGATTCAGGAAACAACGACCGTGTGAGACCCAACTCGCTTTATTTGTTCATGAGACCCAGAAAATATTACATACAGGCTCCCAGGTAGATGCTATTTTCCTTGACTTCCGGAAGGCGTTCGATACAGTTCCGCACTGTCGCCTGATAAACAAAGTAAGAACCTACGGAATATCAGACCAGCTGTGTGGCTGGATTGAAGAGTTTTTAGCAAACAGAACACAGCATGTTGTTCTCAATGGAGAGATTTCTACAGACGTTAAAGTAACCTCTGGCGTGCCACATGTGAGTGTTATGGGACCATTGCTTTTCACAATATATATAAATGACCTAGTAGATAGTATCGGAAGTTCCATGCGGCATTTCGCGGATGATGCTGTAGTATACAGAGAAGTTGCACCATTAGAAAATTGCAGTGAAATGCAGGAAGATCTGCAGGGGATAGGCACTTGGTGCAGGGAGTGGCAACTGACCCTTAACATAGAGAAATGTAACGTATTGCGAATACATAGAAAGAAGGATCCTTTATTGTATGATTATATGATAGCGGAACAAACACTGGTAGCAGTTACTTCTGTAAAATATCTGGGAGTATGCGTGCGGAACGATTTGAAGTTGAATGATCATATAAAATTAATTGTTGGTAAGGTGGGTGCCAGGTTGGGATTCATTGGGAAAGTCCTTAGAAAATGAAGTCAATCAACAAAGGAGGTGGCTTACAAAACACTCGTTTGACCTATACTTGAGTATTCCTCATCAGTGTGGGATCCGTAGCAAATCGGGTTGACGGAGGAGATAGAGAAGATCCAAAGAAGAGCGGCGCGTTTCGTCACAGGGTTATTTGGTAACCGTGATAGCGTTGCGGAGATGTTTAGCAAACTGAAGTGGCCGACTCAGCAAGAGAGGCGCTCTGCGTCGCGGTGTAGCTTGCTGTCCAGGTTTCGAGAGGGTGCGTTTCTGGATGTGGTATCGAATATATTGCTTCCCCCTACTTATACCTCCCTAGGAGATCACGAATGTAAAATTAGAGAGATTCGAGCGCGCACGGAGGCTTTCCGGCAGTCGTTCTTCCCGCGAACCATACGCGACTGTAACCGAAAAGGGAGGTAATGACAGTGGCACGTAAAGTGCCCTCCGCCGCACACCGTTGGGTGGCTTGCGGAGTATAAATGTAGATGTGGATGTAGATGTAGATGTAGTTCTAAATCTAGGGGAGTGATGACCTCAGATGTTAAGTCCCATAGTGCCCAGAGCCATTTGAACCATAAATTATCGTCAGACTGAAAAACTTATTTGAAACTGCCTCAGCCCCACTTCGCACCGCGATGCGGCAACCACGAATGCTGCACTGGAACTGGCCGTAGCGTCATGAGGCCCGCCTAGGCGGACACAATACCTTGCGCCTGCGCGTAAACTGTGTGAGAGGTATTTGTTGGGACAAGACGCGAACCTATCTCCTGACGATAAATTTACTAGTGAAGTGAGATAAAAGAAAGGCAAAGCTGAAGAAAGGGCGTATATGTTATCCTGTGCAGAACTTACTTATCGACTGTCTTAACATTTATGAAGTATTCGTTGGGCATGATATGAAGAAGACATCACGTGCTTACAACTGTCTAGGAAAATTTTGTGCTTAAGCACGAAGTTTAATCACCTAAAAGGAACGTAGGAGTGGGAAGGATAATACAAAGCCAACATCATCATTATTATGACTAAGTCTAAAAACCTAGATTTAGCTTGACGATGTCCACTATGGACATTCTGAAGAAGGTTGGGTTATCCCGAAACCAAGGTAAATCTAGGTAAACTTTGCAACTGAGACTGTTGGTTTTTAAAATTAAAATTAATATTTATACAGTTGTTGACAGGGCCGCGAAATGCTTAAAATATTTAAATTTGCGATGTCCATCGCTGTTACATTGTTGCACCAGAGCCGAGGAGGACGCAGATTTGTCCTGCAATGCCATTCTGATGAGGTGTCTATCTTCTCAGGTGGTGCGACCTGACCCATCTGTCGTGTTCTACGGCCTTCCGTGAACCATTCTGCACACACTCTTTGCGCTTCCGAAACACTTCGTCCCACACAAGTAGCAATTTTGTGGATGGATGCACCACATTCTCTCATATCAATAATGAGCCCTCTTTCAGGCTCACTGATTTCACGGTATGATTCGCGCATACGCCTGCGAGGCATCCTGCACGACTGCTCAGTTCACACTGATCCATTACGTTCGGTTTTTAGCGACAACAAGAGACGCAGACACATTTTACCGGTAGGTGGTGTTGCGCTGCGATATCGACGTTGACTTCAAATCCGCGGACCGACATGGTTCAAATCCAAATCATTTCTGCAGAGACATACTAATGCACATGTACTGTGAATATGAACATCCTATCTCTAGTCGTTCAGGGTGTTCTGTTTTTTATGAACATGCGTGTTGAAAAAGAAGTAGGTACTGCGAGAAGAATTTGACAGGACACGAGCAGACGTGAGTGGAAACAAGGCCCGTGGAGTAGACAACATCCTCTCTGAATGATTGAGATCCTTGGGAGAGGCAGCCACGACGTAATTATTCCACCTGGCGTACAAGATACATGTTTCAAGCGGGTTCGAATCCTGCCTCGGGCTTGGGTGTGTTTGATGTCCTTAGGTTAGCTAGGTTTAAGTAGTTCTAAGTTCTAGGAGACTGATGACCACAGCAGTTGAGTCCCATAGTGCTCAGAGCCGTTTGAACCATTTGAATAAAATGTTTAGTTTCTTTAAAGTGTATTCCGTCTAATTACAATCTCGAGTAGTCTCTATAGATACATTTGTCCTAAAACAGGTCTTTTACTTTTAAGAAGCATTCAAGAGCCTCCAGGCAAAGCCACGTCTGGTATTATTATTATTTTTAAATCTAAGAAAGATAAGAAGCTAGTTTATTTTATTTTATTTTTTATTTATTTATTTATTTTTGAGTAAGGCTGCTAAACGGTATGAAATATGAGCGACCGTCGTCTCTATTTCGGCTTTGACCTTAAGAAGCAAAGGGGAGGTTTTAAATGCAAAACTGCCTGACGAAACTGTAGTTGTTTCCTCAAAAATAGGGAAACATACGCACATTTGAAACAGTTTTCCTAACCCCATCTGATGCACCAGAAGATAGTATATGCCGTAAATTCTTACACAAATACTATAGCTAACCCTGTACCTATGTCGTGTAGGAAGTGAGGCTTTTTTACTTTTTTTAAGTAGCATAGGACTGTTTTGCTGCATATAACGATGGAGCTTGGCACGGGAGCTCTATTTCGCCGTGTTTGCACCGCATTAGCTAACTCTGGTCGCTCTGCTATCCAGTTTAGTACATTTCACGAATTATTTCGCGTAGAGTTTCAACTTCAAAATTAACAAGTAACATATTATTGTATTCGTCTTTTCAAGCGCTTTCGGATGTCGTTAAAAAGTATATCATTCCATTTAAAACAATCATACTTGCTTCAATATCTCGATTGATACAAGAATTAGACCTCTTCATCACACACCTTAGCGTACTATTATTTGCAGAAAGCCTCATTTTGATATCTGGAACGGTTCACGAAATAAAGGTGGCGTTACGTCGTTCGTGACTCGCCCTGTATGCATATACGTATAAAAGATCGTCATTTGACTATTATAGGATTGCAACGCCAAGGTGTAGAAATGGCTGTGTTGACTAGTTTCGCAGTATTTCAGTTTGTGGAGCATAAAACTGTATAAACCAAGTTGTTGTTGCTACGTATGGAATATAATAATGTGATATGTGTTTGCTAATTAACCAAAAGAATTTGTTGTATACATTAAAAATGTATAAAAGTTAATATATCCCGAATTTCAGGAATGGTGGTCAAGTTGTAAGTTGCTGTATGGAGTAAGGTAGAGCTAGGATGATCAGGATTGTAAATAGGGATGCAAGCCAGAGTTGGGGTCTTGTGTTTTTAGTCGGTGTGCGGTTGAATTAGGAACGTGTTTGAAAGATACTGTGCGGCCTCAGAGTTCTTTGAATTTTAGTGTGGCAGTTCGGATAAATAAATATTTCTATGTCCACCAGTTCGGGACTTAAAATAATTATGGAACTCTAAATGCAGGTGAACTTAGTCACAGGTCGGTTATCAGTGACTAAATAATTCCGACAGCAGTAAAATTTGTAATTGTTTAAAGACTAGTGCACAGACGTCTAAATTTGTGATTATCACTGTAGTTGTTTTTTTTCTAATTTTGTTGATCTGCTCAGGCATTCGATCCGCACTTGCTACTGACGGCGAAATGAACTGCTTGCACTACAAATTAATCATTCAGTGATATTTTGGTTCACTTGCGATTAGCTGACAATCTATGTGAGGCCACCTTTCGGGTTCACACTTCAGTGTAACTATCTGAATAATCATATAGTCATGTATAACCTGCCTTTTGTCGCCCAGATTATTGAGCGATGGGATTTTTCTTAATGTTTCCTTTTTAATGATCACTTTCCATGTATTTATTTATTTTATTATTTTACTATATGTCAGTACTAATGAAAGTGCTTCATGATAGTCCATGCTTCTATAAGGACTTGTAGCAACAGTGCATCACCGAACCCCTCTTAACCATATGAGCCATATTAAAATGTAAGAACATTTGTTCCCTCTTTGTTTGTTAGGTAGCAACGTACTGATGGTGTCTGAGGATTAACTTCGTATTATTGTTGCCCGAGCCTGAGTGAAATTGCATGCTATCTGATCAAAAGTATCTGGAAACTCCAATGAAATGTGGAACTGACCACTAGATGTCACTTGAGGCGGCCAGTATAAAAGGATTGGAGGGGAAGGGGGTATTTTACTGTGAGTAGAGAAGCAGTAACAGTAGAACGGGTCAGTCAGAACAGTTCAATGACTTCCAAGTAGACTAGTCACTGAATATCACCTGAGTAACAAATCCATCAGCGATACATCAACCCTGCTAAAACTACCCAAGTCAGTTGTTGGCGATGTGACTGCGGAGTGGAAACGCAACCACGGCTAAATCAAGACCACGTAAACCTCATGTTCTAAAGAGTAGGCATGGTAGAGCATTTCGGAGGCAGGCTGTAAACAATTGCATGGAATCACTCGTGAGTTTCAAAGTGCTACCAACACTCCTACTAGCACAAAGACTGTGCGTAGGGAGTGAAAAAGAATCGGGTACAACGATCGAGCAGCTACGCATAAGCCACTCATGTCTGTGGTCTATGTTAATCGACGCTTGAGGTGGTGTAAAGAGCGAAACCACAGAACAGTGGATGGCTGAAAACGAGTGATTTTGGAATCACGCTATGCTCTGAAGCAATCCAGTTGGAGGATTTGGAGTTGGCGAATGTCTGGAGAATATTACCTGCCACGATGTGTAGTGCCATCGGTGAAACACGGAGGAAGTGATGTTCCGGTATGGAGGTATTTTTCTCGGTTATGGTTTGGTCCTCACATTGCGCTCCAGAAAGCGCTAAATGCAGAAGAATAGAACACATTTTAGAGCATTGTGTACTGAGTACAGCAGAAGAACAGTTCGGAAACGATGATTCTTTGCCTCAGCATAAGAATGCACCCTGTCAGATAGCAGCATTTGTGAGGCAATGGTTTGTGGGTAATAAAATTGCTGAAGCGGACTGGCCTGCCCAGATTCCCGACCTAAAGCCAATGAAAAACCTTTTGGATCAGTTATAACGTCGATTTAGCTCTAGACCCCATCGTCCAACGCCACTATCTTCTTCGGTTTCGGCTTCTGAGGTAGAACGCGCTGCCATTCGACCATAGACGTACAGACACCTCACTGATCCTGTCACCAGCACAGCTCAAGCCGCCATAAGTTCCAAGAGTGGACGCACCCCATATTCAAGTCCAATAATACACTCCTGGAAATGGAAAAAGGAACACATTGACACCGGTGTGTCAGACCCACCATACTTGCTCCGGACACTGCGAGAGGGCTGTACAAGCAATGATCACACGCACGGCACAGCGGACACACCAGGAACCGCGGTGTTAGTCGTCGAATGGCGCTAGCTGCGCAGCATTTGTGCACCGCCGCCGTCAGTGTCAGCCAGTTTGCCGTGGCATACGGAGCTCCATCGCAGTCTTTAACACTGGTAGCATGCCGCGACAGCGTGGACGTGAACAGTATGTGCAGTTGACGGACTTTGAGCGAGGGCGTATAGTGGGCATGCGGGAGGCCGGGTGGACGTACCGCCGAATTGCTCAACACGTGGGGCGTGAGGTCTCCACAGTACATCGATGTTGTCGCCAGTGGTCGGCGGAAGGTGCACGTGCCCGTCGACCTGGGACCGGACCGCAGCGACGCACGGATGCACGCCGAGACCGTAGGATCCTACGCAGTGCCGTAGGGGACCCCACCGCCACTTCCCAGCAAATTAGGGACACTGTTGCTCCTGGGGTATCGGCGAGGACCATTCGCAACCGTCTCCATGAAGCTGGGCTACGGTCCCGCACACCGTTAGGCCGTCTTCCGCTCACGCCCCAACATCGTGCAGCCCGCCTCCAGTGGTGTCGCGACAGGCGTGAATGGAGGGACGAATGGAGACGTGTCGTCTTCAGCGATGAGAGTCGCTTCTGCCTTGGTGCCAATGATGGTCGTATGCGTGTTTGGCGAAGTGCAGGTGAGCGCCACAATCAGGACTGCATACGACCGAGGCACACAGGGCCAACACCCGGCATCATGGTGTGGGGAGCGATCTCCTACACTGGCCGTACACCTCTGGTGATCGTCGAGGGGACACTGAATAGTGCACGGTACATCCAAACCGTCATCGAACCCATCGTTCTACCATTCCTAGACCGGCAAGGAAACTTGCTGTTCCAACAGGACAATGCACGTCCGCATGTATCCCGTGCCACCTAACGTGCTCTAGAAGGTGTAAGTCAACTACCCTGGCCAGCAAGATCTCCGGATCTTTCCCCCATTGAGCATGTTTGGGACTGGATGAAGCGTCGTCTCACGCGATCTGCACTTCAAAAAAATGGTTCAAATGGCTCTGAGCACTATGGGACTCAACTGCTGTGGTTATTAGTCCCCTAGAACTTAGAACTACTTAAACCTAACTAACCTAAGGACATCACATACATCCATGCCCGAGGCAGGATTCGAACCTGCGACCGTAGCAGTCGCACGGTTCCGGACTGCGCGCCTAGAACCGCGAGACCACCGCGGCCGGTGGTCTGCACTTCCAGCACGAACGCTGGTCCAACTGAGGCGCCAGATGGAAATGGCATGGCAAGCCGTTCCACAGGACTACATCCAGCATCTCTACGATCGTCTCCATGGGAGAATAGCAGCCTGCATTGCTGCGAAAGGTGGATATACACTGTACTATTGCCGACATTGTGCATGCTGTGTTGCCTGTGTCTATGTGCCTGTGGTTCTGTCAGTGTGATCATGTGATGTATCTGACCCCAGGAATGTGTCAATAAAGTTTCCCCTTCCTGGGACAATGAATTCACGGTGTTCTTATTTCAGTTTCCAGGAGTGTATGTGTTCTGATTGATACCTATGATCAGATAATGTATCGTAGAACTAGGATAGAACTTCTGCCACACAGAAGATGCACAGTCTGTTGAAAAAATGGAAATCATGCTAGTGATCAATGTGTAAAAGTACATAGTCGCCGTAATATTTTTAAAAATTAATAACATGAAAACCACTTGTAGACACTCGCCCTTGAGCGCGTCATCTCCACAGTAACAGTTTTACACTAGCGGCAGTTCATTTTCTGTGGAGCGGTTAATTGCAACTTATTCTCTTCAGTTGTAACGTATTTCTGTAAAACACTTTACTAGTACTGCCAAACTGGTAGGTCGATACACGTCTAAGTTCATTGTTCGGCTGTGCACATAGAAATTAATACCACAAAGTTACGCACGCCATTGTTGAGTACACGGTAAGTGTAAAGCAGTTGAAGGAGTTACCATAAATTGCGAAGACGTAGCGCCCATACTGGCTCACTGCGATTTCATACAAGTGAGATTTTTTGTGTTTATTAACACTTCTGTGCTTAGTCAAAATTAAGATATTTTGTTCATAGCTTTTTTGTAGTGTTATCTCTGAACAAATGACTGTAGATGCAGAAAGGCTTGACCTGAACTAACTACTTATGTTTCGGAGAGAAACTAAATGGTTTTCTCTTATAAGTTGTTGTTATCAAAGCGTCGAATTGGGTACATTGTGATTTGAAAGAACGAGCTGTTCGCATCCACATTTTGGAGCGTCCGTCGCTCCAATGTTCGACTAAGGAAGCGGAGGTCATTAGGGACAATAACACTTGCAAATCACAGGTTTCTTTTCTTTCTCGGGCTGCAGTAGCAATATACGAGCGTGTCAAATGCTGGGAGCGACTGTGTATGTGAATGAGTGTATGGTTTTGTCGCTCCTTTTCTGTGAATGAAAGGAATGCATATTAAATCGAAGTGTAACAATTTGTGGCACTCTAAGGACTGTTCAAGCAAGTAATACGTGTAACTACGATTGTCCACTAATCTATAAGTTTGAAAAGAATAGATGAATCAAAAGGCAATTGCCAAAGCATCTCTGTCTATTTTCAAACACAATCATAGTAGTAAGTGTCAGTGCTGCAAAAATTGTGCATTTGTTTACGCACTGGTTACAAGTTTTGGAAAGACTGCAGCATATGGTGCACAGGTTAATGCGATACAGAACTAAAAAAGTGCACCGTGAACTACTGACACAAAATGAAATCTGTGACGAGAAAACACATAATTAATATTGTGAGAGGTGACAAAAATCGCGATTTGAGGCAGTAATGTACACGTAGACATAAATATGCTCTTCTCAGAATCGTTTCCTGGGCTTTTTTTATGTTCATATCGTGCGATTTCTATCTTGCCGGTTTATCCTGCTTCCTGTTATTTGTTGCCACCGGCGGCTGCGAATGCGCCGGAATCACGCATCAGTTAACTGTCTCATTCTACACGTAGTAGCTAAAAATGATACATGTACCCGTTAATGAACGAAGTCAGAATGTGGTGTGTATTTACAGCATTTTGATATTAGTGCTACTGCTGTTCTTAAAGAAATCCAACACTTCATATTCCGAATTGTCATGTTTCATTTTTTAAGCGCATTTTGTGAAAGCAATAGTATGCAAGTGCGTTTTATCCTCTGTACGAGGAGTTCAACAAGATAGGCAGGACCAGCATCACATAAATAGCATAGTTCGATGTAGTCTGACAACAAGCACACACAGCTTTACACTGCAGACAGCGCTGCCTGAATCGAATTGTGTTATTGGTTAAATACCGAGGGCGATGGTTGTCTGTTACTACTACTGAGTGGTGAGGCCACATTTACGGAGAATGGACTCAATAAAACACATAGTAACTATTGGAAGTGCAGAGCAACTCGCATGTTGCAGTGGAGGAAAGTATACCAAACCACAATTTATATTCTTCCTTTTCGAGAAATACGAGGGTGGTTTGATAAGCCTAGTTAATTTCCTTGAAGGAATGGAACATTTCTGTTGCGTCTTCATAGTTGATAAGCGTGGTAATTCCAATGATCGTATAAAGAATTTCAACAATGTGCAGCGCACAGTTCATTGCTAACAGCCGTCTAGATTGGTAGTGTGTCAACTGTGACTGAACGCTGGGAACACCGAGTTTCGTGCTGTCATTAAACATTTACATTCAAAGCTAGGACAGTCGCACAGATCAAACCAGATTCGGTTCGCCGGCCGCGGTGGTCTCGCGGTTCTAGGCGCGCAGTCCGGAACCGTGCGACTGCTACGGTCGCAGGTTCGAATCCTGCCTCGGGCATGGATGTGTGTGACGTCCTTAGGTTAGTTAGGTTTAAGTAGTTCTAAGTTCTAGGGGACTAATGACCACAGCAGTTGAGTCCCATAGTGCTCAGAGCCATTTGAACCAGAATCGGTTCACGCGGACTTTACACCGTAACTGAAGATCTGCAATTTAGGGTGTATCATTTAGGTTTCACCATAGGCATATCATAAGAAAAAATACGACACATTTAAACACAAAGAATTAACTACAAGAAAACTTAATGCACGATGAATAGCGCATTTTCTGAATGCTGACGAAGGGAAAATACCAAAACGAATTTCTCGCCAATACACTGGCCCTATCAAGAACGTAATTGGCAACATTATAAGAAAACAAAACGGAATCTGGGAACTTTGGCTGAGTAACTTTGACAACCTACACAATTTAAAGTTCACCCAAGGAGTTCCGACGGATAAACATGCACAGTTTCGATCAACGCAGGCATATTACGGAGATGTTGCGAGAACTCAAATGGTAATCCCTGGAGGCAAAGCGACGTCCTTTTCGCGAAAAAACTATTGAGCAAATTTAAAGAACCGCTGTTTGCGGCTGACTGCAGAACGATTCTACTCCCTCGAATGTATATTTCGCTTAAAGACCGCGAAGACAAGGTAAGTGGCATTAGAGCTCGTACGGAAACATGTAGACAGCAGTTTTCCCTTGTTCAGTTCGCGTGTAGGATAGGTAATGGAATGACTAGTAGCAGCACAAGGTACCCTCCGCCATGCACCGTATGGTGGCTAGCAGAGTGTGTATGTAGATGAAGAAGTAAATGAAGAGAATTTGGCCCCCGCAACAGTTGGAGAAGTAAGAACTACCCTAAAACGACTAAAAGAAAACAAAACAGCTGTAACAGTCAAAATTCCTGCAGTAAAACTGAAACAGGATGATCAGCAATTGGAACAGCTGCTTTTAAAACTAGTGACGTTGATCTGGGAAGAGGAACAAATACCACAACAGTGAAAAGAATACAAAAGGGTGGAGATCTCTTCTGAACAGCACGTTACAAACCATCCCAGATATGCTCAATAATGTTCATGTCTGGGGAGTTTGGTGGCCAGCGGAAGTGTTTAAACTCAGAGGGGTGCCCTGGAGGCCCTGCTGGAATTGCCCGAGATCGTCGGAATGCACAATGTACATGAATGGATGCAAGTAATCAGGCAGGATGCTAACATACGTGTCGCCTTCAGAGTCCAATCTAGATATATCTGCGTACAACCCATACCGTTACGGAGCCTCCACTTGCTTGAACAGTCCCCTGCTGACATGCAGGGTCCATAACAGCACAATGTCGGTGTTGACGGGCCCAGGCAAGGTGTAAAACTTCGTGTCGTGCAGTCATCAAGGGTACACGAGTGGGCCTTCGGTTCCGAAAACCCTTATCGATGATGTTTCGTTGAATGGTTCGCACGCTGACACTTGTTGATAGCCCAGCATTGAAATCTGTAGCCATTTCTGGAAGGGTTGCACTTCTGTCACGTTGAACGTTTCTCTTCAGTTGTCATTGGTCCCGTTCTTGCAGTATCTTTTTCCGGCCGCAGCGATGTCGGAGAATTGATGTTATACTGGATTCCTGACGTTCACGGTACACTCGTGAAATGGTCGTACGGGAAAGTCCCCATTTCGTCGCTACCCCAGAGACGCTGTGCCCCATCACTCGTGCGCCAACTATAACACCATGTTCAAATTCATTTGAACCTTGATGACTTGCGATTGTAGCAGCAGTAACCGATCTAACAACTGCTTTAGACATTTGTTGTCCTATATAGGCGTTGCCTATCGCAATGCCGTATTCTGCCTGTTTACATATCTCTTTTTTTGAATACGCATGTCTACACTAGTTTCTTAGCCGCTTCAGTGTATATTATTAGCGAGAAGTGGAACAAATCTTTATCTGACAAAATTAAATCAGAAGGAACGATGAACAAATTCCGAATGGAATTCACGTAGATATTCTGATAGTTTATAGTGCAACTAGTAAATTTGAATCCCCACTTCGGAGCTCATTAACGAAGTCACGATTTTAATTCTACAGCTTAGAGATCGCGAATTGGCGATTTCGTGCCGAATGCTATTGCGTGACATGTAATATCGACCTGTTTGTCATAGCAACGCTTTGGCGTGTTTTAAAAATGCAGGTTAACCTTTATATCCTAAAGATAAGGAATTTGGTGATGTGTCAGTATATATGGTAGCTATTAAATTTAGACACAGTTGAACAGATTGATAAAAGAAAGTAAAACTCAGGAATTATCTGTGAACAAAGTGGAGCATTGGACTCAGATTTGCGTATGATCCTAAATCAATCACACGATCAATCGCCAAATTCCTCCTCTGAATGCGAAAATATTTTGTTGACACCGACCTACATGGGGAGAAACGATCACCACGATAAAATAAGGGAAATCAGAGGTCGCACTGAAAGATATAAGTGTTCCTTCTTTCCGCGCGCTATACAAGATTGGGATAATAGAGAATTGTGAAGGTGTTTCGACGAACCCTCTGCCAGGCACATAAATGTGATTTGCAGACTATCCACGCAGATGTAGATGTAGATTTAATTGTTCTTTCCTAACTGCCCAGAACTATCTTTTATTTCGTCACTGCCCAATTATGCTGAAATATAATTTTTCTATTCGTGCTGATGTGAACAAATCCTTTAATTTCTAACTGACGTAAAGATTCCCTTCAAGAATAGGTAGTTGCGTCTGCTGCTATCGTCTATACTCACACCTGTGAGCCGACAAAAGTATGTTACCAGTTCTATCACTGGGCGGTCAAATTTGTCTGACAATTTATGTAAACTTCCACAACAGTCAACGGAGGCCGATGCACATTCTGGTTGATTACGAACAGAACACAGTGAAATATTACCTAGCGCACCCGTGATCCGATCATCGGAATACATTTAGGGCACTCAGACTTTTATCTCATTGGGGACAGTTGTGAAATATCAATGATTTCTATCCACGCGATTAAAACAAAATTACTTTAAAGCGTAATTATATTAAATAACAAGCTCAAAACGGATACAAATTCAGCAAACATATAACCTCACATCCTGCATAATGGAGAGAATGCATAAGTAATGGACGAAAAACTGAGAAGCATTCTTTAAAAAATCTTATTTTGATTCAGATTTCTACTTAAGGTGATTAAATAAATTTACTCCAAGTTACATTATTTCTAACTGTACTACGAAAATTGGTTTAAGTACCGAAGAACAAGTTGAATATTCGCAGCAAGAAGCGGCACTTAGGCACACTAGTCTGCTTATGTTATCAGAGACAGAGGAGCAGCTAGCGTGGTTGTTTACTTCGGCCGATACTAGTCTTGTGTGAGTGAACAGGTTTTGTAGCCATCCGCTTCGCATTCCACACTGTGACGTAACGTTTCCATATCAAAACGTCGCGTTTTGCTGTTACTAAACCAAGCCATTAATATAAAGAGAAATGAGATCCCATTATCTAAGTCAGTTTTCCATAAAGGCCAACTCATAAGGAAGCAATAGTCCCTTACCAATGCGTCTAGTCTTAGATTAAGCAGATGCAATAAACAATTGCCTACTCAACATAAAGAACGAGTGTTTTCTTTTCCTGATTAAAACCCATTGCAAAAAAAAAAAGGCAAATCGCTACACACAAGGAAAAACAGGTGCTACAGCTGATTTGTTTAGTTCTTGTCCTTCGTTCGCGCCCCGGCCTTGCCACCGTGGGAACACCGATTCCCGTCAGATCACCGAAGTGAAACCCTGTCGTGCTTGGCTAGTAGTTAAGACGGATGACCATCCAGCCTTCTGAGCGCTGTTCGCAAGCGGGGTGCACTCAGCTCTTGTGAGGCAAATTGAGGAGCTACTTGATTGAGAAGTAGCGGCTCCGGTCACGAAAACTGGCAACGGCCGGGAGAACGGTGTGCTGACGTCGTACCTCGAATCCGCATCCAGTGACGCCTATAGATGAGGATGACACGGCGGTCGGTCGGTTCCGTTATGGTCTTCCGAGACCTGTTCCAACGGAATTTATTTATTTTTTTCTTTTTGTCCTTCTTTTGCATGAAAACTTCTGTTCTAAAACTAGTCGGTAATGGAACGAATCACTCATGATATCACTTAGAGAACGCTGTTTGAAACCAGTCAAAATTATACTAAAACAACATTTGAGATAGTATACCCAAATAAATGATTCAGTGCACTGAAAGACTAAAATATTCTGAGGAACTGATATTCGGAATAAAATGTGAGTTAAAACGACCTCCTAAACTTAAAGTTGGAAATCTTTTGATAATAATTAACATTTCGTTGGTCTTCTGGAAGTCAAGTGAAAATGAAATTGCATGCATAACTTTTTGTGCAGTAGTTACGGATGTGTGGTTAAAATGTAAATTGTTTTTCTGCGTAATGCTCGTTGAGCAAATGCTGCAGTTCCTGTTGGATTAGTCCAGATTTTAATCCTATATCACATGAGAGACTATCGATACGGGGATGGCACAGTTAGAATTCCTGAAACACTGGAAGAGCGATCAACGGCCTTCACGAAATTCGCGAACTGCCACTGCAGATCGTTCTGACCATACTTTTCAGGACTAAGAATATTCTTTGTGATGCACAGAATTGCCCCAACATCTGATATCATACAAAATAATAAAACGAAGACAAGCAAAGCAAACAAGATTTTGGATTTCAGTGATCATGACAGTGGAGATAACCCTTGTAATGAAAATAGCGGCATTTCGTTTCTGAGTGAAAATAGCAGAACTTCGTTTCTGTACAAGATCAGGCAGATGATACTTTCAAGATAGATTTTCGCCTCTCTTCAGTTCTAAGAATATAAAATGTTCAGCCTCACTGTCCATTTGATCATCATCTGCAAAATAACTCTTAGATTTTTCTAACGTTATGCGCTAGAAACTGTATGCGCTGTGTATTCTTGCAACTGTAAACCACGCACTATTGTTACTCATCACCTGCCTCGAGGTGACTAGGTGTTTGTGTTGTCCTTATCATTTCATCATCATTCATGAAAGTGGCGAGATTGGAATGAGATAAGGTTGGAAAGTTGTACGGGCGCTGATAACAGCGCAGTTGAGCGCCCCACAAACCAATCATCATCATCATCACGTTGCTCATCTCTCTGTTTGCTAAAACACTTACATACATTTCATGTCTCTCTCAGCGGCACTTGTAATTTGAAAATAGAAAAATGTTTGAATTATCTGTTACGTTTAGTGTTAAGTCCTTGATTTTAAATTAGGAAGAGCAGTGGAACCAGAACGGAACGCTGCGTCACCCTCAACTAACAGCAACCAGTTCAGCTCAGTTTGTCTGTTGTTCGTTGATTCTGAATGATAAACTTACGCTTCCTTTTGGCAGATACGTACAAAAGAAATAATGGTGAGATTTTCCCCTAGTACCTCAATGATTGGGTAAATGAATACTATTGTCTACACAATCAAATTCTTTGGCCCACAGGACTCCTGAAAAAAATGCAGGTGATGGGTATACGGAAACCGCACCACAGATGAAAATATTGGAAAAGTGACGTTCGTCAGAAGCAACGTGCTATCATAGAATACCGGTGCTGTGAAAACGGGACAGTGGGAAACATCCACAAGAGATTGAAAAAGGTGTATGGAGATGCTGCTGTCGATCGCAGTACAGTTAGTCGGTGGACAAGCAGGTTACGTGATGAAAGCGGGTACGGCAATATTGAGGACTGTCCTCGCAGCGGCAGGCCTCGTACTGCACACACTCCAGACAATGTGCAGAGGGTTAACGGATTGGTGACTGGTGACAGACGCATCACAGTGAACGAATTGTCACGCTACGTTGCGATAGGGGAAGGAAGTGTTCGCAGAATACTGAAAGTGATGGTGTTAAAAAGGTTTTTGTCAGGTGGGTTCGGTGGGTTCCCAGGATGTTGACAGTGGCTCACAAAGAAACAGGAAAAACGGTATGCAGCGAACTTTTGCAACAGTACGAGAATGGTTGAGACGAATTTCGTGGAAAAATTGTGACAGGTGATGAAATATGGCCATATCATTTTTCACCAGAGACGAAGAGGCAGTCAATGGAGTGGCATCATGTAAATTCACCCAAGAAAAAAAATTCAAAACCACACCTTCTGCTGGAAAAGTTATGGCTAAGGTCTTTTTCGATTCCGAAGGACTCTTGCTTGTGGACATTATGCCAAGTGGAACCACCATAAATTCTGATGCATATGTGACAACACTGAAGAAACTTCAAGCTCGACTGAGTCGTTTTCGACCACATCGCCAAAAGCAGGATGTTTTGCTATTGCACGACAATGCACGGCCACATGTCAGTCAAAAAACCATGGAAGCGATCACAAAACTGGGATGGACTACACTGAAACATCTGCCTTACAGTCCTGACCTGACTCCATTTGACTATTATCTCTTTGGGAAACTAAAAGACTCTCTTCGTGTAGCAAAGTTTGAAGATGATGACTCTCTTGTGCACGCTGCCAAAGAGTGGCTCCAACAGGTTGGTCTAGAATTTTACCGTGCGAGTGTACAGGCACTGTTTCCATGATGGCGTAAGGCAGTTGAGAGGAATGGAAATTTTGTGGAGAAATGAAAAGGATGTATCTACACACTGTTAAACTTTCAAACATGTAGAATAAAAGATGGATTTTTAAAAAATTAGTGTGCTTTTCTTTTGGTATGACCCTCGTACTTACGATGAGCTGCCTACTGGGTACCCAGTATTTTCTGTGTACTCTGAGATTCATTTTCGTCGTAGGTCATCAGCCTGAATGTAAGCGCAGTAACTGGCCGTAGTCAATTTGACCACTGGAAATCGCAACGTACGAGTTCAGCAGACGTGCGAAAACTTGGCCGATCGTCGCATTTCGTCCAGATTTGGAACACTTCGTGCCAGCTGTCTTCTGTGTAGAATTTCTCACAGCTTCAACGACATAGTAAATGGCGCAAGTCGCGGTTTTGTTTCTAAGCAGCATTGGCACTCGAGTCTTAGTTGGACTGAGTTGTTCAGTCAGTATCGATCAAACAAGCAGTTTAGTCGTGCTTACTTTTGATGTGAAAGTGAACTGCCGGCTTGTAAAGCAATTTTTTACTTTACCTCGTCATGAGTTTGCCGGAGAAGTGCAAATACAGTGATGATTACAGTAAATACGGTTTTGTTGCTGTACAAAATAATGGAGTCGACCAGCCGCAACGTGTTATTAGTTGTGAAGTATTCAGCAGTGACGCTATGAGACCTTGTCGTCTAGAACGGCATTCGTGGACTAAACACAGCCCTTTAAAGAGCAAACCGATGGAGTTTTTTCTGCAAAATGTGTGAGATTGAAACGTATTAATTTGGATGGATTGCTCAGCCTTCTGAAAAAGCGATCCTAGGTTCCTATGAATATCACTACTCATCGCAAAGGCTAAGAAAAGTCATTTAGTCGGAGAAACACCCGTTAAACTCAGTTTGTTGAAAGCAGCTGATATTGTTCTTGAATGAATAATTAAGAAACTTTCACAAATACCATTTGCTGGCAACACTGTGACACGTCGGATTGATGATATGGCCAAAGACATTTAAAAAAAATTCAAATGGTTCAAATGGCTCTAAGCACTATGGGACTCGACTTCTGATGTCATCAGTCCCCTAGAACTTAGAACTACTTAAACCTAACTAACCTAAGGACGTCACACAAATCCATGCAGGATTCGAACCTGCGACCGTAGCGGTCGCCCGGTTCCAGCCTATAGCGCCTAGAACCGCTCGGCCACCAAAGCCGGCCAAAGATATTACAAATCAGATAGAGCAGACCGTGAAAGAATCAAAATTTTTCGCAATACAATTAGATGAGAGTACGGATGCTGCAAATTGTTGTCGATTGTTAGTTTTCTTTCGATACGTACAAAATTAAACAATTAAAAAAATGGTTCAAATGGCTCTGAGCACTATGGGACTCAACTGCTGTGGTCATCAGTCCCCTAGAACTTAGAACTACTTAAACCTAACTAACCTAAGGACATCACACACATCCATGCCCGAGGCAGGATTCGAACCTGCGACCGTAGCAGTCGCACGGTTCCGGACTGCGCGCCTAGAACCGCGAGAAAACAATTAAAAACGATGCTATTTTCTACAGAACTAACGACTACTTGAAAAGCAATTCATTTAATGACAGCGATATCTGAATTGTTTTCCAAATATGAATTGTCAAGCCGGCCACGGTGGCCGTGCGGTTCTGGCGCTGCAGTCTGGAACCGAGGGACTACTACGGTCGCAGGTTCGAATCCTGCCTCGGGCATGGGTGTGTGTGATGTCCTTAGGTTAGTTAGGTTTAAGTAGTTCTAAGTTCTACGGGACTTATGACCTAAGATGTTGAGTCCCATAGTGCTCAGAGCCATTTGAAACATTTTTTTGGTGCAAACGTGTGAAGCAAGCAGGCAACCATACCACAGAAATGCACTCGTGCTTCTACAGTCAACCGAGCAAGTCTAAAAGAGATCAGATTGACAGGATAGTCCTTTCAGAGAACTGCCACACGAGTTGGATGTGCGGTGACAGTTGTGTAACGATACTGGTATCAGTTGTCACGTGAACATTCTCACATCCGTTGAGACTTTCTGGACGTCTATGCAGCACTGATGCCCGCCTGGATAATCGTATTATAAGGGGAGCAGTGCCAGATCGTACAGCTACCACAGCACAAATAAGAGGGCTTGAGAGCCCAAACGTGTCAACATGAACTGTTGCGAACCATTTATTAGCAGTGGGACAAGGACCACGCACACCTCTTGCCTGTCTTCCACTCATGGCATAGCATGGACATGCATGGCTCGACTGGTGACGTTAGAGGACCAATTGGAAGATGGAATGACGCCCCAAGGTCTTCAGCAATGAAAGAAGATTCTTCGAGCACACAAGTGATGATCCTTTATGTGTACGATGTTGACCTGGTGAGAACTGTCTCATAGGGCTAATTCGTTCAAGACACACTGACCCCATCCCAGTCCTCATGGTCTGGCATGCGATAAGCTACAACTCTCGTTGACCTTTGATGTTTCTTGGTTCCGTACCAGTCCTTATGGTCTGGCGTGTGATAAGCTACAACTCTCGTTGACCTTTGCTGTTTCTTGGTTCCGTACCAGTCCTTATGCTCTGGCATGTGATAAGCTACAACTCTCATTGACCTTTGAAGTTTATTGGTTCCCTACCAGTCCTTATGGTCTGGCATGTGATAAGCTACAACTCTCGTTGACCTTTGATGTATCTTGGCCCGTCCCAGTCCTTATGGTCTGGCATGTGATAAGCTACAACTCTCGCTAACCTTTCATTCTTCTTGGCCCCGTCCCAGTCCTTATGGTCTGGCGTGTGATAAGCTACAACTCTCGTTGCCCTTTGATGTTTTTTGGCCCTGTCCAAGTCCTTATGGTCTGGCATGTGATAAGCTACAACTCTCGTTGACTTTTGATGTTTCTTGGCCCCGTCCCAGTCCTTATTGTCTGGCATGTGATAAGCTACAACTCTCGTTGACCTTTGATGTTTCTTGGCCCCGTCCCAGTCCTTATGGTCTAGCGTATGATAAGCTACAACTCTCGTTGACCTTTGATGTTTCTTGGTTCCGTACCAGTCCTTATACTCTGGATGTGATAAGGTACAACTCTCGTTGACCTTTGATGTTTCTTGGTTCCATACCAGTCCTTATGGTCTGGCATGTGATAAGCTACAACTCTCTCGTTGACCTTTGATGTTTCTTGGTTCCACACCAGTCCTTATGGTCTGGCATGTGATAAGGTACAACTCTCGTTGACCTTTGATGTTTCTTGGTTCCGTACCAGTCCTTATGATCTGGCATGTGATAAGCTACAACTCTCGTTGACCTTCGATGTTTCTTGGCCCCGTCCCAGTCCTTATTGACTGGCGTGTGATAAGCTACAACTCTCGTTGACCTTTGATGTTTCTTAGCCCCGTCCCAGTCCTTATGGTCTGGCGTGTGATAATCTACAACTCTCGTTGACCTTTGATGTTTCTTATTTCCGTACCAGTCCTTATGGTCTGGCATTTAATAAGCTACAACTCTGGTTGACCTTTGATGTTTCTTGGTTCCGTACCAGTCCTGATGGTCTGGCATGTTATAAGCTACAACTCTCCTTGACCTTTGATGTTTCTTGGTTCCGTACCAGTCCTTACGGTCTAGCGTGTGATAAGCTACAACTCTCGTTGACGTCTGATGTTTCTTGGTTCTGTACCAGTCCTTATGGTGTGGCATGTGATAAGCTACAACTCTCGTTAGCCTTTGATGTTTCTTGGCCCCGTCCCAGTCCTTATGGTCTG
Organism: Schistocerca gregaria; assembly: GCF_023897955.1. Taxonomy (NCBI): domain Eukaryota; kingdom Metazoa; phylum Arthropoda; class Insecta; order Orthoptera; family Acrididae; genus Schistocerca; species Schistocerca gregaria. The sequence continues at coordinate 743,642,617 of NC_064931.1, read as the reverse complement.
GCGTGTGACAAGTTACAACTCTCGCTGACCTTTGATGTTTCTTGGTTCCATACCAGTCCTTATGGTCTGGCATGTGATAAGCTACAACTCTCGTTGACCTTTGATGTTTCTTGGTTCTGTACCAGTCCTTATGGTCTGGCATATGATAAGCTACAACTCTCGTTAACCTTTGATGTTTCTTGGCCCCGTCGCAGTCCTTATGGTCTGGCGTGGTACAAGCTACAACTCTCGTTGACCTTTGATGTTTCTTGGCCTCATCCCAGTCCTTATGGTCTGGCATGTGATAAGCTACAACTCTCGTTGACCTTTGATGTTTCTTGTCCCCGTACCAGCCCTTATGGTCTGGCATGTGATAAGCTACAACTCTCGTTGACCTTTGATGTTTCTTGGTTCCGTACCAGTCTTTACAGTCTGGCATGTGATAAGCTACAACTCTCGTTGACCTTCGATGTTTCTTGGCCCCGTCCCAGTCCTTATGGTCTGGCGTGTGATAAGCTACAACCCTCGTTGACCTTTGATGTTTCTTGGTTCCGTACCAGTCTTTATAGTCTGGCATGTGATAAGCTGCAACTCTCGTTGACCTTCGATGTTTCTTGGCCCCGTCCCAGTCCTTATGGTCTGGCGTGTGATAAGCTACAACCCTCGTTGACCTTTGATGTTTCTTGGTTCCGTACCAGTCCTTATGGTCTGGCATGTGATAAGCCACAACTCTCGTTGACCTTTGATGTTTCTTGGTTCCATACCAGTCCTGATGGTCTGGCATGTGATAAGCTACAACTCTCGTTGACCTTTGATGTTTCTTGGTTCCGTACCAGTCCTTATGGTCTGGCATGTGATAAGCTACAGCTCTTATTGATCTTTGATGTTTCTTGGCCCTGTCCGAGTCCTTATGGTCTGGCGTGTGATAAGCTTAAACTTTCATCGACCTTTGGTGTTTCTGGAGAGGACGCTAACCAGTGCTCGGTATGTCCTGAATGTTGTTCAGCCTGTTCTTTTGCTGTTCCTGCAATAGGAGAAAGATATGTTGTGCCAACAGAATCATGCTCACCCACACACTGCTTGTAAATCTCACGAGTGCTCTGCAAGAGGTGCAGCAAATTCCCTGCCAGCGTGATCTCTGGAATTTTGTCCAATGGAGCAATTGTAGGATATGATGGATTGAGAAGTTATGCGTGCGACTCGTCACTAAACAACTCTTACAGAACTACGTGAACAGGTCGAATAGGAGTGGCATAATGTATTCTAGGACAGTATTCGCTCTCCGTACAATCGACGGGATGCCAGAGACAGTGCCTGCATTGCCGCTTGTGGAGGCTACACCACGTACTGACAGGAGTGTTTCGGAATGGGTCGATACGTGGTACCTCAGAACCGCTTGTGCTTTTGATCTGTACATGTAATCATTTCCTGTACTCCACATGCATTGTTCTAATAATTGGAAACCTCTAAAATAATGTACTAATTTTTTCCTGGCAGTGTTTTCATTTCTAAAAGATCAATGCACCACACCGCCTCCAAATGATTATTAGCAACTGTCACTGATAGTAACCAGAGTAACAAAACACGAATACGGTTCAAAGTTCAATAGAGGAAGAGTGACACAAAAATAGCTTTCAAATTTGAATGCAAACAAATGAATTGTTTTGGCATTAGTTAACATTTGCCAAGTCTATCAATTTTTGCAACACCATCTCCAGACTGCTAATGGCTCCACGCACTGCTCTGAGATCTCTCTTGTTACCGAACAATTTCTCGCCTACTAATCTCTAATACGCGCCGAGAGAAAGAGAGAAACGGCAACGGGGAATTCCATGCCCGTGCACAAAAACGCACCACTGAATGCTCTATAGGCTTTCCATACGGGAGAAGTAACTGCACTGATCACGAAGTATGACTAACTGTGGATTTCCGAAATAATAACCACTTTAAAAACAATGTCCGTCCCGTAGAGCCCACGACTCACTTCCTCAACTCCGTCAATTTTGTGAGTCTCCATAACGCACTACAAAATTATTTAACCTTTAGGCATTACACCTAGTCAGAATCAGGGCATAGGCGTTTTCATTGACCACTTCCTCCTCCTGTTCGAAGTACTTCTTTAAGGTACTGTCTTCTAACAGGACTTTAAGAACTTCTTTTGTAATGGATGTTGGAAGCACTGGCCAACAATGGGAAAGAACTCTCCCTGTAAGTCAGACATGTGGTATCCTGCCATAACCCCTTTAGGAGGATTAGGGAAAGACCAGCTTATCAGCTGCAGGCTGAAGAAAGCCACCTTCCCTCGACAAGAGTCAAAGATCGCATGCACGTACTGGAAATCTTATGTCACATTATTCTGACCCTATTCAAACCACTGAAGAATTGTCTGATAATTTCTTTTTGTGTTCTGTTGGAGGAGAAGATAGCGCCATTGTATTCGTGGGTTGCTTGCTTTGTTCTTCTTTTTATGGCTGAGCAGTCGATAAATTGAAGATTGTTGAATCAACATGTCAGCACTGTAGGTGAGCGGTAGAGACTACGGATTTTATCCCACGCCCGGGTTCCCGTGTTCGATTCCCGGCGGGGTCAGGTATTTTCTCTGCCTCGTGATGACTGGGTGTTGTGTGCTGTCCTTAGGTTAGTTAGGTTTAAGTAGTTCTAAGTTCTAGGGGACTGATGACCATAGATGTTAAGTCCCATAGTGCTCAGAGCCAACTACTGATTTTAGCTGGAGACCACCGTTGTTCGAACACTCGCAGCTGCATGTGTTATTCAAGACTGTGGTTATATGATTTGCCTTCAAACCTTTTTCTTCTCGCATGCCTTTTTGCTTTTTTTGTCATCAGAAGCGAAGGATGTAGCAAATATGATTGGCACAAAATTGTTAATATGATTGGCTTTAGAACGTGAGAACTTTTCTGGTTTCAAAATACGAAATTTGCGTTACAACCTGTGTCCCATGTGCTTTTTTTTTTCGAAGAACAGCTTGAGCTCTTCTGAACAGCGAAAAATAGAGGGAGACGACGTGAAGTAAATGTCGCGATGAGCAGGTCATGTCTAACGGTCGTAATTATTGTGATTGGGAAGTGAACGAGTATTCTTCTAGAGAATACCGTAGAGTTTGGGCTTGTTTGTAGACCTCAGGATCTGTTGTTTACAGAACAGCCAAGGGATGAGGACTGCACGTTCCTGAAATCTGCAGCTACCTTCCTGGTGCCAAGTAACAGTCTACGCTGTCTGTCCTCAGTTGGAGGCTTTCGACGTCACCTTGGCTTCGATAATGACGGCACCTCATTTCGGAAACTAGCTGTGAACCTTCCTAAATTGCCTTTAGCGCAGATTGTGACGTCGATATTGGACGCCATCCCTTCTCAGGAATCGGGTATGAGTACTACTGAACTTCCCGGTTCTAGGTGTCCAGTTTGATGTTGGCGCCCTCCCATCTCTGAAACTGGCCGTGAGTCTTCGTAAACTCCCTTGTGTTGTGTTATGGATCTGACTGAATTCTCTTTGAAAGTGGAGGTCGTCTATATAGTATGGTTCAGAGGGCACTTCCATTTTCATTTGGGTCAGTACCCTCGCTGTAGTCCATGTTGAAATGCATAGGCAGCTACCGACGACTTATTTAGTGGGTTACATTTCACCATGGAAAACTTAAGTGATTGCTAGCATATCGAGTAAAGCACATAAGGCAGTGGTTTTGAACTTTGTACAGTAATTAACATGTGAGGCCAAGAGGGTCATTGCTGGATTTCTGTGCTTCCGTGGCGTCTCTCGTCTCAGGACTGGATGATCACCAAAAGCGCTTACCCTTGTTTGCTGATGAAATGAGGTTCCTTCCTCACGTGTGGCTTGACCGCATACTCCAGTGGTAACATATGCCTTATGTACGATGGTGGTGTTTACATAGGGCTGAAATTTGGAACAAGGCATGGGATTAGAACTGTAAGTTCGCATCTTGAGGAGGATGGAACCAGTTGTGAGGTGATCCGGAAAAGTCGAAACGAGAAACGAAAGCATACTCAAGAGACACAACGACCGTTGTTATTAATGAACGTAATACAGCCACAAATCGTGTATTATTTTATCTATTTTGACTGGCTGCACTCGTTCTACGCGAGCAACCTCAAATATTCTTTGCCCCACTAGTGGCAGCATTCCTCAAAAATGGCTCAAATGGCTCTGAGCACTATGCGACTTAACCTCTGAGGTCATTATTAGACTAGAACTTAGAACTAATTAAACCTAACTAATCTAAGGACATCACACACATCCATGTCCGCGGCAGGATGCGAACCTGCGACCGGCGGTCGCTCGGTTCCAGACTGTAGCGCCTAGAACCGCACGGCCACTCCAGCTGGCGCAGCATACCTTTGTGCTGACGACGGTATCGGGCGTTGTCTTTCCTTGGGTTTATTATAACACACTGCCAACAGCTTTGTACTAATACAAAATCGTATATACAGGGATATCAAGATGTAAAAAGTTTTAACAATGATTTAAAATTATTTTATACTTTACACATAGGTTCAAGCTAAGGAACTGTGAGATATCAACTATAGACAAACTAGAACATAAAACGAAGTCAATAGGATTTAGGAAGCATACACTTGGAATACCAAATTTCATATACACGTGTTACTATTTAGTATAAAATACGAAAGGCTTTTGCACACTACTGGACACTGATATTGCTACACCAAGGAGAAATGCAGATGATAAACGGGTATTCATTGGACAAATATATTATACTAGAACAGACATCCACACAATTTGGGTGCATAGATCCTGAGAAATCAGTACACAGAACAACTTCCTCTAGCCGTAATAACGACCTTTATACGCCTGGGCATTGAGTCAAACAGAGCTTGGATGGCGTGTACAGGTACAGCTGCCCATGCAGCTTCAACACGATACCACAGTTCATCATGAGTAGTGACTCGCGTATTGTGACGAGATCTGGAGAATGTGCTGGCCAGGGCAGCAGTCGAACATTTTCTGTATTCAGAGGCCCGTACAGGACCTGCAATGTGCGGTGGTGCATTATCCTGCTGAAATGTAGGGTTTCACAGTAATAGAATGAAGGGTAGAGCCACGGGTCGTAACGCATCTGAAATGTAACGTCCGCTGTTCAAAGGGCCGTCAATGCGAACAAGAGGTGGCGGACACGTGTAACCAATGGCACCCCATACCATCACGTCGGGTGATACGCCAGTATGGCGATGACGAATACACGCTTCTAATGTGCGTTCACAGCATTGTCGCCAAACACGGATGCGACCATCATGATGCTGTAAACAGAACCTGGATTCATCCGAAAAAATGACGTCTCCTAGCTGATAGTCCATGCTGCTGCAAACGTCGTCGAACTGTTCGTGCAGATGGTTGTTGTCTTACAAACGTCCCTATCTGTTGACTCAGGGATCGAGACGTGGCTGCACGATCCGTTACAGCCATGCAGATAAGATGCCTGTCATCTCGACTGCTAGTGATACGAGGCCGTTGGGATCCAGCACGGCGTTCCGTATTACTCTCCTGAACCCACTGATTCCATATTCTGCTAACAGTCATTGGATCTCGACCAACGCGAGCAGCAGTGTCTCGATACTATAAACCGCAATCGCGATAGGCTAGAATCTGACATTTATCAAAGTCGTAAAAGTGATGGTACGCATTTCTTCTCCTTACACGAAGCATCACAACAACGTTTCGCCACGCGGGATTAGCAGAGCGGTCAGGGGCGCTGCAGTCGTGGACTGTGCGGCTGGTCCCGGCGGAGGTTCGAGTCCTCCGTCGGGCATGGATGTGTGTGTTTGTCCTTAGGGTAATTTAGATTAAGTAGTGTGTAAACTTAGGGACTGATGACCTTAGCAGTTAAGTCCCATAAGATTTCGCGCACATTTGATTTGAACAACAGTGTTTCACCGGGCAACGCCGGTCAACTGCTGTTTGTGTATGAGAAATCGGTTGGAAACTTTCCTCATGTCAGCACGTAGTAGGTGTCGCCACCGGCGCCAACCTTGTGTGAATGCTCTCAAAAGTTAATCATCTGCATATTACAGCATCTTCTTCCTGTCGGTTAAATTTCGCGTCTGTAGCACGTCATCTTCGTGTTGTAGCAATTTTAATGGCCATTAATGTATATTTGAAAATCTTCGTCATGGCGTAAAACAGAAGCTCTTTTTGGAAGAGGCACCGGTAGTTTCACATGATTTGGAATAAAGGTTTTATTGTTCTTCGAAGCAACTACAGGAAGACAGTAACTGTTTATGTCTTCTTCTTCCATCTTCAGTCAGGAGCAGAAATGTTTATCATTGACGTCTATCCGATGTAAGTGGGAAGTAATCGAACTACGCTTGGTATCCATTTGCACATGCCTAGTTGTCACTTTCCTGCTTACCCGAATTTTTCGAAGCTAGTGGGAGTTGCTAATTATTGACTTGTATGGCAGACTACAAGTCGACAATACTTTGCCCATTCTTCCTAGCCCAGACATACATATCCACAGCTTGAAATCGTAAGGTGGTAGACTAACGTTCATTACAAGGCCAGAAACACTGGCATCCATCAGCAACTGGTCGATTTGCAAATCAATCCTGCATGAGATAGAGTCTATACAAAAGAGATTCTCATACTTCTTCGTTTATAGCAACGATTTTCGTATACTTTTCTGTATTTGAATATTAGTTTTGCTGTTCCATTTTGAGTTTTCTGTAGATTGAAATATCATCCTGAGTCTGATACCGTCAGCAGGTAATGGATCACTGCATGTCAATGAAATATGAGGACCTCTCGAATCGCTATCGCTTCCACAGTGGTGTTTAAAACTTGCAATTTGCAGCCACTAGGGCATTGAATATCGGAGGATGCTCGTGTCTGATCCGGTCAAAATAAAACAAATAATACGTGTTCTGTTCAGTAATTACACTGAAAAATGCTTAACTCCTCTATGGGGCCAAGACGAACACACGATGGTGACCAACCGCAATGTCTTCCTTTGCCAGATGACGTTATTCGGGTGCAGTGTGCACTAAGGTGACAAAAGTCACGGGACAGCGATATGCTCATATGCAGATGGCGGTAGTAATGCGTACACAAGGTATGAAAGGGCAGTGCATTGCTTCAGATGGTTCAAATGGCTCTAAGCACTATGGGACTTAACATCTGAAGTCGTCAGTCCCCTAGACTTAGAACTACTTAAACCTAACTAACCTAAGGACATCACACACATCCATGCCCGAGGCAGCATTCGAACCTGCGACCGTGGCAGCAGCGCGGTTCCGGACTGAAGCGCCTAGAACCGCTCGGTCACAGTGGCCGTCCAGTGCATTGCTGGTGCTGTCATTTGTACTAAGATGATTCATGTGAAAAAGAATCCGACGTGATTATGGCCGCACGACGGGAATTAACAGACTTCGAACATGGAATGCTAATTACAGCTAGACGCATGAGACATTCCATTTTGTAAATCGTTAGGGAATTCACTACTCTGAGATCCACAGTGTCAAGAGTGTGCCGAGAATAGTACATTTCAGGCATTACCTCTCAACACGCCTAACGCAATGGCCTTCACATAACGACCGAGAGCAGTGGCGTTTGCATAGAGTTGTCAGTGCTAACAGACAAGCAACACTGCTTGAAATAGCCGCAGAAATCAATGTGGGACGCAAGGTGAACGTATCCTTTAGCACAGTGCTGCGAAATTTGAAGTTAATGGGCTATGGCAGCAGACGACGACGCAAGTGCCACTGCTAACGGCACAACATCGCGTACAGCGCCTCTCCTGGATTCGCGACCATATCGGTTGAATCCTAGACGACTAGAAAACCGAGCCCTGGTTAGATGAGTCCCGATTTCAGTTGGTAACAGCTGGTGGTAGGGTTCGAGCGTGGCGCAGACACCACGAAGTCATGGACCCAAGTTGTCAACAAGGCTCTGTGCACCGTGGTGGTGGCTCCATAATGGTGTGGGCTGTGTTTATGTGGAATGGACTGGGTCCTCTGGTCCAAGTGAAGCGATTATTCACTGAAAATGGTTACGATCTGCTACTTGAAGACCATTTGCTGCCATTCATGGACTTCACGTTCCCAAACAACGATAGAATTTTTGTGGATGACAATGCGCCACGTGACTGAACCACAATTATTCACGATTGGTTTGAGAAACATTCTGGACAAGCTGAGTGAATGATTTGGCCACCCAGATCGCCCATTCTGAATCCCATCGAACATTTGTGGGACATAATCGAGATTTCAGTTCGTACAGAAAATCATGCACCGGCAACACTTTCGCAGTTATGGACGGCTATAGAGGCAGCATGATTCAATTTCTCCAGGGGATTTCCAACGACTTCGTAAGTTCATGCTACGTTGGTTTCCTGCACTACACCGGGAAAAAAGGTGCTTCGACACCATGTTAGGAGATATCCCATGACTTTCGTCACTACACTGGAGAAGGACATGGCATCAGTATACAGCTCTCCTGGCCGCTACCAGATTTCTAGATCTCGGAGCCACTATTTCACAAGTCGTTCCTCATTCAGTCCCACGAGGCTGAGTGCACCCCATTCCAGTCCATCCACCAATGAAAAGCCCCATCGCGTACTGCAAAGTGAATCCGTAGTCGCTGAGCTTACGGTGGTATATATCTGGCGACGCTGAACAATCCTCAGTTCGTTAACCCAGGGTTCAGCAAAACCCCGATCCATCCACCAAAGACTCAACTCCCAGGGTGCTCGGCATTTAGGCCCACCCAGGTGCCAAGAGTAACTGACGGAATGTTAGGAATAAGGCTAGCAGTAACGGACCGCTATCTCCACTTTTGTTGTTGCACAACGTCCATGGTTGTATACCTTCCCCACGAGAAGTTTTCCGGGTGCATGCACTACGAGATGTACAAAAGTCTGTAGTGGCAGCCTTTCGCTATATCGAGTATTCATGTTGGCCTCACTGTAAAATGTGGCTATCACAAAAACTACGGGAAAGCTGTGGACCACGACAGTCGTATTGAACACAACTTGCATCTAGTCGTGGCCGATGCCTTCCAGTCACACACAGCAGTTTCCATAAGGATAACTTTTCATGCCATGCGACGATCGGCCAAGTTTTCGCACGTCTGCTGAACTCGTACGTTGCGATTTCCAGTGGTCAAATTGACTACGGCCAGTTACTGCGCTTACATTCAGGCTGATGACCTACGACGAAAATGAATCTCAGAGTACACAGAAAATACTGGGTACCCAGTAGACAGTTCATCGTAAGTACGAGGGTCACACCAAAAGAAAAGCACACTAATTTTTTAAAAATCCATCTTTCATTCTACATGTTTGAAAGTTTAACAGTGTGTAGATACATACTTTTCATTTCTCCACATAATTTCCATTCCTCTCAACTGCCTTACGCCATCATGGAAACAGTGCCTGTACACTCGCACGGTAAAATTCTGGACCAACCTGTTGGAGCCACTGTTTGGCAGCGTGCACAAGAGAGTCGTCATCTTCAAACTTTGCTACACGAAGAGAGTCTTTTAGTTTCCCAAAGAGATAATAGTCAAATGGAGTCAGGTCAGGACTGTAAGGCAGATGTTTCAGTGTAGTCCATCCCAGTTTTGTGATCGCTTCCATGGTTTTTTGACTGACATGTGGCCGTGCATTGTCGTGCAATAGCAAAACATCCTGCTTTTGGCGATGTGGTCGAAAACGACTCAGTCGAGCTTGAAGTTTCTTCAGTGTCGTCACATATGCATCAGAATTTATGGTGGTTCCACTTGGCATGATGTCCCAAGTAAGAGTCCTCCGGAATCGAAAAACACCGCAGCCATAACTTTTCCAGTAGAATGTGTGGTTTTGAATTTTTTTTTTCTTGGGCGAATTTGCATTATGCCACTCCATTGATTGCCTCTTCGTCTCTGGTGAAAAATGATGGAGCCATGTTTCATCACCTGTCACAGTTCTTCCAAGAAATTCGTCTCCACCATTCTCGTACTGTTGCAAAAGTTCGCTGCATACCGTTTTTCTTGTTTCTTTGTGAGCCACTGTCAACATCCTGGGAACCCACCTGGCACAAACCTTTTTTAAAGGCAACACTTTCAATATTCTGCAAACACTTCCTTCCCCTATCCGAAAGTAGCGTGACAATTCGTTCACTGTGATGCGTCTGTCAGCAGTGACCAATTCGTTATCTCTCTGCACATCGTCTGGAGTGTGTGCAGTACGATGCCTACTGCTGCGAGGACAATCCTCAATATTGTCGTGCCCGCTTTCATCACGTAACCTGCTTGTCCATCGACTAACTGTACTGCGATCGACAGCAGCACCTCCATACACCTTTTTCAACCTCCTGTGGATGTTTCCCACTGTCTCGTTTTCACAGCACAGGAATTCTATGACAGCACGTTACTTCTGACGAACTTCAAGTGTAGCAGCCATCTTGAAGACGTGCTGTGACGGTGCCACTCACAGGAACAGGTTGAACTAAGTTTGTAAACAAGTGGGAAGGATGTATCTACACACATTAAAACTTTGACACATGCAAAATGAAAACTATATTTTTACAAAAATAGTGTGCATTTCTTTTGGAGTGACCCTCGTACGAACATCGTTGCTATCTACCCTGATACACTTACCAAGGACTTGAAAGTAGCATCATCTGATGAACTGAAGCTGTTGTATGCGCCAAATGGGTACCAAAACGCTAGTCGCCGTATCTCAACATTGCCACCAGGCTGGAAACCCAAGAGCTTTTCGTTTGTAGTGTACTTCGGGAAAATCTACATTCACACAAATTCTGGAGGTTGATCTGATTTAAAACATTGCTACAACGTCTGTCTCCTGTGGCAGATGGAAATTTGTGTGTAATTTTAGACAGTAAAACCCCTTCAGAATCACAAACACGTCGACAGCACACCCATTTCAGACCACATTCCAATTAATGTACTCTATTCACCTCAATTCGCCTTTACTGATGGACGCAAATAGCAAACACACTACGGTGTACTCCCTATTTGTGGACTCGTATTTCGGATTGTTCTATAGAGTACAATTTTTATTGCCAAAAGCACTACATTTTGCTAAGTTTCTAGAGTACTGAAGATGTGAAGTCCATGGGTACCGACTTACAACACGAAGAATCCGTAAGCAGTATTTTTCTTAGACAGATATTAAAGATATGTCCGCAGCTCGTGGTAGTGCGGTAGCGCTCCCGCGCCCGGGTTCCCGGGTTCGATTCCCGGCGGGGTCAGGGATTTTCTCTGCCTCGTGATGACTGGGTGTTGTGTCATGTCCTTGAGTTAGTTAGATTTAAGTAGTTCTAAGCTCTAGGGGACTGATGACCATAGATGTTAAGTCCCATAGCCATTTGAACCATTAAAGATACTTTTGAGGTTGTGCTTTCACTTCTTTTAGTTGTATGCTGCATCCGTCATAAATTCCGTTGAGAGCGCTACAAAACATCCTTTGAATTACTAAACAGAACCATATACAGTTGAATAGTCTTCCGTTGTAACAGCTTGTGACTGTCACAAAAAAGCCACCCTAGATTGAAGATTATTTCGTCTTGTATATAAATCACGATATGTTAAGCCAGCCCATCCTCGCTCGTTATGTTCTTACAAAATTAAGAATTTGTTACAAAGATCAGTGAAAAGATTACTAGATCCTTGGTACCTACTATCATTACAATCCCCCGCTATTTACCTTATAAAGGCTATACCGGTAACCACAGTGGATAACGTATGAAATAAGCTGGCATGATAGCCAGCTGAAAACAGCATATGGAATATCCTCTTTCTTGTTATTTTTTCTTTTTTTGCATGGGTTTCTCTTCTCGTTAGTCGAATTTGTGACACAACAGCCAGCGGGGTCCTTTTATCTGAAACTATGTGACTAAACGCCAAAACACAGTTAATACAGAATAAGGAATGCATGGTTTGGAGGGGCGCAATACATCCGTAGGCGAGATGCTCATATGGACTCTTCCTCTGTAGCAATTAGTTCGCAAATACATAAGCCACAAATGAGGAGCTTTCTGGTAAATTTCATTATGGAAGATAAAATTAGTTTCGTCCTAGAAATTAGATTCATGAAACTTTATTCACCTCTGTGTTTAGTTTATTAAATTGTAACATGGAAGTTGTCCTTGGGAAGAACTCAACAAGTTGTCCGCTGCCTGGGGTCAGTGGAAGTAGCTGGCCTTGGCCTAAACGTTGCGCAACAGTGCCAGTACCTTGCGGACTGTCCGTTTCCAAAGGTCACAATCATTTGATCAGTTTTTCCAGTTTGGTTCCACAGTCTATTGAAAATTCGTGAAAGAAGACAGTATTTCCGCCGAGACTCTATATTAATAACAACAATAATAATATTTATTTGTTCTTTGATCATTTTGTACAATGAGATGATCAAGTCACTTCTAAACAGGTATAAAACATACAGACAGAAAATAATATGCCATTTAAACAAATTTTTGTCTTCATTATATACAAAAATAATAAATCTTAAGTTTTAATTCCAATACCTATAATTCCAGAGTTCTCATTCACGCTGGCAAACAAGATTTGTTCGTCAGATCCAGTAAACGTACTCGCACAGTGCTCAGTTTTGCAGTACTCATGCTTACAAGTTTGCTGATTGTGTGATACAGTGAAATATTAGATGCCCTGGTTGCTGTTTGGCCGTCATGTGACATGTATTCATTGATTGTTCACTTTAAAATGGCTCTAGAGCTGAAACTGAAAAACAGTGGTGTCAGTAAACACAAATATTAATAATTATATCTGTTAAAGGTAAAATGTTTTTAGGTTAGGTAGTAGCTCCAAGTACATTTGGAAAGAGCACTCCATTAATGCTTATTTTTCCCATGGGCAGTACATCAGGTGTTGAAGTATGGACACGTGACACAAAACGGTTAGTCTATACGGACAGGCATAGTCCACTTAGTAGTGCAATTACGACCATTCAGAAAACATCAGGTCGTTAAGTCTTAACGTTTTTGTGGGAAGACAGCGTGGCACAGAGAAAAAACAACCAACACGTTGATGCATGTACATATTGTGTCGCATATAAAAATATCTGCCCTTATACCCATTACATCCCGTATAATCTTCATGAAAATGTCGTCTCTCAGGAATTCTCAATAAATGTCCAAGGGTTCAACTTTTCTTCCTTCATGGGCATCGTATGACAGCACTTTAGAATTCGGCACAAATTAACATTCTATCAATACAGAAATAAAAATAATCTCGGAGAGCCTTCCGTGGAACAAAATGTGAATAAAGGTGTTACATTAACGTTTCGTCGATGAACCATCAGAAAATGTCTGGGAAAATCACATCAAACGTAAATCACAATGACTGTAAAGAGACTTAAACACTGCTCTTCCCAACTACGAGTCCTTTGCCTTTGCCGCTGTGCCACCTCTTTCTGAAACAGCAGCAAGTGAATCAGTTAAATCTGCGATCAGTGTAACAACAAACTACAGTGATAGTAATGTTCCTAACACCTTTGAATTATATACTCACTATTAAAGGAACAGGCAGGCCGGTTTAAGGCTCAAGCGACACGCACGAAGCTGGCAGGAGCGCCAAGGAGCCACAACTGTACGATTTCTATACAGGACTTATAATAATTAGTAGCGGCTGAGAGGGGCGCCGAATTGCGATATTTGTATACAGTGCGTATCACAGTTCTAGCGAAACTGGAAGTGTAAGAGGAAAAAAGGGGGAGGGAGGTGCCAAATGATTAGTCGCTTGTGTGGAAAAATTTTCTCGAACCGCCATGACGAACAGCACTAAGATATCTGTGCGGTGGTAACCATTGTAGCAAAGAGATTACAGTTGACAATTTGCCAGATGTGACTATACACAGAGGCATTATTGAAAGGACAGTGGCTAGTATTTGGTACGGCACAAGGTCAACACGTTACAATTTCTGTGTACTAGCCAAGGAGACTATCGCAATAAAATGAAATGATGATGACCCCAAATTTTTGCTTTGAGTACCGAGATGTTTCAATACGCATATTCCTTTTGAAATTGGTACGCCGTGCATTAATCTGTGTTGTAAACTCATTTATCCCGCCGTCAAAGGAGGACCTAAAGCTTCAGTGCAGTTCGAACCACGGTGCAAAATGGAATTTTTTGGTTTACACCAAGCATTACACATCTACATCTACATCTACATGACTACTCTGCAATTCACATTTAAGTGCTTGGCAGAGGGTTCATCGAACCACAATCATACTATCTCTCTACTATTCCACTCCCGAACAGCGAGCGGGAAAAACGAACACCTAAACCTTTCTGTTCGAGCTCTGATTTCTCTTATTTTATTTTGATGATCATTCCTACCTATGTAGGTTGGGCTCAACAAAATATTTTCGCATTCGGAAGAGAAAGTTGGTGACTGAAATTTCGTAAAAAGGTCTCGCCGCGACGAATAACGTCTATGCTGTAATGACTTCCATCCCAACTCGCGTATCATATCTGCCACACTCTCTCCCCTATAACGCGATAATACAAAACGAGCTGCCCTTCTTTGCACCCTCTCGATGTTAATGTGGCAATAAGTGACAGAAAAAAATCCTAATCTCGTCCAAGGATCAAACGTCAAAGCTTTGAATGAATATGTACCCAGTAAAGACTTCACGTACCTCATCTGACCTCCATTATGACTAATAAAACCTTTTTCTCAAATCTGAGCGCAGTGACAATCTGATATATCATAAATTGCGTTTTTCACAATATCCTAGCGAAAGGGGTCTGCCGTATCCTCTAAACCAATTATTACTAATTCTCGAGTGTGTGTCTATATTACGAGGGTGACGATGATGGGACCTTGTGTCGTGTAATGATTTTATTTTTAGGTGCTGCGATCCGCCTCCGTAGCTGAGGTCGCTAACGCACGCTTGTGCGGTGGTGCTCGGCCCGGAGGTAAGCCGGTTCGAATCCTAGTCGTGGATGAAATCTTCACTACCATTATTTGGCGCCGGCCAGTTTGGCCGTGCGGTTATAGACGCTACAGTCTGGAACCGCGTGCCGCTACGGTCGCAGGTTCGAATCCTGCCTCGGGCATGGATGTGTGTGATGTCCTTAGGTTAGTTAGGTTTAAGTAGTTCTAAGTTCTAGGGGACTGATGACCTCAGATGTTAAGTCCCATAGTGCTCAGAGCCATTTGAACCATTATTTGGCCGTCAAGGGGAGGAGAGGTGGTGGCTTGTAGTCCCTGACCTACCAGACTTCACGCCAATGTCTTGTATTGCATTCCAAACATCTCCGCAGTGTCTCATGAAGTGAGGGCACGTGACACAGTTGATGGTGATCCTTATTTCGTCCCTTTGGTGCTATTCGAGAGAAGCAGGCTACGTGTCGGCAAACAGGTTTCTCCCTCTGCCTTCTCATAGTTATCATCATCATACAACTCAAACGTAACACTACACTATACACACATCCATTGCACTCACCAATACACAAGAAATATACATGTGACACAACTCTCACAAATTCGCAAGGAAAAGGGCGACTGTGCGCGGCAGAAGAAAACCGTTTCCGACTAGGCGCCTGGACATACCTCTTGGCACCTCCGAACCAACAATGCCAAACGTCGTTACGTTGCTTCTATGTGTTACGATGGCAATGGAATGGGAAAGGTGGAGCCTGTTGCAGGTAAATTCACAAATCGTATCGAGTCGCTCCAACGGTACGCCTTAGTTGACGTTTCCTTCCTCCGGACGAATTACCACCAATAGTGTCACACACCACGAACACTGTCGGGAGTTTTATTGTTTAATCCTTTGTCGTAGTCTAATCTTTGAAGAGGAAAACGAAGAATGAGCAGACCGGTGTACAGTCCGCTGACTAGGAATAAGTTGTCGTTGCGTAGCTAGCCCAATTAAGTGATGAAGTAGTAGTAGTAGTAGAAGTAGTAGTAGCAGCCGTATTCATCCGTAGATCTCTTTTTACAAGGATATGGGACATGTCAAAGTATTTACAAGTTTATATCAATTTAAAATAAGCTAATTCGTATGCACATACACTTACAAACTTCTAGTCAGAGACAATCATTAGATTTACTCTTGGTATACTATACTTTTTTTTACAAATAACTTTTTACATAATGTAACGCGACACTGTTCACTCATATCTCACTACCAGTCACTGCACGCACTATGCACACATTGTTTCATAACACGTCACTCACTACACACACACACTTTCACACACACTGTTGATCTCTGGGCCATTTTCTGTGCCGCAACTTCCCACTTGCTATCTTGAAAAACTGAGTCTGCATCCCCCTATAATGAGCGAGGAGTTGAGCTCAGAAAGAGGAAGAGATATTAGTATTGTACTATACATAGCTTGGGGGTAAGTTTTTCTAGAAAAGGAAAAAAAGAAGGGAAAAACATAGTGTGAAGGTGTTACCTGGAATGATGGATGTTTTATAATCATTATTATTATTTATTTGTATAACTTTTTTTAATCAGACTTCTACTCTGTTTTCCTAAGTAATCCTTCAATGTATAAAATGCATTTCATAACAGGTACTTCTTAGCTGCCTTTTTAAATAAGTGTATTTTTGCAATTTCTTTAATCTCTTTTGGTAATTTATTGTACAGTTTTATTCCTTGGTAGAAAACGCTGTTTTGAGTTTTATGTTTATTTTTTCTTGGTAAATGTGAGTCTAGCTCTTGTTACATGGTCATGGACAAAGCTGTTTGTGTAGTAATTACCAATGTTATTGTTGGTGTGTACAACTGACTGGCAAATGTACTCACACGGAGCAGTTTAAATCCCCAGTATTTTGAACAGATCTTTACAATGAGCTCGACCACTATTTTTGGTTATTATACTTATGGCTCATTTCTGGAGTTTGAAAATTGTGTTCATATTTTGTGCGTTTGTTCCCCAAAACAGAATGCCATAGCTAAGAATTGAGTGTAAATATGAATAATATGTAACTAAAAACACTGCACGTATGTTCAGTGTCACTTTATTGCTTATTGACCAATCGTAAACTTCCTTGAGAGTTTCATTTGCTTTTTCTGCAAGGAGTTCTCTTGTTTTCTCAGTGACTGTAATATTGCTGTTATCAGCGAAGAAATTGTTTCACCAAGAGTAAAACTACTGGGAATGTCACTGATGTATATCAGGAATAGTATTGGTCCTAATATGCTACCTTGTGGAACCCCTATATAAATGTATTTTGGTTCTGATAAGTGTTTTACTAAATGTATTTGATTTACTAAATCTATTTGAGGTATGTGTTATCTCTACTCTTTGTACCTTATCTGCTAGGTATGATCGAAACCAGCCATTAGTTACCCCTCTTATTCCTAATGCTTTTAATTTATTTAATAGAATCTTGTGGTCGACTGTATCAAACGCCTTAGAAAGATCCAAAAATATGACTATGACACACTCATCTTTGTCAAGAGCATCAATTACAACTTTTGTAAATTCTACTATAGCTAACTCTTGTGTTTTTGCCATTTGGGAAACCAAACTGTGATTCGCTTAAAAGGTAATATTTACTCAGGTAATTCATTAATCTGTCTTTCATAATTGTTTCTATTATTTTTGAGAATGGTAACAGCAAGGAAATGGGCTGGTAATTTTCTATGTCTTCTGCATTACCTTTCTTAAGCAAAGATACAACTCTTGCCTGTTTTAACTGCTCTGGAAATGTCCCTGATGTGAAGGGTTCATTTATTATATTTGTTAAGGGGCCTTGTATAATCCCTATGCATTGTTTCAGTACACACATTGGTACTTCATTTACGCCTATTGACTTTTTATTCATTAGTTTTTTAACAATTTTATTGACTTCGTTCTCTGTCGTTGGAACTAACATCATTGTACTTAGTGCAACATTATTTACAGGTATTATATTTGTTTTGGGGAATTTTTGCTGTACCTTCTCTGCAATACCTGAAAAATGCTCGTTTATATAGTTCTCTAAGTGTTGTGGATCATTTATTCCTTTATCCCCCTCCCTTAGCAGTATGTTATTCTGTGTTTGTTTGCCTCTCCCCATTTCCTTTTTTATAACATCCCAGACTGCTTTGCTTTTATTCTCTGCATTGTATATTATTTTGTCATTAAATGACTTTTTTGCAGCAATCAGAACCTTCGTATAGATCTTTTTGTATCTATGACAGAAATTTAAGAATTCTGGATCATTGCGACTTTTTTTCATGGAACTGAGGTATTTAAGTGTTTGGGAGGACTTCTTAATACCTTCTGTTATCCATCTGTTTTTGTAAGATGTTGATACAGACGTGCATACTTTTGGAAATGCCTTTTCAAAGTGCAATTTAAATAATGTGGAGAATTTAGAGAATTTCATATTCACATTGGTTTCCTTATACACTTCGCCGGCCGTTGTGGCCGAGCGGTTCTAGGCGCTTCAGTCTGGAACCGCGCAACAGCTATGGTCGCAGGTTCGAATCCTGCCTCGGGCATGGATGTGTGTGATGTCCATAGGTTAGTTAGGTTTAAGTAGTTCTAAGTTGTAGGGGACTGATGACCTCAGATGTTAAGTCCCATAGTGTTCAGTGCCATTTGAACCATTTGAACCTTATACACTTCATCCCAGCTTTGTTTAGCTACTTCTTTTGAAAAATCTTTCGTTTTGATTTCTGATAGTTGTCATTTGTAGGCTTGTAGTTTAGGGAATGATTCGATGTCTGATTTTACTGTTGTTATTTGAGGGAGATGGTCTGATAGTCCGAGATCTTTTACAGCTAGATTACATTTTTCCCTGTCAATATTTGTGACCACATGGTTAATTACTGATGCAGTCATTGTAGTAACCCTTGTTGCACTATTGACCAATAGGGACATTCAAAAACTTTTAGGGATATTTATGAGGGTGCTGCTGGATTCAATTATGATATTAGTGTTGATGTTAATGTCCCCACACAGAATTATGTTGACCTTTATACTTGAGACTTTATCTAGAACTTCTGTTAATTTATTCAAAAAAGTGTCCATACTACCACTGGGAGATCTATACTCACACAAAATGATTAATTTCTTGGTGATATCAAGCCCTGTTCATTCAATAGCTGATATTTCAATGTGTTTTTCTTCACTTGCTGTACTGAGGTCATGTGTTGATTTGAACTATGTTCCTTTTCTGATGTAAATGCATGACCCTCCATCCCTTGAAGCTGTTCTGCAGTAAGAGTTTGCCCTTTCATACAATGGTAATACTACATGTTGAACTTCTGTGTCTCTACACCAGTGCTCAGTAACACAAACCAGTGTGCAGTTCAAAGATTGGAGCTCAACTTCCAATACTTGTATTTTATTTTTATTGATTGCATGTTTTTATGGGGGATTGTTAAGTCTGTGAAATGCCCCATGTTACTCTTTCCAATGGTTTGTTTTTCTTTGTGACATCTGGGGTATGTGTGATATTTTGAGTGTTAAAATCTGTCTTGTGAGTGATTGTTTTTGTATTTTTTTAAACTGCTGGAAATACTCTTTAGGCAGGGGAACCTGTTGTCTAGATTTATCTTATCAATGACAACAGGTATTTGACCATGTGTGATCTGAGACCCACCCTCTATACTTTAATGAATGATTTTGTACTACCAGCATCACAGCCACCAGGGTACATCCGGATCGAACGTGACGACGCTGCCACGTGCTCTCGGTCTGAACGACGGAGAAGGAACTTACGTTATTATATCGTAATAGAGCTTCATACGCTCTCCAACGGCTGAGGAGAAAATACTTCTCTGGCTGAAAATACGAGGGTTGGAACTTTAGCAGTGGCAACTATTTATTTATTGCTACTACAAAATAGATACGTGTTTCAAAGTTTTACTTACCTTCTAAGTGGCCACCAGTATTGCGTATAACCCGTTGCCAGCGTTGTGGAGAAGTCGTAGGATACTCTTAGCAGCGCCAGTTGTGTTGACAGTTCGAGCGGCGCGGTCTATTGCCCGACGAATTTGTAGCAGTTCTGAAGCGAATGATGTGAAGTGTTTACTTCAGTTTATAAATCGAGTTGAACTCACGAGGGCTGAGGTCAGGGGAGTGCAGTAGGTAGTATAGCGCTTAACAGCCCCATCAGTCAAACAAATCAGTAACAGCTTGCACTGTGCGTGCTTGAGCATTGTCCTGCAAAATGATGGCCATTTCCTGCAGAAAGTATCATCACTTTCGTCTCTAAGTTGGTCGAAGGTTGTGTTCCAAAAATGAACAGCAAGGAAACACTTCACGGCATTCGCTTCAGCACTTTTACAAATTCGTCGGGCAATAGACGGCGCCTCTCGAATTGTCAACACAGCTGGCACTTCTAAGAGTACCCTACGACTTCCACATCGCTGGCAACGGGTTATACACAATGCTGGTGACTACTTTGAAGGTCAGTAAAACTTTGAAACACGTATCTATTTTGTACGAGCTGTAAATAAATAGTTGCCACTATTAAAGTTCCAACCCTAGTAATTCCTGTTGCAAAGGCAGCAAAATTGAACTACACACGCTAATTATAATACAGAATCCAAAGTCAAATTGTGTTTACGCACTGCAATCGCTATTAACGTGTAATTTTTCATCCTATCTATGTAGTTATGTAGTTCTCAATTCGTTCAAGCAATCAATCGTTCATAATAGGAAAAACAGTCATAACTCAGTCACTCAAAATGATTCAGAAATTTTACTTGTTAGAATGAAATCAGGCGATGATTCTTCTTCTCTGCAGGCTCGCGCTTTGCGGGAGTCTGCTAATCTGTACAAATAACATGCCTCGTATTTTTGGGAGCATTGTATAATCAGTCGGGAAACCTCAGATCAAGCGGATATTTGGCTTCGATGAAGTTTAACCTTCCGAAGAAGTAATGGAGCTCTTGGATTATTAAATGCAGGTTCGTATCTAGTCTTTCGGAAGTTCCCTTCTGATTAACAACTACGCAATATATCGATGAATATCATTAATTCTCAAATGTCAAATAATGTAAATTGTTACACACCTTTTGTATGAAGGAGCAATATGTATATATATATATATATTCGTATCACTTATCTTTTGTCATAAATCTCAATATTCAGATTACAATTCTTCAAACAATCGGCACGAAGACAATCTCGGAAGCTTTTTTTTTTTTCAACAACCACCAGAGAGAGTACTACAAAGAATAATTATGCGCTCACGGCATAGCTATTGTATGAAACTACTTTGCGCATGGATTCTGCGAATATGAAGATAGAAAATTAGTAAACGTCATTCAAAGGTGAATTGGATCAGAGTAATTCATCGAATATAAAGAGATATTACAAACGTAATGGTAACTTGTAGAGGAAATCATGGAATATGGTTATTCCAAGAATATAGCTAATAATTACATGATCATTTTTGGACTTCAGTTTTGTCCAGTTTGCTATTTAGGTCACTTTCAACATTGCCGCCTAGATTAAATTAAGTAATGCACGCTTTTGCAAAACCTGTCCCAAGACACCTCTGAGTGTTACAACTACCGAAAGAATAAAAGTTTTCGGAAGAAAAGTATTCATTTGACTACACTTCCCCTGATATAAAGCCGATAGAACCATGTGTCGCAGGCTTATATTTAAGAACTGTTACAAGAAACTGGTGAAAGGGCTATCTTCAATATGCCTTACAATATGTTTGTGTTGTTTGCCATAGTATACTTTCTTCCGTAGTAAATCAAAGTTAAGCTGTGTTCTTCGAATTTTTCCTTGGAAATGATACACTTGCATCCCAAAGGAAAGGACGATCTAGGGACAAAGGCATAAGATGTCAGGAAACAGTTAAGCTTAATTACAACACACTTGGCGCACAAACAGTTTGTGACGATCTCTCTGTCGCTGTTTGTTTGGCTCGGTGGCTAAGTCGGTTACTGGTTGACTCAAACGGTTTGCGGTTCAATCCTATGTCGGTCCTAGAACTTTTTCTGTCACAAATAGGTTCTTTCATCTCTGACAATGACTTGCATATGTCAAAAATTCCAATTTTCACTGTGGTTCGCAGTATACGTTAAACTGTAAGGCCCCCCTACAACTGGTTCGGTAAGTCAGTTCAAAGGTCGAAGGGAAGTAAGGCACAAAACCTTCAATAGGACCATTCCTAGTAAAGCACAGTGACGTAAAACTAACCTTCGGGCTGGGGATAGATTTAGTTTAGTGGTTCAAACGCTATAATTATTGGTGGTGGCTGCTGAAAAAGGAACGAAGGGAGATTAGGGTTTTTTAACCGTCGATGACAAGGACATCACAGGCGGAGTACAAATTCAGATGTTCCCGTGACTGTACAGGCTACCAGTGTTTCTCCAAATGGATGTGAGATGAGGCTCGTTCCGCAAATTAAAAAGATATACGTCCTTGAAGACCATAATTCTGTACCCAATCATACTTAAGATCGACGTTGCTGACTCCACGCTAAACGGCTGGGTCTCTCCATTACCGTGACCGGGACACCCACTTTCGGACGTCTGGCTCCTGATTTGAGCTTTCGATACACAGTAGACATACAACTTGTCAAGAATTTGCAACTACTTGAGGCAGTTGTAAACACTGCAGATAATTGTCTTACAGACATCTATTATGCATGTGTTACACTTTGCCCACCGTTTACTGGCCTCTGACAAACATTTTCTGTCTCGGAACCGTGGCAAATTCTTGAAATACTACAACGCGATTTAAAATACAGTCTGTGTCGTGCCTGTTTCAAGGTGTCCTTGAAACGTCCCCTTAGAACAATTATACACGACTGTGCTGAAACTGACACACAATAGTTTTTAGCGCAACGCAATCTGACTTTCAATAATCCCTACAAGAGAATGGCCCTGACTAACATTAACCTATATGTTTAACAAGTCACTTACCTCACAAAAATCTTCGTTAGTCAAACTACTGCAATACAGCGAGCGCCACTACTGCCAGCTAACTAAAAGATTCAAACTACTGAAGGCACTAACTACTGATAAGCAGAGTCAGCAAATGAAAGATTTTAATAGAGAACAAACAATGTATTTACCTTAATAGTCATAATATATATATATATATATATATGTATATATATATATATATATATATATATATATATATATATATATATATATATATATATATCAGTTCATGACACCAATTCTTACAAATTTCAAAACTCCGCCATCTCTCTCCCCACGTCCACCGCTGCTGGCGGCTCACCTCCAACTGCACAACGCTACGCGCTGTTAGCATCCAGCTGCCGCTGCCCAACACTACAATGGCGAGTATTACAACAATGCCAACCAGCCACAGACTGCACACAGGACAGCCAGTGATTTTCATACAGAGCGCTACGTGGCGGCGGCGTTACCAATAAAGAAACTTAAACAGCCTACTTACATCCTCTCTAGATGACACTGTCTAAAGTCTAAACAATAGCGTCTTTATTATATCACGCCGTGAACTTTACTAGAAATCAATACACTATTCACAACTAAGGTGCAAAAAATGCTGCGGCGTTATGGATCGAACAAATGGATTTTCATTATTTTGCAATCAAGTAGCTATTCGACCAGCAAGTATTCTTTCGTCCTATTCTGATAGCACAACTTCGGTTTGAAAGAATTGTGGAGGATGTTGAGGCTAATTTACAGTAATTTTTCATCTTTATATTCCAATATTTCTCTTTTACCAGATTATATCAAACTTTTAGACACTTGTGTAGACTGTTTGTCCATGTAGTAGATTATCAGTGCTTCCAGAATTAAATTTTCACTTTGCAGCGGAGTGTGCGCTGATATGACTAGGCAAGGGTTCCGAGTTCGGGTCTCGGTCCGGCACACAGTTTTAGTCTGCCAGAGAGTTTCATATCAGTGCACACTCCGATGCAGAGTGAAAATTTAGTTCTGGAGACATCCCCCAGGCTGTGGCTAAGTCATGTCTTCATAATATCATTTCCCCCAAGAATGCTAGTCTTGCAAGTTTCGCAGGAGAGCTTCTGTGAAGTTAAGAAGGCAGGGGACAAGGTACTGGCGCTATGAGGATTGGTTGTGAGTTGTGCTTGGGTAGTCCTGTCGGTATAGAACTTGCCCGTGAAAGGCAAAGGTCCCTTGCTCAAGTCCCGGTCCAGACACAGTTTTAGTCTGCCAGGAAGTTTCATTACGACTGTTGTTCTGAAGCAGTAATGGACAGTTGCTTTCTGAAAAATTAAAATTAAGTGATGAACTCGGCCTCTGTTTTGGAGTTTGGACAGAGTTACTGGCAGTCTGAAGCTTTTAATCGAATCGTGAGGTGTGTTCGGTAACTCAATTTTTAGAGCGTTGCACACTGTAGCTAACTGCCAGGTTGAAGTTCCAATCCAGCACACACTTTTGAAAGGAGGGAAATGATGTTGACGGATTATTCCCCCGTTCGGGTTAGAACATTTCATATTTATCAACAAAATCTGCGAATATTCTACAGTACGGAAGGATGTGAGTTTGCGGTTTAAAATAACGTCGAGAAAAAAGTTTTTAGCGACGGAGCACAAGCTCGGGCATGACAAGGACGGGAAAGGAAACCTGCTCTGTCGTTTTCCAGGGAACTAGCTCGACATTTGCCTTAAGCGATGTAGGTAAAACATGAAAAACCTCAGTCTAGATCACCTTACTTGGATCTGAACCACGCTCTTCCTGAACGCAAGTCGCCATTAACTAGTGCGCCATCTCGTTCGGTTTCCTATTCCTTTAATCTGATGAAAAGTTTCATTGAAAGGCAAATATAGCTTCATATTTAAATTTATCGTCTGTCTGTAACACGTTATTTGACAAGAACTTTAATCGGAATATAAATATAATGTGAGGCAGTTCCCAGTGTTTTAAGCTGTTTTTGATAGGTTTTAATTCTCGCAATGCTAGGAGGAAGATGGGGGTGGGGGGGGGGGGGTACTTTGTGCCCACCTTTCCAAAATATTGTAATCTAGTCAGGTACATTATATTTTGAAATTTTGAAAAAAATATTTATTGTTTTAATGAGATTTTCTACCGAATTCCAGAAATTTAAGTCTCAGTAGGAATGTGACTTCTCACATAGAATGTCATATTCATTATTTTCAGATTCAAGAGACTACTTACACATGAATATCTCTTTAAAAAGTGCGTTGTGAGTAGAAGTCAACATTTTTATGATAGTCTCTCCAGCGGTAGTACGGATTACTGAAAGTGCGTTAGAAATCGAGTTGAACTCACGAGGGCTTAAGTCAGGGGAGTGCAGTAGCTGGTATAGCACTTAGCAGCCCCATCAGTCAAACAAATCAGTAACAGCTTGCACTGTACGTGCTTGAGCATTGTCCTGCAAAATAATGGTCAGTTCCTGCAGACTGATGGGGCTGCTAAGTGCTAAGGACCTACTGCACTCCCGTGGCTTAAATCCTCGTGAGTTCAATTCGATTTCTAAACTGAAGGAAACACTTCACGGCATTCGCTTCACAACTGCTACAAATTCGTCGGGCAATTGACCGCGCCACTCTGTCAACACAACTGGCACTGCTAAGAGTATCTTACAACGTCCACATCGCTGGCAAAGGGTTTATACACAATGCTGGTGACCACTTTGAAGGTCAGTTAAACTTTGAAACACGTATCTATTTTGTACGAGCTGTAAATAAATAGTTGCCACTATTAAAGTCCCAACCCTTGTATAAGCTGGCTGTTATTCATTTGGAATTAATTCCTTTTCTTTTATGTTAGTTTTTAATTGATTCTTTTTTCCGGTATTCTGTTTTGCTTCTACATTAATAATTAACAACGGCTGTTGTTAACATTACGTATTGCTATACACATAATAAAACATTATATATCACCATGAATACTCAATATGTACGAACCTGTTAAGAGTTTCCAAATAACAGATCTAAAATTCCTGGCAATAAATTTAATTGAAAGTGTATGGCAAACGGTATTTCTAAGTCATGTCAACAATGTTTTGTCCCTTTAAATTTGCGTATTGAGCGATGGTAATATGACAGTCTATATGCCCCTGTCTGTGACCCAGTCTCTCTTATCTTATTCCGATACTCCCTATGCGAGGTATACGCTGGTAGCAGCAAAATTGTTGCACATTATTCTTCGAATAACGGTTCTTTAAGATTGCCCAACAGGGCTTCCTGAGGAAACGTCGCCTTTCTTTCAAGGGTTCCCATTCAGGTACTCTGAGCATCGCTGACACAGTTTTTTATGGGCTGTATCGACTAGTCGAGACCCTAATCAATGTACCAAATGAAGTTCTTTCTTGGCCTGCAGGAGATAAGAAAATACCGAGAAGAGGACATAATGGAACGTAGGTAGGTGACATCAGTGGTGGATACAGAAAAACCTCAAGTAGGGGGCGCTAAAGATCTCTTGAGGTACTTTTACTTTTACCATAATAAAAAATAATCAAGTCACATGCAAGGCTTAAGAAAGTTTAATTTAAACTGATTATACATATGTACAAGACAATGCCACATTATGATATAAAAAAGGTACAATTGCGGTTCTCTTCCTTAAATGGTGAATTCAATGCGCCTATTCTTCTCGACAAATTGGTTAATTACATCGTCAATAGGATTTTAGTAAAAATATTGTTACAAGTCTCGTAAAAACATATTTATTGAGAAATTACTATGAATTACTATTACTAATACTTCATAATCAACTCTCACTCTCTTTCTTGACTAATCTTCACACTTGCGCTTGCTACAACTAGGACTTTTTACTTATTCATTCTTCACTCTTAATATTTATGCTTCTGAATATAAACTAGCTTCCTATTCGGCGAGTAGTCCATATTTAGAACGCTACGTATCGAAGGTTTTCTGTACAAGAAAACAGTAGAATATTCGCGACTTTTGTAGAACAAATGGCAGACAGAATAACGTATCGAGATCACTAGACTGGCCGCAACTTTTCTCGTAAATATGTGTTAGGTATCTATGTGCCAGACAGAAACGTATAAAATTCGATGACTCGATTTAGTCGAGTCGACTGACGAAAGAAACGAACGAATCACGTGCGGGCTGACTGGCGGGGGCGGCGCGGGTAGCATTCCGAGCGGCCCAGCAAGGGGGGGGGGGGGGGGGGGGGGGGGGGGCAGGAGGGGGGTGGAAGACATCAGATTTTAGAAAATATGCTGGAGCATCATCTATACGTATAGTTGAATACTGTAACGCACGGAGAAGTCTAGAGATGGCATCAGTGTATATGAAACTAGTACAAGCACTTCATTGGATTATTATTTTCTTGCAATAAAGTGGAAGTTTCTTCCTGGGAAACACCAATCTAGGCTACACTCGTCATCCCCCCTCCCCTCCCCCCCCCCCCTCCCCCCGCACACGCCTTTATCCTGGTGAGCAAAGAGCCTATGTGGAGTTCAGAAGGAAAGAATAAAATAAATAAATAAATAAAAGAAGCTTAAAGGTTAACGTCTGTCGATATCGAGATCATTACAGACTTAACAACCCGGGCTGACAAGGCCGAGGTAAAAAATCAGGGGCGTCCCTGATGACGAAATTGTTTCAGCTTATGCCTCATTGTGTACATGGGTACATTAACATGCTAGAGCGGGAATTGGCAGATAAAAGCTTTGCTAGGGGCCGTGAGGCGCTTTTGGGTTGCTCGCATTGTGGAGCGTTGACCGCGATAGACGAAAATCTGGGTCAGAGCGTTAGTCCGGCACACATCTTTAATCTGACAAAGCATTTCCATTACTCGACTCACTGCACAGCAGAGTGGAAGCGACATTTCGGAAAAAAAAGGGAAGCGTCAGTATTCTGCCTTACACTGATACTTAAGCTCCGCAAGATTTCTTCCCACTGTCCTTGTGAAACGTATTAAACGAGTTCCTATGCAGAATGTGGAAGCCACTGCACCAGAACGCAAATATTTATTGCTCATTACATCAATATCTCTTTGATATAGTGACCAGAGATACTAAATATGGTAAAATTAGATTGCCTAGAAGCATTTTACAAATCCAATCACACAATACGTAATGCACTCGAAGTATTTGGTGTGACTTTAGTTATGATAGTTTCTACTAAAGAAACTTTTTTAAACATTATAGAAGCAGCAAAGTGTATGTAGAAGTAGGAATGCGAGTTCAACGTAGAGATCTGAACACGACATGTGCTTGTGAAAGCTGCCAAAGACGACTTCGCGTCATCTTCTGGGCCTCAGTACAACATTCCGCTCACTTTCACAGTAGCAAGTTGGAATGAAAAGTGGTCCGCACGTTTGCATATTGCCGTCGCTACGATGCTTCCAAACACTGGTTCGGCCAAGCTTCATCGAACTATGTTACTTGGCAGTGACACGTCACGCGAAGTTTACTTTTGTCCATAAGTTTAGCACATCATTGTATTACCTATGTACTGTTTTCTCCCTTATTATGTCAGCGTCTTGTGTGCAGAATACAATGTGTGTGGTTTAGGCCAGTGAATACAGCATCCATGATGAAAATAAGGGACGTTATGCTTACCAATATATTTTCAAACAGTTCTAATTACTTAATGGTTATTACTGAACGTGGCACGTAAATTGTGTACTTAAGAGTAAAACAGTACGTTTAAAAAGCAATATCTAGAAAATGTAATCAAACTAAATTTCCTCGTACATTCGGTTTTTATTATCATCGTTCTCAAAAATAAAAGTGACTAGAGCTTCTTGGTGCGTAATTTTCTTAATCTCACCTGTAGTAAGTCACTAAATCGCGATATTTTTTCCACGCGAATAGAAAACTGCAATTATTAGGCTTATATACTGGGTGATCAAAAAGTCAGTATAAATTTGAAAACTGAATAAATCACGGAACAATGTAGACAGAGAGGTACAAATTAATACACACGCTTGGAATGACATGGGGTTTTATTAGAACCAAAAAAATACAAACGTTTAAAAAATGTCCGACAGATGGGGCTTCATCTGATCAGAACAGCAATAATTAGCATAACAAAGTAAGACGAAGGAAATATGATGTTCTTTACAGGAAATGCTCAATATGTCCACCATCATTCCTCAACAATAGCTGTAGTCGAGGAATAATTGTCAACAGCACTGTAAAGCCTGTCCAGAGTTATGGTGAGGCATTGGCGTCGGATGTTGTCTTTCAGCATCCGTAGAGATGTCGGTGTTATCACGATACACTTGCGACTTCAGGTATCCCCAAAGCCAATAATCGTACGGACTGAGGTCTGGGTACCTAGGAGGCCAAGCATGATGAAAGTGGCGGCTGAGCACACGATCATCACCAAACGACGCGCGAAAGAGTTCTTTCAAGCGTCTAGCAATATGGGGTGTTTTTTTTTGTTCTAATAAAACGCCATGTCATTCCAAGTATGTGTGTCAATTGTTACCTCTCTATCTACATTACTCCGTGATTTATTGAGTTTTCAAATTTATACTGACTTCTTGATCACCCGGTATATGCAAAGGTCGATATTAAACGCACCTAACACTACTGCCCAGCGTCCTTGCACTGTTTTCTAGAATTAAAAAAATAAATAAAATAAAATAAAATGCGTTCAGAAGATATTGCGCATAGAATCACATTATATACAGCCAATGGAGTCATTGACTCTGCTTAGTACATGTCATCCATTGAAGCCTTTGTATGCGCAGTTGCTGAAGCGCAGCGATGTTCAAAATCTTAAAAAATGCATTTTTTTTTACCTCTGGAAAATATGGAAAGCTTAGGGAGACGAAACCGGCCTTTCAGAAGAGTTATTATAACATGAGAAATACCTATATATTGCGGATTCAAATAAGAACACCAAAAACTGTAAACACGTTGTGATATTATTCAACGGTTCTGTTTTCTCTCGAATGAGTTTCAGCTCCTCAGATGACAACCGACAAGGACAACTGCTGATGATATTACCGTGAAGAACCTAGATATAATCTTAGAGAAACAGAAATTATTGGTAAAAATAAACTAAGATCAGGGCTTAACGTCCTGTCGACTTCGAGGTCATTAGAGACGGAGTACAAGGTCGGATTGTTTCAAGGATGGGGAAGGAAATCGGAAGTGCTCTTTCAAAGCAACCAACCCGGCATTTGCCTGGAGCAACTTGAGAAATCACGGAAAAACTAAATCTGAATTTGAACTGTCGACCCCCCGAATGTGAGTCCAATGAGCCACCTCGCTCGGCGCTCTACCTTTCACACTTGGCGTTAAAATTGTACACTACTCTTTACTCTGTTTACCTATTTAACGTATGATGTTACGTTATCAATTTAGCAGATATTAAAGACAAAAATACATTTGCAAACTAGAAAATTAAGTTCAGTAAAGATGGAGATTTCAAACTCTCCAGCCTCCAGTTCTTCCAGCGAGATGAGTGCCTTTGGGGATACGAGGGCGGCCGCGGTGGTCTAGCGGCTCTAGGCGCGTAGTCCTGAACCGCGGGACTGCTACGGCCGCATGTTCGAATCCTGCCTCGGGCATGGATGTGTGTGATGTCCTTAGGTTAGTTAGGTTTAAGTAGTTCTAAGTTCTAGGGGACTGATGACCACAGTAGTTAAGTCCCATAGTGCTCAGAGCCATTTGAACCATTTTGGGGATACGAGATACTCTTCCACACAGCTCGCTGATAGGAGTCGTTCACATTATTACGGACGACATTGTAAATACTGAACACAGAATAATAAGGACGTGATGAAGAGCTGATATGTTTTACTGTATACTTGGGAATTTTTGGTTGAACACTTAGAGGGCTATATTATTACCCACAGTGTATACGCCATGTGGTACTGCTTTTAATGTAAGAATAAGAAGATAACGAGAGGTAATCTTCAGGTTATGCTGAAATACGCTTAATTTAACAATGAAAATAATGGAATTGACTATTAATTTAAAAGAGATCCTAGGCTTTTGCTAAAAGTTTATTAACCCTCGCATTTCCAAAATATTTTCAATAATCTGTATTACCGGTTTTAAAAAGATTGTTTATTGTTGTTAACTTACAACAGACTTTTAAAAAGAGGTTCTGATGTTGCCCGACGAATTTGTAGCAGTTCTGAAGCGAATGCTGTGAAGTGTTTCCTTCAGTTTAGAAATCGAATTGAACTCACGAGGATTTAAGCCATAAATTCGTCGGGCAATAGACCGCGCCGCTCGAACTGTCACCCCAACTTGCACTGCTGTGTGTGTCCTACGACTTCCACATCGCTGGCAACGGTCTATACACAATGCTCGTGACTACTCTGAAGGTCAGTAAAATTTTGAAACACGTATCTGTTTCGTACGAGCTGTAAATAAATAGTTGCCACTATTAAAGTTCCAACCCTCGTATTGCTAGATATGTTACTGGCAGCCTCGGAATAGCTCGAGGTTTGCCAACTAACTAAAACTATACCTACTTCTAAACCTATTGTTGCTACACCAGTCTATATCGCCCACAGTGGTACTTGCGAGTCTCTACAAACCGCGAGCATACGCAATTCGTGTGGGTGGCCATAACATTTTTTCTTTCCTTCTCTTTTTTTAATGGCTCTTATTTATGTATATGTATTTTAAATTTGTTATTGATTAAATTTATATGGAGGAAACGCTTCTTGTGGTCTGTTGACGTTATTCTAATATTCAGAGTGTGCACGTAGTCATACAAACTGGAAGTTAAGCACTTGCCTTTTAGATATTCTACGTTCAATCATATTAACTGTAGTCCACAAGTTTTGGTCACTAACAATTGTTTGCAGATTCCAGTCTAATTCTCTGCAGTCCCTACTTGAAAAAGGGGCAACTGAAAACGACATGGTCATCGGAATCTTCCTCTATACATTCACAAGTTGGTGTGTTACTACATCTCACTCGATGTAAATGTTTGGCATGTGAACCATGACCTGTTAATAGGTGCACCATACCTTGAGTAGGGGCACGTCCCGCAGTTTGAGGCTGATCGTTATGCTTGAGAATACGCTGTAAACCCGCCTTGCAGTGCTTCTAGTGTTCCACTCAGATTACCATTCATCTAACTTCCAGACTTGCAAATGTCCATTATTAGTAATATGAGTTTCTGTGATGTCGTACACACAACCACATTGTTCACGCCCGAACCAATATAGCACTCCCTTGTAATGTACCACGATATCCATCGGACACATCCCGAGAATCACGAGTAAACCCTCGACAGGTGTGGTGCGAAAGGCACCGGTGAGCCTCAGAAGTACGCTCCGCTGAAGTCGTCGCATTATTGTTACGTATCTACCTATCTATGCGTTCAGACGCTGGCAGCGAAGTTCACAATGGTGTTGAAGATAGCTTAGTGAAATAACGGCACCACATACCACGGTAATTTACAGTCAGCAGGGCCAATACGGGCAATCTTATACATAATTTTAGCCGCTTTCTGAGTTTTTACATGTTCTAGAAAATATTTCTTGTCTACAAGAAAGCCTAAATATCTAAAAACACTGATGCGTTTTACAAACAATCTGTCAAGCTGCAGGGAAGTATTTATGGCAAGAGAAAGTCTTCCCATCAAAAGTATGTATGTATTTTTATGAACAGCTGTAGTCAGTTTGTTGCCCTTGCACCAACGCTGCATCTGAGCAAGCACATCATTTGTCTTTTGCTCAAGTGTCGGCCTGGAGTCTCTAGACACAACTACTAGGATGTCATCTGCGTCTGCAACAACATCTTAGCAGCATCTTCCCCGTCTAATAGATGTAATAGAGGTTCTAATGGACCACTTATGAAGCCTTGAGGACAGCCCTTGGTAATCTTTTTGATTACGTTGTTCTGCCCCGCAACTCACTGGACACTGCGTCCACTACAGTGAGATACAAAGCTCTTATACAGACATTTGGGGACCGTGAGATCTCGGAGGCGAGGGAACATCGTAGGCTACCAAAGATTATCGAATGCACCTGCGATTTCAGTCGTAAGTGTTATTGCACGCTTCGCTGTCGAATTTTCTACAATCTGGAGAGCTCTATGAACCGTATCGTCTATAGACTTTCCTTTTCTGAATCCATATTGGCATTTGATTCGACCCAAGAGCTCCCTGTGCGCCTGCAACCGGTCACAGAGCAGACGATCCTGAACTCTGGCCGAGGCGTTAAATAATCAAATAGGTCTGTAGCATTTTTGCGATGAAGTCTCTTTATCCCTCCCTTTTTAATCACTGCTGCTCTAGCTGTTCCCCATATCGCCGGGATCCCACCTGTTCACAACGCCTCGTTTAGTAATGCTATCAAATACGACACTGTCCTCAAGGTACACACCATTGGGACCAGGTACCTTTCCGGTTTTGAGATTGGAAATTCCGATAGCAACTTCTGCTCAAGCGAAAGGTATCATCAAAATCTAATTGTCGTATTCGTTATGTAGTTCACTTCTAAGTTGTGCGTGTATTTCGGTATCTGTTTTTATATTATCGTCAGAAAGTAGGGCGGTTAACAGATATTCTGTTGACTCCCTCCATCCATCCGTCATTGAGCCATCACTTTACGAACGGTGGACAAGACAGTAGGTCCCTTAAACTTTTCAGTAAATAATTTATACGGTCTTCCCCATATGTCACATTGTGTAGGGTATCTTCAGTGTCTTGTATTCATGAAGCCTCCCAGGGTGCTCTGATTGCCCTAAAGCACGTTGAGAAGCTATTGTTCTTGATCTTACCTTTCGCCTGAGCGTGGGACGTTCTTAGCCCAAAGGGGCTGTAGCCCGACTATTTACCTTTTTCTTAGGGATACAAATGTCCTGTGCTTTTTGTAAGGGTTTAGTTAGTAGCTGTGCACTGAAGTCTACATGTACCTGAAGCGATTTCATTAGATGTGCCGCAGTGTAGGCAACTAAGCCATCCCATGTAGGCAACTAAGCCATCCCAATCCGTTTTCCCGATGTCTAAACCAATCACACTTTCCTCTGCTTATCTCCCGATATTGTTACCACTTTCCCCTCCGATGACAATTGCATTATGATCACTGGATGTTGGGTACTGGGGCACTTGCCAATTATTAATCTTAGCTGTTGCCATGCGATTTGCTAAAGTGATATGTATGTTGGTGGCTACACCTGCTCTTCCCTGGAATGTACTCGTATGGCCTTGTATATTTAAAACAATGAGGTCCAGTTCCTGTATTATTCCTATAGTATCTCACCTCTTTCGTCAGAGTGCCCGCTGTGTCACAGAGAGGATTATGCATTTGCATCTGGTGCCACACTGACACACGCTCCTCGTTACATAGCTGCACAGCTTAGTCCCAGTGAATTTCCTACTTGTAATGACAATGCCAGACATAGCCTCATTGTGCCAGTAACAGTTAATATATCCACAAGAAAATGTGGGAGCTTGTTGTTTCGACAGTATGGCTCTTGCAAGCAGACTATAGCAACGCTCAGCTCGTCAGTTAGTTTTCGTATTTCAGTCATAGCCAGTTTACTTAGCGCAGCATTTATCTGTAGTATCTTAATCATTTTATGTGTTCCGAGTGTGAACAAACCACCTCGGAGAGGGGAAGGCTGGATTAAAGAAAACGTGTCAATATGCTTTTGCAAAATCCACGTAGAAATGCTCAATGTCAAATGGTTCATTTCTTCTTTTGTACGCCTGCCGAAGGAGGTTGCATAGCGATTTATACTTTGTTGTCAGATTATTTACTCTCAAAAGAATCCTGGCTAATGCCCTGGCTGTAGGGTAAGCAATAGCTTTCCCGTTAGGATCCCATCTCTGATAATATTTGTAAGAGCAACCTGTAGTGCACTGGGATCCTCCAAGTGACTTAACTGGACTTCAGTTTCTGATATATAAATCGTGTCTGTGCGTAACTGAATATCATTTTTAACAGGGCTGTAAATTCTAGAAATATTTTTTTTTATCTGATAGAAAAAAACCTGATTTTCACTGCACTTCACTGTTTTGCAACTCTTATACTCAACGGTATTTCCACAATCACCACACTCCATTTCTTGTGGAAATAGCGGAGGATCTGCAGATGACACCGAAGCTGCGTGGGTGTCTGCTACTACTGCAGGTGCGGTTTCGATGTTATCACAACCATCACCTCTTTATTGTATCCTTTGGCAGGAGCTTCGTGTAGATATGTCATCAGCTAGGACGGATGGTAAGTCGGGAAGCCTCCCGTTGCAGGCATTGTTGCACCAGGAACATCTCTTCTGTCAGCAGCCCCCACAACGTTGGTTGATCCAAGTGTTCCCTACATGTTCTCTATGTGGGGAAGAAAGCCAGCTGTAGTGAGGCGAGTGCAGTATTGATTTTTTTCCCAGTTTCTCAGCCAAGGTCACTCCAACGGAGCACCTGACATGTGCCATGAGCTGCTAACAAAGAGATTGTACCGTATACTTATATAAAATTAAATGTTTAAATATTGTTTTGAAACTGGGTCAGTTTATGTAAGACTGTGGAAAGGTTAACTGTTTTGAATTTTTTGTAAAATTCTAAGAGCCACATAATATTAAAGCTAGAAAATTACTTTTTTGGAATTACGTCAAGTTTATCATAAAAACACGTGACAGGAGTTTTCAGAAAGCTACCCGTTTCACTTTTTGAATTATTCAAATATTTTGGAAATGTTAGAATCACGTAATATTAAGTTACAGAGTTCTGGTTCTGGAAATGGTTTCAATTTATCATAAAAACATATGCTAGAAGCTTCCATGAAGATACCCAATCTACTTTTTGTATTATTAAGAAAAAACCAATTTATATACAAAATTTTGTAAAGCGAGTTAGATTAAGTAACCATTGTTGTTAAGCTACATAGCCAATATGACAATACTATATTTATTATATTTAATAATAAAGGTTTACCAAGTTTCAAGATAATATTGTAAGTTTTGAAAAGTACCGAATTAAAACAGAGACAGTTCAGAGGCCATTATCCACAGTCGGTTCCGTTTGGGACATTCTGGATTTCAAAATTTTAGAGTGGCGGCCTAAAGCTTTTATATAACTAAAATAAAGTACAGAGATACTTATAGAAAAATTAGGATCGTTGTTAGTCTTCAACTGCCAATGATATAAATAATTTTGTTCCTAACTGGTTCAAACGGTTCTAAGCACAATGGGACTTAACATCTGTTGTCATCAGTCCCCTAGACGTAGAACTGCTTATACTTACCTAACCTAAGGACGTCACACACATCTATGCCCGAGGCAGGATTCAAACTTGCGACCGTAGCAGCAGCGCGGCTCCGGACTGAAACGCCTAAAACCGCTCGGCCACAGCGGCCGGCAATAATTTTGCTGTCGTAAAGGGTGCTGACTGTCCGTTGTTGCCTGAGCTGGAAGCAGTTTTGGAGCAAGTGCTCCATTCGCCGTCCGAGAGACGAGAGAATTAGTCGATCGTTGTCAGTTATACGGGAATGTGCTAAACTCTGCTGTGGATCTGTTTCGCGTCCGCGTGAGTCTCGTATGGCGTTACTAATGGCTGACATATCGCGTATAACTGGTGAAACTGCGTGAAAGTGAACTTGGATTATGAATTTATCTGCAAAACCCATGTTTAGTTCCCGTGTTCCGTTGTGTGCGCCGCCCGCTTATTGCAAGTGTCCGACAGTAGTCTACACTTTTAAGGTGAGCAATTAACGTTTCGTAAATGGAAACAA
This sequence comes from Schistocerca gregaria, assembly GCF_023897955.1. Taxonomy (NCBI): domain Eukaryota; kingdom Metazoa; phylum Arthropoda; class Insecta; order Orthoptera; family Acrididae; genus Schistocerca; species Schistocerca gregaria. The sequence continues at coordinate 743,606,101 of NC_064931.1, read as the reverse complement.
AGAATACAAGTCGTCTCTGAACTATTTCGAGTGCTGAGTACGATAGCAAGCATTAATTATTTGAAGAACTGATTTCTTGTGGCAGTGAACACTGAGGTGGAGGAGGAAATTATGGTTTAACGTCCCGTCGACAACGAAGTCATTAGAGACGGAGCGCAAGCTCGGATTAGGGAAGGATGGTGAAGGAAAGCGACCGTGCACTTTCGAAGGAACCATCCCGGCATCTGCGGTAAGCGATTTAGGGAAATCACGGAAAACCTAAATCAGGATCGCTGGACTTGGTTTTGAACCGTCGTCCTCTCGAATGCGAGTCCAGTGTGCCAACCACTTCGCAAACCCGCTTGGTGTGAACATTGATCATAACATACTATTTCGTTAAACAACAATAGGCTTTTGTTTATCGCCGTGTAAGGGCAGATGTAAACAAAATTTCTGAGGAGGCTGACCTGGTTAACACCAGAGTCGACACAATGAAAAGGATTTTGGGGACAGGTTGGAAAAGAGACAGGACGGACTTTGCGGCGAAGTGAAAATTTGAAACACGGAAGTGAGATGAAGCAAGATTTTGTGAGCGTGAACTGTCTATGTTGCCGCATATAAATCGTCCGCTGGGAGTGTTGTTGGAGACTACGACGCTCAAGAGACACTTACCGGCATTTTTACAATGGGATCTTTCAGACAGTCAGACAAATTCCATTAACGAGTTTTTAGATTTTATTAAGAAACTTGAACATACGCTGAAATTCAAGCAGCTAACAGGGGTACCAGAATGGGCATTATAATAATCACCAAAATAGTTATCACCGTAATAATAATTTTCACAGGGGAAATGCAAACCGGAACTTTCATAACGAAAATCAAAATTGGGAACGAAGATCTGAGGTTCAGGATCCTCACGAAATGCAACTCAAAATACGAGTTCGGAAAATTAGAGATAACCACATCTCAGGTCCGAAGATGGCGAAATAAATCGGCGTTGAAAAGGACATGTTATTTTAAAAGTTCTGTCGGCGTCAAAAATTCGGCAAAGTAGCTGCAAATGTTGGAGATTATAATAAGTAAGAATAAAATGGGAAATAATTTTGAGCAGCGCAACCGTAAAGAGAGCGCACGAAAGGTTGTAAAATGTGTAGATAAATTTGTAACGAGCATATGAGGCTGAAAAATTTATTTAGTGAAAGGGAAGTTAATGATGGAATGTATGTTTGTTGGAAGATTCTGTGGTCAAGAGAGAGGTGGAGCAGGAATGTATGACGAATGCTAATGAGGCACTAGTCAGTAGTAACAATTATAATAATGTAGGTGAAAGTCCCCCCATGAACCATGGACCTTGCCGTTGGTGGGGAGGCTTGCGTGCCTCAGCGATACAGATACCCGTACCGTAAGTACAACCACAACGGAGGCGTATCTGTTGAGAGGCCAGACAAACGTGTGGTTCCTGAACAGGGGCAGCAGCCTTTTCACTAGTTGCAGGGGCAACAGTCTGGATGATTGACTGATCTGGCCTTGTAACATTAACCAAAACGGCCTTGCTGTGCTGGTACTGCGAACGGCTGAAAGCAAGGGGAAACTACAGCCGTAATTTTTCCCGAGGGCATGCAGCTTTACTGTATGCTGACGTTGAAAAGACGAGCCTATCCTTGGCTCGAGGTGGAGCAGTTTAGACAAAATTTGTCATTCCTGCGGTTCCTGTAAAAGAGAGAAAGATACATTACCCCTCTTGTTGATTGGTCCTAGCTGGTATAACCTGAAAAAGGGAAAGACACACTCTGTTGAGGGATTAGTAAAACTTAATCCGTCAGCAGGTCAGGCCAACGTGTGGTTGGCCTGTGATGAGGTGGTTGGCCCAGTCCACGGATGAGCTGGTTGCGGGAGCGTCCCGTCTTCTCGTAGAACTTCCTGGCGATGATGATGGCGTCCTCTTGGGTAAAATATTCCGGAGGTAAAATAGTCCCCCAATCGGATCTCCGGGCGGGGACTACTCAGGAGGACGTTGTTATCAGGAGAAAGAAAACTGGCGTTCTACGGATCGGAGCGTGGAATGTCAGATCCCATAATCGGGCAGGTAGGTTAGAAAATTTAAAAAGGGAAATGGATAGGTTAAAGTTAGATACAGTGGGAATTAGTGATCACCAATATACAGTAGTATTGGAGAGCAGCGTGGCTGGTAAAAATCGTAGAGGGAGACCAAGAGATGAATACACTAAACAGATTTAGAAGGATGTAGGTTGCAGTAGGTACTGGGAGATGAAGAAGCTTGCACAGGATAGAGTAGCCTGGAGAGCTGCATCAAACAGTCTCAGGACTGAAGACCACAACAACAACAAGGTGAAAGTAATGAAGATGATTTTGCATCGGAGAAATTGGGTGAAGCTATCTGCGAAGGCGGCGAAGCAGTAGTCTCGTCAGCTGGAGATGAATTTTGTGGTATTTTGACGGAAGAATGTTAAGGTATTTGTGAAGGTGGCATAGCATTAGTCTCGTCAGTTGGTGATGAATTTTGTTATGTATCGGCGGAAGTGGGTGATTTATTGTTAAAGGGATGCAAAGGTGATGTTTTAGAGGCTAAAGTTCCGAAAGTTGAGGCTACTGATATAGATATCTCGAATGAAGGGGTCTGTAAATTTATTTCTGTTGATGGAAGTGAACCAATGGTTCTTGATGAAATCATGAATTATGAGTAGATGTGAAAGGATGAATAAGAAAGTAATTTTTTAGGTGGCATATCAAAATGTAAAGAGTTGGAGAGATCTGAGGCGAGAGAAAATGTCGCGGAAAAGAGTGGTAGTTCCAGACTTGGTGGACTTAAAGTGTACTGTGAATTCTGATGTGGTAAGATGCAGTAACGGCAATCTGAGTGGTATATCCGAGGAGGTTGATGATGTTATTGGTGGTGATTTCTATAATATATTGATGGATGTAATGGATGTTTTAAGTAATTAATCATACGAGTTAATGGCGGATGTTAATGGGGTTATCAGTGATAAAGTCTGTAGTGATTCGGTGGAAACAAGTGATGGTTTGTGTACAGGAGACAAAGTTTTAAGTTGTGTGGTCAAGTGCGAGAATGTTGCAGCTATTGATATGATTACTTCAGAGGGGGGGAACAGTATATTTGAGGCTTACAAGGATGACGAAATGAAGGATTCTGAGGGTGATTTAAAGACTAGAGGTGATTCAGAGGGTGATTCGGAGAATATAGAAATGGATAAGGGGGAAAGTAATTGCTTAGGAGATGACGTTAGTACTGAATGGTTTGGCAAGGCAGAAAACGACTTCTATATACGTGATTGTAAATGGTACAGGAAAATTTTGAAGTCATTGCTATCTGTCTGGTGAGCACAGGAGAAATATAAACCAGTAAGAGGTCTTGAAGGGAGAATAGACGATCCCAGGGCAAAGGAAGTGTTTGATGAATTGTTTGATGGTGGTAATGTAATTGAAGGTTTGTCTGATGTTGTAATGTTGTTGTTGTTGTCTTCAGTCCTGAGACTGGTTTGATGCAGCTCTCCATGCTACTCTATCCTGTGCAAGCTGCTTCATCTCCCAGTACCTACTGCAACCTACATCCTTCTGAATCTGCTTAGTGTACTGATCTCTCGGTCACCCTCTACGATTTTTACCCTCCACGCTGCCCTCCAATGCTAAATTTGTGATCCCTTGATGCCTCAAAACATGTCCTACCAACCGATCCCTTCTTCTAGTCAAGTTGTGCCACAAACTTCTCTTCTCCCCAATCCTATTCAATACCTCCTCATTAGTTACGTGATCTATCCACCTTATCTTCAGTATTCTTCTGTAGCACCACATTTCGAAAGCTTCTATTCTCTTCTTGTCCAAACTAGTTATCGTCCATGTTTCACTTCCATACATGGCTACACTCCAAACAAATACTTTCAGAAACGACTTCCTGATACATAAATCTATATTCGATGTTAACAAATTTCTCTTCTTCAGAAACGCTTTCCTTGCCATTACCAGTCTACATTTTATATCCTCTCTACTTCGACCATCATCAGTTATTTTACTTCCTAAATAGCAAAACTCCTTTACTACTTTAAGTGTCTCATTTCCTAATCTAATTCCCTCAGCATCACCCGATTTAATTTGACTACATTCCATTATCCTCGTTTTGCTTTTGTTAATGTTCATCTTATATCCTCCTTTCAAGACACTGTCCATTCCGTTCAACTGCTCTTCCAAGTCCTTTGCCATCTCTGACAGAATTACAATGTCATCGGCGAACCTCAAAGTTTTTACTTCGTCTCCATGAATTTTAATACCTACTCCAAATTTTTCTTTTGTTTCCTTTACTGCTTGCTCAATATACAGATTGAATAACATTGGGGAGAGGCTACAACCCTGTCTCACTCCTTTCCCAACCACTGCTTCCCTTTCATGCCCCTCGACTCTTATTACTGCCATCTGGTTTCTGTACAAATTATAAATAGCCTTTCGCTCCCTGTATTTTACCCCTGCCACCTTTAGAATTTGAAAAAGAGTATTCCAGTCAACATTGTCAAAAGCTTTCTCTAAGTCTACAAATGCTAGAAACGTAGGTTTGCCTTTTCTTAATCTTTCTTCTAAGATAAGTCGTAAGGTCAGTATTGCCTCACGTGTTCCAACATTTCGACGGAATCCAAACTGATCCTCCCCGAGGTCTGCATCTACCAGTTTTTCCATTCGTCTGTAAAGAATTCGCGTTAGTATTTTGCAGCCGTGGCTTATTAAACTGATAGTTCGGTAATTTTCACATCTGTCAGCACCTGCTTTCTTTGGGATTGGAATTATTATATTCTTCTTGAAGTCTGAGGGTATTTCGCCTGTCTCATACATCTTGCTCACCAGCTGGTAGAGTTTTGTCATGACTGGCTCTCCCAAGGCCGTCAGTAGTTCTAATGGAATGTTGTCTACTCCGGGGGCCTTGTTTCGACTCAGGTCTTTCAGTGCTCTGTCAAACTCTTCACGCAGTACTGTATCTCCCATTTCGTCTTCATCTACATCCTCTTCTATTTCCATAATATTGTCCTCAAGTACATCGCCCTTGTATAAACCTTCTATATACTCCTTCCACCTTTCTGCCTTCCCTTCTTTGCTTAGAACTGGGCTGCCATCTGAGCTCTTGATATTCATACACGTGGTTCTCTTCTCTCCAAAGGTCTCTTTAATTTTCCTGTAGGCAGTATCTATCTTACCCCTAGTGAGATAAGCTTCTACATCTTTACATTTGTCCTCTAGCCATCCCTGTTTAGCCATTTTGCACTTCCTGTCGATCTCATTTTTGAGACGTTTGTATTCCTTTTTGCCTGCTTCATTTACTGCATTTTTATATTTTCTCCTTTCATCAATTAAATTCAATATTTCTTCTGTTACCCAAGGATTTCTGGCAGCCCTCGTCTTTGTACCTACTTTATCCTCTGCTGCCTTCACTACTACATCCCTCAGAGCTACCCATTCTTCTTCTACTGTATTTCTTTCCCCTATTCCTGTCAATTGTTCCCTTATGCTCTCTCTGAAACTCTGTACAACCTCTGGTTCTTTCAGTTTATCCAGGTCCCATCTCTTTAATTTCTCACATTTTTGCAGTTTCTTCAGTTTTAATCTACAGGTCATAACCAATAGATTGTGGTCAGAGTCCACATCTGCCCCTGGAAATGTCTTACAACTTAAAACCTGGTTCCTAAATCTCTGTCTTACCATTATATAATCTATCTGATACCTTTTAGTATCTCCAGGGTTCTTCCACGTATACAACCTTCTTTCATGATTCTTAAACCAAGTGTTAGCTATGATTAAGTTGTGCTCTGTGCAAAATTCTACTAGGCGGCTTCCTCTTTCATTTCTTAGCCCCAATCCATATTCACCTACTATGTTTCCTTCTCTCCCTTTTCCTACAATCGAATTCCAGTCACCCATTACTATTAAATTTTCGTCTCCCTTCACTATCTGAATAATTTCTTTTATTTCATCGTACATTTCTTCAATTTCTTCATCATCTGCAGAGCTAGTTGGCATATAAACTTGTACTACTGTAGTAGGTGTGGGCTTCGTATCTATCTTGGCCACAATAATGCGTTCACTATGCTGTTTGTAGTAGCTTACCCGCATTCCTATTTTCCTATTCATAATTAAACCTACTCCTGCATTACCCCTATTTGATTTTGTGTTTATAACCCTGTAGTCACCTGACCAGAAGTCTTGTTCCTCCTGCCACCGAACTTCACTAATTCCCACTATATCTAACTTTAACCTATCCATTTCCCTTTTTAAATTTTCTAACCTACCTTCCCGATTAAGGGATCTGACATTCCACGCTCCGATCCGTAGAACGCCAGTTTTCTTTCTCCTGATAAGGACATCCTCCTGAGTAGTCCCCGCCCGGAGATCCGAATGGGGGACTATTTTACCTCCGGAATATTTTACCCAAGAGGATGCCATCATCATTTAATCATACAGTAAAGCTGCATGTCCTCGGGAAAAATTACGGCTGTAGTTTCCCCTTGCTTTCAGCCGTTCGCAGTACCAGCACAGCAAGGCCGTTTTGGTTAATGTTGCAAGGCCAGATCAGTCAATCATCCAGACTGTTGCCCCTGCAACTACTGAAAAGGCTGCTGCCCCTCTTCAGGAACCACACGTTTGTCTGGCCTCTCAACAGATACCCCTCCGTTGTGGTTGCACCTACAGTACGGCCATCTGTATCGCTGAGGCACGCAAGCCTCCCCACCAACGGCAAGGTCCATGGTTCATGGGGGAAGTGTTGTAATGTATACAGTACATAAGGAGGGGAATGGAAGGGATATTGAAAATAAGCTTTAGAGGACGTAGTGTTTAAAGAAGGAAGAAATCGTCAGTGTACAACCTGTATTAAAAATTGAGGTGCGTAATGAAAAAAAAAAAAAATAGGTGCACTTTTAGATTCTGGTAGTAATGTGTCGGCAGTTTCAGAGCAATTTGTAAACACAAACAAGAATGAGAAATTTGTAATTTTTCTGATCAACAGTGGTAAGATAAAGACAGCAGTTGGTGGGCTAAGTAAACCCACAAAACATTAAATGAATTTGCAGTTTAAGTGTAGTAATTAATATTTTAGTATGAGATATTTTATAGTGAATGGTTTAGTTAAAGATATTCTACTGTGTGCAGATTTCCTGGGTAAATATAAAACTTCTTTGAAATGTGTTGAGAAATAACTTGAATTCGGACTATAGTGAAATAGAAGGAAAGTAGCATTCAAAAATCTTTTAACTCGAAACCAATGACTTTCTCATACAGTAATTACTGAAGGTTGGGACAATTGAAATTCTGTTGTTGCTGTTGTGGTCTTCAGTCCTGAGACTGGTTTGATGCAGCTCTCCATGCTACTCTATCCTGTGCAAGCTTCTTCATCTCCCAGTACCTACTGCAACCTACATCCTTCTGAATCTGCTTGGTGTATTCATCTCTTGGTCTCCCTCTACGATTTTTGCCCTCTACGCTGCCCTCCAATACTAAATTGGTGATCCCTTGATGTCTCAGAACATGTCCTGTCAACCGATCCCTTCTTCTAGTCAAGTTGTGCCACAAACTTCTCTTGTGCCACAAACTTCTCCCCAATCCTATTCAACACCTCTTCATTAGTTATGTGATCTACCCATCTAATCTTCAGCATTCTTCTGTAGCACCACATTTCGAAAGCTTCTATTCTTTTCTTGTCTAAACTATTTATCGTCCATGTTTCACTTCCATACATGGCTACACTCCATACAAACACTTTCAGAAACGCCTTCCTGACATTTAAATCTATACTCGATGTTAACAGATGTCTCTTCTTCCGAAACGCTTTCCTTCCCATTGCCAGTCTACATTTTATATTCTATGATCAAATAAAAGAAACTACTGAACCAGCTGAAGATATTTCGGACACAGAAAGGGAGGAATTGTGTAATTTATTGAGTCAGTATGAGGATATTTTCTTACACATGCCTGGTAGGGTGATGGACATGAATATTCAATTAGGTTGAGGCCACATGATGCTTCAGAATAAAACAATATGCAGTTGCTATTGCTGATCGGGAGGCAGTGCGGGGCTATGTTAAAGCAGGTCGTAGAATAAATATTGTGGAACAATGTAGGAGTGATTATTATAATCTGATTGCAATTGTTAAAAAGAAGGATAACTTGGATAGAATAGTTTTAGTCACTCGAAAATTGAATTAGCTTATAGTGAGAGAACTAGATCAGCCAGGCAACATGGAAGACTTCTTACAGAATTTTCACATTCTAAAACTGATGTCGAGAGTCGATTTGACCTGCGGCTTTTGACAGTTTCCGCTGGCTGAAGGGAGTAGGCAATACACTGTTTTCCTATTTAAAGGACGAAGTTATCAGTTCAGAGTGGTACCATTCAGATTAGCAATATCTGTTGTGGTTTTCGGGAGAGCGTTAAGTCACCTACTGGGAGATCGATTAATGAGCAAACTTGTTGTCTTTGTGGATGATATTTTGACTGCCACAGAATCTTGGCGCGAACATTGCGAGTTGTTGGAAGAAAGTACTGTTGGTCTTAAGAAATAGAGGAATAAACTTAAATCTCACTAAGTCTGAATTTGTTCAAATGTGTGTGAAAATCTGATGGTACTTAACTGCTAAGGTCATCAGTCCCTAAGCTTACACACAACTTAACCTAAATTATACTAAGGACAAACACACACACCCATACCCGAGGGAGGACTCGAACCTCCGCCGGGACCAGCCGCCCAACCTATGACTGCAGCGCCTGAGACTGCTCGGCTAATCCCGCACGGCTAAGTCTGTATTTGTTAGAGCGGAAATTCAGTTTGTATCTATAAGCTCTCACCCGAAAGTATTTTGCCAAGCAGTGAGAAACTCAAAGAGATTTCAGTGTGCAAGATGCCTACGACCAGAAAAAAACTAAAATCATACCGAGGGTTGTGCGGTTTTTAATGAAAATTTTTGGGTGATACGGTGATGAATACTCCAAACCTATGGGAACTATTAAAGAACAACTCGACATGGATATAGAGCGATGTGAGAGGGAATTCTTAGCCATAAAGCAGTAGTAAAACGTTATACTACTCTGAAATGTTACAGCCATTCTGTCTAGCTACAGACAGTTTCGATTATGGCATCACATGTGAGGTGTTCCAGGAAAAGCTGGTAGGAGGAGAGATAGAACACAGAAGTATAGCTCTTGCGAACTGTATCTAAAATAAACAAACAAAAGAAGGGCAACAGCATTTTTGATACGGAATTATTCGCATTGTCGTATGGGTTCAAAAAGTTATGGTTGTGTCTGGAGGATAAGTAGGTAAACGTGCTATCCAATCATAAAGCTCTTAGTTTACTGCAGGAAAGTAGGTTGCTAAGTGATCGTCTTATGCACTGGGAAATGTTTTTGCAGCAATTGAACTATATCATAAGATATATAAAAGGAACTAAAAGTTGCATAGCTGACACACTGTCATGGCTACCTGTTGGGGAAAGGGGGCAGCGACGAGGAAGAAGTAAATGAAGAGTTCAGACACTTATGCGTGGAAGGAGTAGAAGGAGAAAGAGAGATTCATACTGTCTACAAGACCATGTGACAAGTGCAAAATGATGACCCCGAAATGAAAAATTTTGGCAGCAAGGGTTATGAAAGGACACTCCAATACTATAAAATTCATAAGTGTGTTTTATTTCGTAGGGAAGACCAGAAAACAAAGCTATGGAGACCGCTTTCCGGAAAAGAATGTTGAGCAGCTGATAGACTATGTCCATTTAAGTTAGGTGCATTACAGGTCACAAAAAGTGTGTAGAAATCATGGAGGAATATGTGCACATAAACAACTTAGCCAGATGGGTGCGCACTGAGTTGGTCACTTGCGACAAATGTGAGTGAGCGAAACATTGCATTAATTCGCATCAGGGGCAAATACAAAATATCACCCCTAGCAAAGTTAGCGAGTTGCTGGCAGCAGACAATTTCGAGCCACTCCCATCTTAAAGTTAATCAAACTGTATCCGATACGAAAATCAAATAGCAAAACTCATATTGCTAAACTCTAAAACCATTTCTTTACTAAAATAATACAACTAGAGAGGCTGTTGTCTGACAACAGCAGAAATGGGGCTGCAAGCACTTGCTCGAGCAGAGCCCCCATTTTATTTCTACAGCCAATGGAAATCCAAATCAGTTTCAAGCACACCATTTTTATTTCGCCAAAAATAAAAATAAACTTAATTTCATGAACAAAACCAAATAAAAATAATTTTTTTCAATATCACAATAATTAAAAAATCAGAAAATCAAAACTCATAACAGAATGTGAAACTGATTGTAACTCAGTTATTCATAAATTTATAACTGAGAAAAACTTGCAAATGAAAAACAAATTTACACACGTTTTTCATTTTTGTTCTTTCTAATAATTTTTTATAGATGGAGAGTTTAAAAAACCTAAAAATAAAAGAATTAAAATCCAGAACAAAAGAATTAAAAAGTGAAGAACATTATAAACTTAATAAATCTAACCTTATTGAAAAATTGTCAGTTACAATATTAGATTAGATTGATTAGATTAGATTAATACTTGTTCCACAGATCATGAATATGACACTTCGTAATGATGTGGAACGTGTCATGGTAATAAAAGGTGTCTGCACAATATAATACATTACACAAAATATTGCATGACACTAATGTTTAAGTTGTTTTTTTTTCCTTAATTTATATCTAAAAATTCAGCCAATTAGTAGAAGGAGTTGTCATCTAGAAATTCTTTTAATTTATTTTTAAATGTTAGTTGGCTATATGTCAGGCTTTTGATGCTGTTTGGTAGGTGACCAAAGACTTTTGTGGCCACATAATTTACCCCTTTCTGTGCCAAAGTCAGATTTAACCCTGGATAGTGAAGATCATCCTTTCGCCTGGTGTTACAGCTATGCACACTGCTATTACTTTTTCATAAGTGAATATATATACTGTGAGGTTACTGTGAGGATTCCTAGATCTTTATTTATGGAAATATAAAGTAAAATCAGCTACAAATTTTACATATTCAAATACACCTTTACCTTTAACCCAAATAAATAGAGACTCATTTTGATTAATTTTTCTTTTGCTATGAGTATACAAGACAAGAGGAGATGTTGAGTCATAAGCTGATTTACCAAAATCTTTACTACCAATTTCAAACATATGATAGGTACAATAGCCAATTTCATCTCTATCATTAAAACTTTCAAGACCAGGTACACTAGGTACTCCGCTACCACCTCTTACTATGGCAACAGTGAACCATCCATTTCCATGTGAGAAAGTGTTGTTTATATCCAAGCTAAATGGAGAGCAAAATAACTGATGATGGTCGAAGTAGAGAGGATATCAAATGTAGACTGACAATGGCAAGGAAGGCGTTTCTGAAGAAGAGAAATTTGTTAACATCGAGTATAGATTTAAGTGTCAGGAAGTCGTTCCGAAAGTATTTGTATGGAGCGTAGCCATGTATGGAAGTGAAACATGGACGATAACTAGTTTGGACAAGAAAAGAATAGAAGCTTTCGAAATGTGGTGCTACAGAAGAATGCTGAAGATTAGATGGGTAGATCATATAACTAATGAGGAGGTATTGAATAGGATTGGGGAGAAGAGAAATTTGTGGCACAACTTGACTAGAAGAAGGGATCAGTTGGTTGGACATATTCTGAGGCATCAAGGGATCACCAATTTAGTGTTGGAGGGCAGTGTGGAGGGTAAAAATCGTAAAGGGAGACCAGGAGATATATACACTAAACAGATTCTGAAAGATGTAGGTTGCAGTAGGTACTGGGAGATGAAGAAGCTTGCACAGGATAGAGTAGCATGGAGAGCTGCATCAAACCAGTCTCAGGACTGAAGACCACAACAAAGAAACAAATTTTTAATAATCGGCTTATATATGAAAATTTATATCAAAATTTAAAATTAAAAAAAAGATATGATTCATATCTAACAAATGAAACATAGGATTTCTGTTGGTGATTGTATATTTCACAATTTTCAAACATTATCTGAAAATTTTATTATACAATTTAAACATAACATAGATAGATTTAGCATTTTATTATATTAACAATATTACCAGAAAATTTTATTAAAGGTATAATCAGGATCACATTTAACAATAGGTACTCTAATTTCAATATTTTCCAAACAATTTTTACTTTGTTTGGTGCTGTATCTTTTATTTCAACCCCAGCATAATTTGTTATTAGACTATCTAAGATTTCCATCATTTGTACTTGAACAAAAAGTAAAAATAACACTTAAGTCTCCTTCCCACATTTCTGATTTATGATCTAAAAAAACGACCAAATATTTATAATTGTAGTTAATAAATTTTATATTATTTATTTATTTTTTAAATTTCTTTTAAGTTTGCGGAACCCAGCTCAATTAGATCACCATGCCATAAATCATGTATACCAAAATGAAATTAAGTAAAATATCTTTTAATTCTTTTTCTGTCTATTGTTTAGTAACATACTTGTTCAATTCTGTTAGATAACTTGTGTATTCATGTTGTTAACCAGTTTTTAAATTCTTTTTCTAAATAATGTTCGATAACCGCACCATAACATTAATTGGATCACTCTATTCAACCAGTCTTCTATTTTTAAAAGAATTATAAGTCCTAGTTGCATGAAAAATTTTACCTAATTCCTTTTCAAATTGTTCAATTAACTTCCTTCTTTTGAATCCATTGCATTTAAATTTTTTCTAATTTATGTTTAATAATGTTTTATTAGTTTTTGATTCTATTTCTAATTCATGGTTGTTAATTTTTGTTCTAATTGTTGATTCTATTTCTCATTAATTTGTGAGGATACAACATATTTTTTCCAAATTATATTTGTTAATTTTTGAGTCTAAGTTTTATTCTAATTTTCCATACTTTGTTTTTTTAACCAAAGGTGTCCATTTACAAAATTTAAAATTGCATTAAACTTAGTGACAGCTAAAGAAAGCACTGTTATCACTATGTCTGTAATTATCTAATAATAATTGTAACAGAAATAAACCAAAATAACCACAAATGAAATCATTATAAAATCATTTTTCCCAAATAACTAATTAATTGGTTTGGTATATTTCCACAAAATGAATCAATAACAATTTTAATTTTATTTGATTTATAATAACAAATACAATAAGTACCATCTTTCTCAGTAATATCTAAATTAACTATACTACATAAAAATTTTGTGGATTTATTATGTAATTCAATTTTTGGATTTATTACGTAATTCATCAGTCAATAAACACCTCTATAATGTCTAATTTTTAATTTCTTAGCAAGATTTTCAATATTAAAATTTATAAAGATATATTATTCCTTTTTATTTTTGAGATTTTTTGTTCATTTTTTAATGCAGCACCAACTGAAGCTTTCTTTTTCATTACTAAATTATATTGTTTTCATTCTTCAAATTCTTTACTTCTAATTTGTTATCTGTTATTGTTTTTGCTACTGTACTGGCTATGAACTGACAAAGGGTAAATATGGATTTGTAGCCAATAGTGATACTAAAAATCCACCTTAATATTTTGTCAAATCAGAACCTCTTCTGTTTACAAGATCATCAATTATTTTTTCCCAATTGGAATACTCAATGTTATAAGTAAATATCCACTAATTTTTCTATCTCATATTCTCGATTGCATATCAGTTAAAAATTATCAATGCTATGTTATTGCACATTATTTAGTTTAATTTTAATTGCTATAAGTTTTATTTTAACACCAGGCAGAAAATTGTAATCAATTGGTAATTACTCACTTATTTTGACTAAAATATAAAATTTACATTTAAAAATTTATAAGTACAGTAGCAAAAGACATGCAGCTCTTAGAATGTAGCAATCTCAGACTCACCACAGGTCACTGGATCTGTCAGAGGCAGATACAGACAAACTACACATGAAAATGGGAAAGTAGCATTCAAAAATTACTCTCTGATGAAAGAGAATTCAACAGTCTAAAAGAAAACCAATGACTAAATCATAACAATAAGAAAGGAAATAAAATAGAAACGAAACTGAAAGAAAGCCCAAATTAATGAAAACTCAAAGCAAAAGTAGGTTATGCCAATGAGGGTTTTCTGGTAGTTTTCCCCAGTCATAAGGCCAATATTGGCATAAGAAATCCAACAGAAATGGAACAATAATGCACAAGAGACGAGTTTTAAACGATTCTGGAAAAAATATTTCACATACTATGCGACAAATGTTGCTTTTCACCATTCTCAGACTGTCTGAATTTCCTACTTGGCCCATTAATCTTGCGATGTACTTATTGATGTACTCGGTTTCAAGCATCTTAAAGTCTCACATCTTGATGTCCATAGGTAATATACCAGAAATTGATTTTATATCATACAGTAGATGAATTTTAAAAGTGTCTCCCACCTTATTCACACTTTAAAGTTACTGATGATCAGTTCCAGTTCTACAGATCACAGTTTAAACAGATAAAGAGATGTGCATCTCTTCCTTCATCAACATATCCATAAGAAGATTAATTCGGTCATTAGTCAGAGACACAGTATTGGTTGAACTGCACAGTGTCATGACATGCAGAGGCAGAAATATGGAAGTAAGAATGTCCACAAAATAAACTGCAGTACAGTCACCAAGATTAATTAACAGTCAGCAAGATTAATTACAGTATTCAATAATTAGTGTTTGTGGAACATTAGCATCTTAATGTTACATTTTACTACTGAACACATGATTTTATAATGCCAAGATGTTACAAGATTGCTGACTCTCCACATACTCTGGTGTTACACATATCCTGTAGTGCATGTGGGGCTTTCATTTTAACCCACATAGTTACTGCATGTATAAATGTTGGTGACCAACTCCCTTCAACATGGATGTTTCTTGCTCGCTTATCTGACCAGACTCTTGCATACCGACACATGCATATCATTGCTTGACAATTACAGACTTTCACTTTAACCGGCACAGAGATGTGAGCATCATGCTAGCTGGACGTAGACAGCTGATTTTGGAGGAAGGGTGGCTACTTAAAGAGAACAGTCAAATATGATAAAATTTCTGAAACTAAGTGATGTTTTGAAAACCAACCATGTTAGATTTGGATATTTTGTATGGGATATAAGAGTTCATTATTTTCTGATTTATGAAAAATGTTGAAGGTTAGTAAATCACAAAGTGTACAGAACCTCATTATGCTGCTGTTGTCTGAATCCCCTACTCACAAGTATGGCATCCATGTTAAAATTAATCTTTTATAATGATAAATTATTCAAATTCTTAATTAGTGAGAGGCAAAGGCTGATCGACAAAAAGTATTGTGTTAAAGTTCAGAATGAGACAAAACAGGCAACTGAAATTATGAGTGTCTGAAATGTCAGTTCTATGTATCTCTGAAATTAATTAGTTCCAAGTTTTTTTTTTAATATAATCCAGGAAAGAGATAAAAGACTGTTTCTGTCTTAATGGTATCAATATTTCCTCTTGTGCCCATTAGCTCAAAATGATTTCCTCCTTAAAGAACTTCTGTGAAGCCTGGAAGGTAGGAGATGTATTGGCAGAACTAAAGCTGTCATGATGAGTTATGAGTCACACTTGGGTAGCTTAGTCAGTAGAGCACTTGCCTGTGACAAGCAAAGCTCCCAAGTTCAAGTCTCAGTCTGGTACACAGTTTTAATCTGTCAGAAGCTTAATATCAGTGCACACTTTGCTGCAGAGTGAAAAATTCATACTGTGTAAATTAATTCACATCTCCAACATATGCACAGTTTGCCAGATTATAGTTTGGATAATGTCTGTTGAGCGTAGTTTGTAGGGTGCACTGCTACACATGGTCAGTTTATATTCAAAATATAAACTAGTGCTTCTCAAAAAACTTTGCTATTTTGAGGATGGCCAATGCTTTCACAATTTTCCAGTGTAATTTTTTAAGAAAGCATTCTGTTATTGTTTTAATGTTCATATTTGTTTCATGTTTCAGGTATTTCGGCATGGTCCACGTACTCCAGCCGATACATATCCGACGGATCCTTATGTAAACTATGACTTTGCTCCTGCAGGCTGGGGGCAACTAACTAATGTAAGTCCCCTACAGTATAACAACTTTCATTCACAAATTAAACTATTTGTGACTTTTTAGTCCTCTGCATCCATAACTTGTCCTGACACTCAGGGAGCAACTACGTGCCAAACAGAAAAGCTTACCTTTTTTAGTTATGTACCTAGCACAATTATTAAAGACAAATTAAAAACATTGTGAGAGTAAAGGAAAGAAGTGCCCCAGATTCTTAAAAGTATCAAAGCAACTGAATGTGTGCAGAGTGGAGAGCATCTTGATCCAGACTCAGACAGCAGCAATAGTAAAGGAGTTTGTGAATGTTTTTGTTTTACAAACCAGCACAGCTAAGATACTAGATAAGTGAGACCCTGTGTTCAGATTATGATGAGATGACAGGTATTTAAGCTCTAACACAAAGTACTGAGGTGTTTGTGCACTGAGGAACCGATGAAGTAGACATAACATATAGTAGTCGCGTAACTTGTCTGAATTTGGAATAATATCGAAAGGGAAACAGGGCAACCCAGAGCACAGGAAGACTTTAGTGCCATAAAAGTGAATGACAAGTGTACTAAGAAACAATCTGAAATTGGAAATATTTTCAATAATCATTTTTTTAATGTTGTGGAGAAAGTAGGATCTAGATCTTCACTAGAAGAGGAAAGGCTTCTAATAGAACAGGGCATACCTGTGCAGTTTGAAACAACTGTATTTCCACGAACCTCTCCCTCTGAAATCAGTAAAATAATAAACTCACTGAAAAGTAAAAGCTCTTACGGAATTGATGGCATTTCCAGCAAGATACTTAAAGCTTGTTCCCCACAGATAAGTAGGATTGTAAAACCATTGCATAAAAAAGGGGATACGTCGGATGTCAACAACTATCGCCCAATCTCTCTTCTGACAGCGCTATCAAAAATTTTTGAGAAAGTAATGTATTCAAGAGTAGCCTACCATATATGTAAAAATAAAGTACTAACAAAATGTCAGTTTGGTTTTCAGAAAGACTTTTCAACACATAAGGCTATATACGCTTTCACTGATCAAATATTAAATGCTCTGAATAACCGGACATCACCCATTGGTATATTTTGTGATCTCTCAAAGGCCTTTGATTGTGTAAATCATGGAATTCTTTTAGATCAGCTAAATCATCATGGTTTGAGGGCGGCAGTGTACAAATGGTTTAATTCATACTTAACTGGAAGAATGCAGAAAGTTGAAATAAGTGGTTCATGTAATGTTAATACAACAGCTGATTCCTCAAACTGGGGGGGCTATCAAGCACGTGGTCCCACAGGGTTCGGTCTTAGGTCCTTTATTGTTCTTGATATACATTAATGACTTACCATTCCATATTGATGAATATGCAAAGTTAGTTCGTTTTGCTGATGATACAAGTATAGTAATAACATCCAAAAACCAAGAACTAAGTGATGTAATTGAAAATGATGTTTTTCACAAAATTATTAAGTGGTTCTCAGCAAACGGGCTCTCTTTAAATTTTGATAAAACACAGTATATACAGTTCCATACAGTAAATGGCACAACTCCAGTAATAAATATGGACTTTGAACAGAAGTCTGTAGCTAAGGTAGAATTTTCAAAATTTTTAGGTGTGTCCATTGATGAGAGGTTAAACTGGAAGCAACACATTGATGGTCTGCTGAAACGTCTGAGTTCGGCTACGTATGCTATTAGGGTTATAGCAAATTTTGGTGATAAGAATCTCAGTAAATTAGCTTACTATGCCTACTTTCATTCACTGCTTTCGTATGGTATCATATTCTGGGGTAATTCATCGTTGAGTAGAAAAGTATTCATTGCTCGAAAACGTGTAATCAGAATAATTGCTGGAGCCCACCCACAGTCATCTTGCAGACATCTATTTAAGGATCTAGGGATCCTCACAGTAATCTCACAGTATATATATTCACTTATGAAATTTGTTGTTAATCATCCAGCCCAGTTCAAAAGTAATAGCAGTGTGCATAGCTGTAACACCAGGAGAAAGGATGATCTTCACTATGCAGGGTTAAATCTGACTTTGGCACAGAAGGGGGTAAATTATGCTGTCACAAAAGTCTTTGGTCACCTACCAAACAGCATCAAAAACCTGACAGATAGTCAACCAACATTTAAAAATAAATTAAAAGGATTTCTAGATGACAACTCCTTCTACTCATTGGCTGAATTTTTAGATATAAATTAAGGGAGGGAAAACAACTAACTTAAGCATTAGTGTCATGCAATATTTTGTGTAATGTAATATCTTGTACAGACATCGTTCATTAACCTGACACGTTCCACATCATTACAAAGTGTCGTATCCATGATCTATGGAACAAGTATTAATCTAATCTAATCTACTGCAACCATCCTAACTAGACATATGAAGCACTGAGATGGTCATACATACAGATGATGAAGATGTAATGAATACCGACAGATTAGATTAGATTAGATTAATACTTGTTCCATAGATCATGAATACGACACTTCGTAATGATGTGGAACGTGTCAGGTTAATAAAAGATGTCTGTACAAGAAATTACATTACACAAAATATTGCATGACACTAATGATTAAGTTTTTTTTTTTTTTTTTTTTTATATCTGAAAATTCAGCCAATGAGTAGAAGGAGTTGTCATCTAGAAATTCTTTTAATTTATTTTTAAATGTTAGTTGGCTATCTGTCAGGCTTTTGATGCTGTTTGGTAGGTGCCCAAAGACTTTTGTGGCAGCATAATTTACCCCTTTCTGTGCCAAAGTCAGATTTAACCCTGCATAGTGAAGATCATCCTTTCTCCTGGTGTTATAGGTATGCACACTGCTATTACTTTTGAATTGGGTTGGATTATTATCAACAAATTTCATAAGGGAATATATATACTGTGAGGTTACTGTGAGGATCCCTAGATCCTTAAATAGATGTCTGCAGGATGACCGTGGGTGGGCTCCAGCAATTATTCTGATTACACGTTTTTGTGCAATGAATACTTTTCTACTCAACGATGAATTACCCCAGAATATGATGCCATACGAAAGCAGTGAATGAAAGTAGGCATAGTAAGCTAATTTACTGAGATTCTTATCACCAAAATTTGCAATAACCCTAATAGCATACGTAGCTGAACTCAGACGTTTCAGCAGACCATCAATGTGTTGCTTCCAGTTTAACCTCTCATCAATGGACACACCTAAAAATTTTGAAAATTCTACCTTAGCTACAGACTTCTGTTCAAATTCTATATTTATTACTGGAGTTTTGCCATTTACTGTACGGAACTGTATATACTGTGTTTTATCAAAATTTAAAGAGAGTCCGTTTGCTGAGAACCACTTAATAATTTTGTGAAAAACATCATTTACAATTACATCACTTAGTTCTTGGTTTTTGGATGTTATTACTATACTTGTATCATCAGCAAAAAGAACTAACTTTGCATCTTCATCAATGTGGAATGGTAAGTCATTAATGTATATCAAGAACAGTAAAGGACCTAAGACCGAACCCTGTGGGACCCCGTGCTTGATAGCACCCCAGTTTGAGGAATCAGCTGTTTTAACATTACACGAACCACTTATTTCAACTTTCTGCATTCTTCCAGTTAAGTATGAATTAAACCATTTGTGCACTGCCCCACTCAAACCATAATGATTTAGCTTATCTAAAAGAATTCCATGATTTACACAATCAAAGGCCTTTGAGAGATCACAAAAAATACCAATGGGTGATGTCCGGTTATTCAGAGCATTTAATATTTGATCAGTGAAAGCATATATAGCATTTTCTGTTGAAAAGCCTTTCTGAAAACCAAACTGACATTTTGTTAGTACTTTATTTTTACAAATATGGGAGGCTACTCTTGAATACATTACTTTCTCAAAAATTTTTGATAGAGCTGTCAGAAGAGAGATTGGGCGGTAGTTGTTGACATCCGACATATCCCCCTTTTTATGCAATGGTTTTACAATGGCATATTTCAGTCTATCAGGGAAAACACCCTGCTCCAAAGAGCTATTACATACGTGGCTGAGAATTCTACTTATCTGTGGGGAACAAGCTTTAAGTACTTTGCTGGAAATGCCATCAATTCCGTAAGAGCTTTTACTTTTCAGTGAGTTTATTATTTTACTGATTTCAGAGGGAGAGGTTGGTGGAATTACAGCTGTTTCAAACTGTGCAGGTATGGCCTCTTCTACTAATAGCCTTGCCTCTTCTAGTGAAGATCTAGATCCTATTTTCTCCACAACATTTAAAAAATGATTATTCAAAATATTTTCAATTTCTGATTGTTTGTTAGTGCACTTGTCATTCAATTTTATTGCACTAAAGTCTTCCTGTGCTCTTGGTTGCCCTGTTTCCCTTTCAATAATATTCCAAATTGCTTTAATTTTATTATCAGAGTTACTGATCTCAGACATGATACACATGCTTCTGGACTTTTTAATAACTTTTCTTAGTACCGCACAATAGTTTTTATAATATTGAACAATTTCGGGGTCAGTACTCCATCTTGCTGTTAGATACAGTTCTCTTTTGCGGTTGCAAGATATTCTTATTCCTTTAGTTAGCCAAGGTTTTTTATATGTTTTCTTGGAATTATGTTTAACTATTTTCTTGGGAAAACAATTTTCAAATACCCTTAAAAATGTATTGTGAAATAAGTTATATTTCAAGTTTGCATCGGGTTCCTTATACACTTCATCCCAGTCTAGCTGCTGTAGGCTTTCCCTAAAGTTTGCAATATTTATATTGTTAATTGAACGCACTGCTTTGAAAGTCTGATTTATTATACTGCATGGAGCTATGTCATGTACTGTAACAAGCTGTGCACTATGATCTGAAAGACCATTCTCAACAGGATAAGCATTTATGTCCTTAAACTTATCTTGGTCTATAAAAAAGTTATCTATCAATGTACTGCTGTTCTTTGTTATCCGAGTAGGAAAATCAATGACGGAGCTCAAATTGAAAGAAATGAGTAATACTAAAAGGTCATTCTTCCTATTACACTCTTTCAGGGAATCAACATTGAAATCCCCACAAATGATAATTTGCTTCCCCCTGTCTGACAGATAGCACAACAAAGCATCAAAGTTTTCCAGAAATAGCTGGAAATTCCCTGAGGGGGACCTATACACTGTTACAATTATGAAAGTGCCATCCTTTAGTTTAAGTTCAGTGGCACATGCTTCCATATGTTGCTCTACACAAAATTTTTTAGTTTCTAAATTTTTTGCACTGTGGAAGCTTTTGACATATATGGCAACTCCTCCTCTCATCATATTATCTCTACTTACATGTGCAGCTAATTTGTACCCATTGATGCTAACCTTTTGCATATCAGTGACAATGTGATGCTCAGACAGGCATAGTACATAGTACATAGTACATAGTACATAGTACAGACCATCATTCGTCTGGATGATCATGGTACTGATATCTTCAGGCCTGGCTGTTAGGTGAAGCTGGAGTTCAGCAGCATAGAAATGATATTTACCAAAGGACAGAACTGACATGGTATCATTGACATACACGGAAAACAAAACTGTGGCAATCCTGATAGAATGCAGTTCCAGGACAGCCTGGAATATCTTACATGGAAGGAGCACATCAGCTACATGTATAAAAAAAATCTCCTGTAACACATACCTGCTAAAATGCCTTTATAGCATAATAGTGCAACCTGTTTTAAGGAAAATTTATTTTGGAATTATACACTCCCAGTGCAATATGGTATCGAGATTTGGGGTGGGGCACCAACAATAGACATGGATAGGGCTTTTAGAGCCCAGAAAAGAGCAATTAGAATAATAGCTAATGTTAGTGTCAGCCCTGTAGAGAATATTTCATTAAGTATAACATGTGATCAGTGTATTCATTGTATGTTCTCAGAACTATACTGTTTGTAAAAGAAAATATGGAGCATATTGTAATCAATAATGAAATCCAAAATTATAATACAAGAAAAAGAGAGGCTTACCACATAAAATTTAGTAATAAAAGAGCAACAGATCATAGTCCATTTTCTGCTGGAAGACATTTTTATAACTGACTGCCAAATAATATAAAATTGTTAAAAGGAAACATATTTAAGACAAAATTAAAGCAAATGTTCATTGATAAATGTTTGTACTCCAACAAGGATTTTTAATGTTATTGTGTATAATTTATCTTTACTTCTAAACTTTTTTAATGTTCTTGTGTTTGTGAACAAACTGTGTCCATCACTGTCAAGTTATTATGGACGAGTAAACCACTTATTTAATTTAATTTAATTCCCACATACAGCTGAGTCCTGTTTGTTTTTCAAGTAGTTTCCAAACTACTTCAGTGCACTATCTAAAACTTTAAACTGTTTCATTGTTCTGAGCAGTATATCAAAGTTGACAGCATTAAAACTTCCCTGAAGTCTATAAGGTCAAGAGTTATCTTAATCATGCAGGATTTGAGTTACTGTGTTCACGAAAGGAGGATTGACATTTGTCACATAAACTGAAATTGCATCAGTGTTCAGAAATTTTATCAAGGCTTTGTGTACAGCAGGTAATATGCTGATTGGACAGTAACCACAAAGTGATTGTAGGTTTTGGATCTTAGAAACAGGTTGGGTTATGCTTCTTTCCTGTGGAGTGGAATATGTTCCATTCACAACACAAGGATTAAATATGTCTGTTCAGACAGGTATTAGAAACATTTGTGGCCAAAATTATGCTTGTATCTTCATTGGCTATCTCTTACACGGTAAAAGAAGACTGAGCACATTAATATAACACTGGGAAAGTAAGAGATACATCAGATTGTGTATCACTGAGCAAACTCTGAGGAGGTATAACTTGTCTGAGACACAGCTTCAAAGAAACTTGTTGAAGGTATCCTTTAGTACTGTTCATCTATGAGGGACTATTATTATATTTGTTGAAAAACTGACTAACAGCCTTTGCAGTGGTAACCTTGGATGGGTGATGGTCCTGTATGCCGAGTGCTGTTGGCAAGTGGAGTGCACTCAGCCCTTGTGAGGCAAATTGACAAGCTACTTGACTGAGGAATGTGACCACAGAGTTTAGTTTAGTTTTTGTTGAAAAACTGGAAGTGTTTAAAGAAGAGGTTTGCAACACATAATGGGTATCATTTGGCTAGCAAGTGAAAGTTACAGAGATGCCTCACAAATTCCACTATAAGGCACTACAAGAATGTTATTACACACATGAAGGTTACAGTAAACATTCATACATGACTGATACAAGATCTCACATCAACATATGAAACAAATATGATAGCACCACAGAATAAGAGAACAGCATACCGTAGCAATCTATGGCAAATTTTTCTTCTGCACAGCATATCAAGATAGAGAGGTAGAGAATATACAGGTAGACAAATATCTGTGTTTATGGTATCTTCTGCTGGAGCACCATGTGGTAGCTTGCAAAGTAAAAATGAAAAAAAGGGAGTTTTACTAAGTTTCCAGTTCACAGAGCTGTCAATAAAATAATTCCATAAATGTTATTACTAAGGTATCAGATTCTCAATAAAATAGTGTAAGATGTAGCATTTAAATCTGTGCAAACAAAGTGCAACATCTCAAAAAAAAAAAGGGAGAGAGAAACAGTAATAAGTTTAAAAAACAAGTGCTAACATCATGTGCTAACCTAAGTGAACACAAACAAACTGTCCAAGATAACAACAGTGAAATCCTAGAAAATGTATGGAAGAAACAGGACCAGGAGAACAACAAAAGAAGCAACATGAATCAGGAATGGATTCTAGGAAACGGAGACAGTCACAGTCACAGAATAGCACAAAAAATCGTGAGTATTCAGGATGACTTTGCAGCTGTGGCTCACATTTAACCTTGAGCACCTCTTTCTGCTGTGGTGGGGCTTTGTTTGCAAGATAGTGAATCTTTTTCATCAAATGATTGTGTCATAATCATGGGAGGTACAAATGAGGTACCGAGCGAGGTGGCGCAGTGGTTAGCACACTGGACTCGAATTCGGGAGGACGACGGTTCAATCCCGTCTCCGGCCATCCTGATTTAGGTTTTCCGTGATTTCCCTAAATCGTTTCAGGCAAATGCTGGGATGGTTCCTTTGAAAGGGCACGGCCGATTTCCTTCCCAGTCCTTCCCTAACCCGAGCTTGCGCTCCGTCTCTAATGACCTCGTTGTCGACGGGACGTTAAACACAAACCACCACCACCACCACAAATGATGTAGCGAAGAATCAATCAAATGACACTATCAGATACATGAAAGTGTCATTCACTAAGTTGATTAACACTAAAGTAGTTATCATTAATTTTCCACAGAGACATGATCTAATGGAACAATCTATAGTGAACCCAGAAGTGCACAACACTAATGTTAGGCTTAAAACAATATGTAATAAATTTCTCAGTGTGTCCCTGGTAAATGTCAGAAATCTATAAAGAGATCTGCACACAACTCACGGTATGCACATGAATAAAAGAGGCAAAAAGATTGTCAGCAAATTAAAAGTGGTGTAAATAAGTGCATTTGCCAGGAATGGCACAACCCATCAAATCAGAATATGCAGGCAAGCCTGGGAAACTTGCAAAGCCTGTGGACCATTTGTGAGGCCTAAATCATCCTGTATAGTTCAGCAGGATAGTATAGTTCACCAGAATTTCTGTAGTCTTAAAAACAAGCACAATGAACTGGATATTATTACATGTCATGATAAACCTGATATTTTAGTTATTACTGAGCATTGTTATACTGAAGACCTAATTATCATTAGTCACTCTCCATGAAATTTTGTTTTGCTTTTAGTAGGAAAAACAAGACTGGGGGTGGCATAGCAAACTTCACTGTTAAAGCAAGTAATTTCAGTGTTATTGACCAAGTGCATACTGCATAGAAGGAAACACGGAATTTACTGCAATAAATCTAAAATGGGGTAGAGAAAATATAGGAATTATCGGTGTATATAGGCCACTTGGGGCATGTATGGATACATTTTTCAAAAATCTATCTGACTTGCTGGTATATACAGACAGTACATTTTCTTGGTTAAATGGCCATGTAAATACTATAATAAAGAGGGTATATAAATATAGACTTATTAACCACGTATGCCATCTCCAAAACGCTACACCTCCTACTTAGTGAATTCAACCCGACCCCACTTATCCATGAGCCAACTAGAGAAACTGGCAACAGCAAAACATAACAGGGTAACATAATAACAAACATTACCCATCTTTCCTACAGTGCATCTGTTCCAAAACTAGCCATCACTGATCACCATGCAGAACAGCTTCAATTGGAGGCAAAAAGAAACTATGATGATGATGAAGTCCTACACTCCTTGACAGAGCGTAGGGGACAATGCGAGAGAGCCACACCGCTGTATTAGGCAAGGTCCTAGTGGAGATGGTTGCCATTGCCTTCCTCCGACCATAATGGGGATGCATGATGATGATGACGAAGACAACACAACAACACTCAGTCATCTCGATCCAGGTGAAAATCCCTGACCCCACCAGGAATCAAACCCAGGACTCCATGCTCGGGAAGCAAGAATGCTACTGTGAGACCACAAGCTGCGGATAAAGAAACTATATGTAAGCAAAAGAATTATGTACGAGGGCCATTCCTTTTCAACGTCTGATCACTTAGTGTAGAAGCTATGTGAGCGGCAGAAAGTAGACATGCACTGTAGGCTACTGCACAACTCTCGCACTACACACTCCGGCATTGCCAACCTCTAGGCATCAGTCTGTGTAGCACTAAAGCCATGTGAACATGGCTGCCATCATTGTTGCTCCTGCGAAGTGTGGATTACAAAGTGTAATTCGGTTTCTGCAATCAGAAGGGAATAGTGCAGCAGAAATTCATCAGAGAAGGAACCGACTGTAGGGTGATACCTTCATGACTGGTGGTGTTGTGCATAAATGGTGGTGAAAGTTTAAAGATGGTCAAAATGATGTGCATGATGAAGGGGGCCAAGGACACAAGTCTGTTGTTACAGCTGACCTTGTTGAACGAGTTGACAGAATGGGTAGAGAAAATTGTTGGTTCACCATAACTGCTTTGTCTATGGAAATTCTGGAAGTTCCAAGATCTGTCATACAGTCTATCAAAACTGAAGATTGAGGCTACAAAAAACTTTGTGCTAGTTGGGTTCCAAAAATGTCGACAGACGCCCACAAAAGTCACCGAATAGTATCAGTTTTGAATTTCCTTGACCATTATCACGATGAAGGAGAGAACTTTTTAAAATCAATTGTTACTGGAGATGAAACATGGATCCAATACAGCACACCGTAAACAAAATGACAATCACAACAATGGATGCATCCAAATTCACCAGACAAACCAAAAAATTTCAAACAAACATTCAACAGAAAGGTTATGGCTACCGCGTTTTGGATCCAAAAAGGTGTGTTGCTTGTAGAGTTTATGCAGCCTGGAACCACTATCAATGCAGTTGCTTATTGTGAAACTTTACGACATTTATGGAGAGCCATTCAAAACAAATGAAGAGGAATGCTGACTTCAGGAGTTGTGTTGATCCATGGCAACACTCGTCTACACACTGCTAGCACAACCCAATGGCTCCTTGAACAATTTCAATGGGATATTTTTGATCCTCTACCATAGTCCTGACCTGGTACCCAGTGACTTTCACCTTTTTCCTGAGCTGAAGACATGGCTAGGAGGGCAGCACTTTTAAATCAATGAAGGTCTTGCAAACGTCAATGCTCATTTGACATAATTGGTGGCAACATTTTCTGAAGAGGATGGTGCAAAGCTTGTCCACAGGTACTATAAATGTCTCAATCTTTTTGGTAATTATGTTGAAAATTATCCATAACAGTACAAAACTTTTGGTAGTAAAATAATTGTTTTCTATGAACTTGTCTTTTACACTCCTGCAAATGGAAAAAAGAACACATTGACACTGGTGTGTCAGACCCACCATACTTGCTCCGGACACTGCGAGAGGGCTGTACAAGCAATGATCACACACACGGCACAGCGGACACACCAGGAACCGCGGTGTTGGCCGTCGAATGACGCTAGCTGCGCAGCATTTGTGCACCGCCGCCGTCAGTGTCAGCCAGTTTGCCATGGCATAGGGAGCTCCATCACAGTCTTTAACACTGGTAGCATGCCGCGACAGCGTGGACGTGAACCGTATGTGCAGTTGACAGACTTTGAGCGAGGGCGTATAGTGGGCATGCGGGAGGCCGGGTGGATGTACCGCCGAATTGCTCAACACGTGGGGCGTGACGTCTCCACAGTACATCGATGTTGTCGCCAGTGGTCGGCAGAAGGTGCACGTGCCCGTCGACCTGGGACCGGACAGCAGCGACGCACGGATGCACGCCAAGACCGTAGGATCCTACGCAGTGTCGTAGGGGACCGCACCGCCACTTCCCAGCAAATTAGGGACACTGTTGCTCCTAGGGTATTGGCGAGGACCATTCGCAACCGTCTCCATGAAGCTGGGCTATGGTCCCGCACACCGTTAGACCGTCTTCCGCTCACACCCCAACATCGTGCAGCCCCCCCTCCAGTGGTGTCACGGCAGGCGTGAATGGAGGGACGAATGGAGACGTGTCGTCTTCAGCGATGAGAGTCGCTTCTGCCTTGGTGCCAATGATGGTCGTATGCGTGTTTGGCACCGTGCAGGTGAGCGCCACAATCAGGACTGCATACGACCAAGGCACACAGGGCCAACACCCGGCATCATGGTGTGGGGAGCGATCTCCTAGACTGGCCGTACACCTCTGGTGATCGTCGAGGGGACACTGAATAGTGCACGGTACATCCAAACCGTCATCGAACCCATCGTTCTACCATTCCTAGACCGGCAAGGGAACTTGCTGTTCCAACAGGACAATCCACGTCCGCATGTATCCCGTGCCACCCAACGTGCTCTAGAAGGTGTAAGTCAACTACCCTGGCCAGCAAGATCTGCGGATCTGTCCCCCATTGAGCATGTTTGGGACTGGATGAAGCGTCGTCTCACGTGGTCTGCACGTCCAGCACGAATGCTTGTCCAACTGAGGCGCCAGGTGGAAATGGCATGGCAAGCCGTTCCACAGGACTACATCCAGCATCTCTATGATCGTCTCCATGGGAGAATAGCAGCCTGCATTGCTGTGAAAGGTGGATATACACTGTACTAGTGCCAACATTGTACATGCTCTGTTGCCTGTGTCTATGTGCCTGTGGTTCTGTCAGTGTGATCATGTGATGTATCTGATCCCAGGAATGTGTCAATAAAGTTTCCCCTTCCTGGGACAATGAATTCACGGTGTTCTTATTTCAATTTCCAGAAGTGTATTTATATAGCCTATTGGAGGTTGGGCAAAAAATAAAATAAAAATAAAAACAGCCCTCATATAATGATAACATCAATAGACTGAACTGCATGTTAGCACACGTACCATGGTTTGAGAATGATAGTTTTTCCTATGATAGCTTTGCTGCTGACTTCTACTACTGTTTTAATGCCACATGCCAGTTGTAGCCATAAAAGTTAAACAAACTAAAAATATAAACAAAAATATCTGCATAAATAATGATGTCATTGAAGAAAGGGAAGAATTAAAATTATTCCAAGTGTAATGCCAAATAATAGACAAAATCTCAAGCTAAATTAGTCCTTCAAAATTTATCAAGAATACCACGAAGATTTAGTAATACAGACCAGAAGCAAATCTGATGCAAACAAGCTTGAGGCTTTTCACACAATGTTACTACTGGTGTCTGGGGAGTGATAAACTGTTTTAGAACAGGTAGAAACAAATTCTGTATGGACTTTATTATTGGCCACAGTGGGATGGTAGTAAAAGATCAACTTGAAATTGCTAATATATTCAATGAATATTTTTCTTCAGTAGGGGAAGCTTTCAATGGCAAACATAATAATCTGCAGTACAATTTTAAAGGCAATCCATCTGAGCATTGCAAATAAATACTTAATATCATTAGTTCTCTAAAATCTTCCAGTTCTGCACGCCACGATGGCCTTAGTATTAATGTAATAAAAGTGAGTAGACATAATGTCTCTGTTCCTTTGTCTGTAGCAGTAAATAATGTAATAGAATAAGGCACCATCCCAGGCAGACTAAAAATAGCTCAGGTAACATCAATTTTTAAAAAAGTGACAAATTCAAGATCCAAAACTACAGACCACTCTCAATACTTCCTTTCTTTTCCAAAATAGTTGAAAAAGTAATATATAACAGAAATATAAACTTAATCCAGATGCACAACATAATGTTTGAAAATCAAAATGGATTTTTAAAATGTAAATCAATTAGCACAGCAGCTGCTCTGTTAATTAAAGAGATAAGTGTCATCAAGAGCAAGTGAATCCCACTATCCTATTAGATAAGCTATGGAACACTGGCATGGGAGATACTGCTCTGACCTAGTAAAATCTTACATGAATAACCAAAAATAGCTTTTACTACTTAAAGCTGAAAGTGGTGTTCACAAATCCAAAATCATTACTATAAAATATGGACTGTCCAGTGGCTCAGTATTTGCTTCTTTTCTGTTTTCGATTTATGTAAATGACATAAGATATTGCAGTCACAGTTCCAAAATAGTTCTGTATGTGGATGTTACATCAATTGTGTGTATAAAGAAATGCTTTAATGAACTAGAGATCCAATGAAATAATGTGACAAGTGAAATTGTTCAGTTCTTAAATGAAAGCCACTTAAATGTAAGCAGCAGTAAAGCATATCTCCTGGAGTTTAACAATAGTAGTATTAATGATGACATTAAACTATACAAAGGCAATGAATTAGTAAAAAAAGTGATTAGTGTAAAATTCCTCAGTTTAACAATTCAAAGCAATCTAAATTATTGGGACACACATGTTGACACTCCAGCATTTAAGTTGTCTAAGAATATATTTGCAATCTTCTGGATAGGTCAGGAGTCCACTACACACAGCAGGCAGCTACACGGGTAGCAGGGGTTGTGTGGCGTGGCCTGGGCGGTTTTTTTAGGTTAGATGGTCGCGGGCAAGTACTTAAAGGGCAACAGCCTCAAAGGGTGTGAGGCAAAGTCAGGACATCCAGGGACCAAGCAGCAATCAGCATTGTCATTGTAAACTGCTGAAACTGTACCAGAACTTCAAGCGCTGATAGAAACCACCAAAGCTGAAATCGGTATAGGTGCGGAAAGCTGGCTCAAGTCAGAGATAAATTCTGCCGAAATTTTTACAAAGGCACAGACGGTGTTTACAAAGGATAGTGGTGTGTTTGTTGCTGTTAGTAGTAGTTTATCCTGTAGTGAAATAGAAGTGGATAGTTCCTGTGAATTATTATGGATGGAGGTTATACTCAACAACCGAGCTAGGTTAAAAATTGGCTCCTTTTACCGACCTCCCGACTCAGCAGCATTAGTGCCAGAACAACTGAGAGAAAATCTGGAATACATTTCACATAAATTTCCTCAGTATGTTATAGCCTTAGGTGCAGATTTCAATTTACCAGATATAGACTGGGACACACAGATGTTTAGGACAGGTGGTAGGGACAGAGCATTGAGTGACATTATACTGAGTGCACTATCCGAAAATTACCTCTAGCAATTAAACAGAGAACTGACTCATGGAGATAACATCTTGGACCTACTGATAACAAAGAGACCCAACTTTTTGACACTGTAAGCGCAGAACAGGGAATCAGTGATCATAAGGCCGTTGCAGCATCCCTGAATATGGAAGTAAATAGGAATATAAAAAAAGGGAGGAAGGTTTATCTGTGTAGCAAGAGTAATAGGAGGTAGATATCAGATTACCTAACAGATTAAAACGAA
Source organism: Schistocerca gregaria (assembly GCF_023897955.1). Lineage (NCBI taxonomy): Eukaryota > Metazoa > Arthropoda > Insecta > Orthoptera > Acrididae > Schistocerca > Schistocerca gregaria. Next base: position 743,575,201 of record NC_064931.1, on the reverse strand, counting down.
AATTTCTGTTCCGACACTGACAATGTTGAGTGTTTATGGCAAAAGCTCAAGGCAATTGTGAAATGCGTTTTAGACAGGTACGTGCTGAGTAAAACTGTGAGGGACAGGAAAAACCCACCGTGGTTCAACAACAACATGACGAAACTACTGCAAAAGCAAAGAGAGCTTCACTGCAAATTTAAACTCAGCCAAAACCTCTGAGACAAACAGAAGCTAAATGATGTCAAAGTAGCATAAAGAGGGCTATACATGAAGCATTCAGTGAATTCGAAAGTAAAATTCTATGTAATGACTTGACAGAAAATCCTAGGAAGCTCTGGTTTTACGTTAAATCAGTAACTGGATCGAAACAGCATATCCAGACACTCTGGGATGATAATGGCATTGAAACAGAGGATGACACGCGTAAAGCTGAAATACTAAACACCTTTTTCCTAAGCTGTTTCACAGAGGAAGACCGCACTGCAGTTCCTTCTCTAAAACCTTGCACAAACGAAAAAATGGCTGACAGTGAAATAAGTGTTCAAGGAATAGAAAAGCAACTGAAATCGCTCAACAGAGGAAAGTCGACTGGACCTGAAAGGATACCAATTCGATTCTACACAGAGAATGCGAAAGAACTTGCCCCCTTCTAACAGACATGTACTACAAGTCTCTAGAGGAACAGAAGGTTCCAAATGATTGGAAAAGAGCACAGTTAGTTCCAGTTTTCAAGAAGAGTCATCGAGCAGATGCGCAAAACTATAGGCCTATATCTCTGATATCAATCTGTTGTAGAATTTTAGAACATATTTTTTGCTCGTTTATCATGCCATTTCTGGAAACCCAGACTCTACTCTGTAGGAATCAACACGGATGCCAGAAACAGTGATCGTGTGGGATCCAACTTGCTTTATTTGTTCATGAGACCCAGAAAATATTAGATACTGGCTCCTAAGTAGATGCCATTTTCCTTGACTTCCGGAAGGCATTCGATACAGTTCTGCACTGTCGCCTGGTAAACAAAGTAAGAGCCTATGGAATATCAGACCAGCTGATGGCTGGATTGAAGAGTTTTTAGCAAACAGAACACAGCATGTTGCTCTCAATTGGAGTGATGTCTACAGACGTTAAAGTAACCTCTGGTGTGCCACAGGGGAGTGTTATGGGACCATTGCTTTTCACAATATATATAAATGACCTAGTAGATAGTGTCGGAAGTTCCATGCGGCTTTTTGCGGATGACTCTGTAGTATACAGAGAAGTTGCAGGATTAGAAAACTGCAACGAATTGCAGGAAGATCTGCAGCAGATAGGCACCTGGTGCAGGGAGTGGCAACTGACCCTTAACATAGGCAAATGTAATGTATTGCGAATAGATAGAAAGAAGGATCTTTTACTGTATGATTATATGATAGCAGAACAAACACTGGTAGCAGTTATTTCTGTAAAATATCTGGGAGTATGCATACAGAACAATTTGAAGTGGAATGACCATATAAAATCAATTGTTGGTAAGGTGGGTGCCAGGTTGAGAGTCATTTGGAGAGTCCTTAGAAAATGTAGTCCATCAACAAAGGAGGTGGCTTACAAAATGCTCATTCGACCTATACTTGAGTATTGCTCATCATTGTGGGATCTGTACCAGGTCAGGTTGAGCAGAGGAGATAGAGAAATCCAAAGAAGAGCAGCATGTATCATCAAAGGGTTATTTGGTAAGCATGATAGCATTACGGAGATGTCTGGCAAACTCAAGTGGCAGCCTCTGAAAGAGAGGCGGCGCTCTTCATTGCTGTGTAGCTTGCTGTCCAGGTTTCGAGAGGGTGCGTTTCTGGATGAGGTATCGAATATATTGCTTCCCCCTACTTATACCTCCCGAGGAGATCACAAATGTAAAATTAGAGAGATTCAAGCGTTCACGGAAGCTTTCCAGCAGCCGTTCTTCCCACGAAACATATGCGACTGCAACAGGAAAGGGAGGTAATGACAGTGGCACATAAAGTGCCCTCCGCCACACACTGTTGGGTGGCTTGCAGAGTATAAATGTAGACGTAGATGTACCAATGATGATCCTATCCTGCATGTTCCAGCTTCTGACTCAAAAACCTATATTTATTGAGTGGTAGCAAAAGGGGTTTTACATCATTCTAACAAAGAAACTGTCTCCCTGCTTGAGAGAGACCCAATTCAAACCTAACAACAATAGAGGCCAAGGAAAGTACTATTTCACCCTAATCCACATTAAACACTTCCTGGATAGTTGAGCTATATGAGTGGTAGCATTACCTTGAAAACAAAGTCCACTACTAGGATTGACGACTGCATATTGAACGAACTTGCTTACCAAAACTGATTACACAAACCTTAACATTTACTCTTCTGTGTGATATAATAACAGAACACTGTGAGCATACAGCCCCACTAGAGTGATGAGTGACAGAACTCTGGCACGAGTGTGTGGTCATGATCAGCCAGCGTGCATGTTGTAACGATGCTCACCTGTTTTATCTCTTCATTGATTGTCCTCGGTGTCCACGTACTGGCTGAAAAAATAGGGGGTGGAAGTGCAACTACTGTCTAATGTAAATGATGTATCCGACAGGTGCACATTTGCGTTTCACTGTCTTTTACTTTCACTTTTCACAATCCACAATATACACATTTATATGACCAGTGCACCATTGTTTAATTTTAAATAAGCCTAATTAATAGGTTGCAGGCAAAAATCCACATTTTGCTACAACAGTTTACTGTTGAACATCTACGAGCAGTAAAAAACATAACCACAAAGTTCACAGTTCTTGAAGCATAGAAAGGTATGTATGGATCAGACACTGTCACTGTTTTAACACACAGCCTATTGGAATAACACTTATTTCACTGTTAAGTTGATGCATTGTTGTTGTTCTAACCAATACAGGTTTCTCATCTGAAACTTAGCCATGGACTGACTTTCTCGTGACCAAAGATTGGGCCCTTATATATCCTCACTATAATAGGTGCTGAAACTACACATTGTTCATAGTTTAATTTACAGAAATTACAATTAAAACTTAACTCTTTAAATTTAATGCATTGAAAAATTGGTTCTTTTTAACAGTTTCTTCTGCTAAAAGAATTACGCTGAATTATTTGTTTAAATCATGAAATTAACAAATATAAGTACACAAACAATACTTTGGACAAAACTGTTAATTACTTTGGAATTAATTAAGGGCTGGCTTTGATAACATATTTTCGAATAGAGCCAAATAGATTCTTTAAGAATACTCTTAGTTGTTCTTCCAAATGTTTATACTTAGTACAGACTATATGGTTGCTTATACGTCAACAATAGAATTTAGGTTATGAAACAATTACTGATTTCACCCTATAATGAAAGTATTGACTAGTAGTAGTCAAAATAAATTAGAAAATAAATTACATACATAAAACTAGATCTGGTGTTACATTATTTAAAACTGAGGGTCAAGCTCTCTCTTTTATGAAAATGCAGATTATACTCATGTATGTTAATAGTGATTAGTCAAAATGAAAAAATGAGTTTAAGTAGGCAGATGGCAAAACAAGAGGGGCAGTAAAAAATATCCCAGCTTGCTTCTTCACCTTCTTCACAATGTGTTGACATCCATGCAATAGGGTGTGCTGGTGGGACAGTTTTAAAGACAAGTAAAGGGATGAGTTCACATTTCTGCACACAGATGGTATGTGACTGACAAGCTCTCAGGTTTGAGAAATCCTGGTGGAAAGGTGAACAGCAGTGGCTGGATCATATCCTGAGGTGAAAAAACTGAGTCGACAGTGGAGAGAGTCCAAATGACAGCTCTGTGTGACCATTGCAGTGTGCAAAAATAAGACTAAAATTACTAAATATTAAACCACTTGAGGTACTGAAGAGCTATCAGGCTCATTTTGACAAGGAAAATAAGATAACTGTGCCAGTAAAGGTACCCATCAGTGTCTGAAATACTTTATAAGTTTTTACAAATTGAATATTTGGAGTACTGCTCTATCTGTAAAAAATTTGCATTTACAACAAATAAGGTGGCAATGTATAGATCTCAATGAGCCCTATCAGGCAGTCACAGTAGACATGTTAAAATAGTACAAAGTTTTGTATTAAAGGCTGGAATGTGCCCTCTGCACAACAAAATATTTTATTTTTATTTTGTATAAACGAATAATAATTAAAATCATAAAAGTAATGGCAGTATCCAACACTAGATGTAAGTAGGGAACATCAGCATGGTGAACTGTATTTATTTGCATTTATTTACTCTATAAAAGCTGGGAAAAAATGTAACAGTCAGTACAAAATCTTTTTTTTTATAAATAAACTGTTGTAGGTAGAAAAAAATCAAAGGGCATATATAACAAGCTAAGAACATTTACTTGCTATCAGATGTATAATACACTCCTGGAAATGGAAAAAAGAACACATTGACACCGGTGTGTCAGACCCACCATACTTGCTCCGGACACTGCGAGAGGGCTGTACAAGCAATGATCACACGCACGGCACAACGGACACACCAGGAACCGCGGTGTTGGCCGTCGAATGGCGCTAGCTGCGCAGCATTTATGCACCGCCACCGTCAGTGTCAGTCAGTTTGCCGTGGCATACGGAGCTCCATCGCAGTCTTTAACACTGGTAGCATGCCGCGACAGCGTGGACGTGAAACATATGTGCAGTTGACAGACTTTGAGCGAGGGCGTATAGTGGGCATGCGGGAGGCCGGGTGGATGTACCCCCCGAATTGCTCAACATGTGGGGCGTGAGGTCTCCACAGTACATCGATGTTGTCGCCAGTGGTCGGCGGAAGGTGCACGTGCCCGTCGACCTGGGACCGGACAGCAGCGACGCACGGATGCACGCCAAGACCGTAGGATCCTACGCAGTGTCGTAGGGGACCGCACCGCCACTTCCCAGCAAATTAGGGACACTGTTGCTCCTGGGGTATCGGCGAGGACCATTCGCAACCGTCTCCATGAAGCTGGCCTACGGTCCCGCACACTGTTAGGCCGTCTTCCGCTCACGCCCCAACATCGTGCAGCCCGCCTCCAGTGGTGTCGCGACAGGCGTGAATGGAGGGACGAATGGAGACGTGTCGTCTTCAGCGATGAGAGTCGCTTCTGCCTTGGTGCCATCGATGGTCGTATGCGTGTTTGGCGCCGTGCAGGTGAGCGCCACAATCAGGACTGCATACGACCGAGGCACACAGGGCCAACACCCGGCATCATGGTGTAGGGAGCGATCTTCTACACTGGCCGTACACCTCTGGTGATCGTCGAGGGGACACTGAATAGTGCACGGTACATCCAAACCGTCATCGAACCCATCGTTCTACCATTCCTAGACCGGCAAGGGAACTTGCTGTTCCAACAGGACAATCCACGTCCGCATGTACCCTGTGCCACCCAACGTGCTCTAGAAGGTGTAAGTCAAATACCCTGGCCAGCAAGATCTGTGGATCTGTCCCCCATTGAGCATGTTTGGGACTGGATGAAGCGTCGTCTCACGCGGTCTGCACGTCCAGCACGAACGCTGGTCCAACTGAGGCGCCAGGTGGAAATGGCATGGCAAGCCATTCCACAGGACTACATCCAGCATCTCTACGATCATCTCCATGGGAGAATAGCAGCCTGCATTGCTGCAAAAGGTGGATATACACTGTACTAATGCCGACATTGTGCATGCTCTGTTGCCTGTGTCTATGTGCCTGTGGTTCTGTCACTGTGATCATGAGATGTATCTGACCCCAGGAATATGTCAATAAAGTTTCCCCTTCCTGGGACAATGAATTCACGGTGTTCTTATTTCAATTTCCAGGAGTGTACATATATAAAATGTTATAATTATGGTTTTTAGTGTTTTAAGGTTATACAAAGTATTTGTTTTGACTCACACCAGTCAAGGTTTTATAAGTGCAGTTGCCATTTTGAAAGAGTCAGTTGTGGTTATGACCTTGGTGAGGCAAGATCTGTGGTGGTTTCATCCACATGGGTGGCACAACAGTCACATTTTGCAGTTTACGTAAGACTCCTAAGTTTTTCACTTCAGGCCTGTAAAATTTCCATGAAGAGTCATTAGCGAGAACTATTTATTTAAAAAATCCAAAAGTGTCACAGACTTGCTCATTCAACTAAAATGACATACACTAAAAGAGAGGTGTTGTGGATCACAATTTTGTTTTACCATTAAATTCTGTAAGTGTACTTCCCTAGAAGGAGCAATCAAGACATTGCTTCCTCCTACATATATCTCAAGACAAAGATTATGGAGGTAAAATCTGAGAGATATGAGCACACATGGAAGCTTAGCAACAACCGCAGTACTTACTACACAACATTTGTGACTCTAACACAATGTACCCTCCATCACACCCACAATGTGGTTTGCAGAGTATGGATGCAGAAGCAGCAGACCATATCATACATTGCTATTGATCAGCAGCAGTATTGGTTTGGAGCTTCTTGCAACCAGATGGTTGCAAGAGATTTGATATGACAATTATAGTACACTGATGGAAAAAAATCTCAGCACCATGAAGGAATTGTGCGACATAAACAAAATTTGCTAGGCATGTTTCGAAAGATGATGTTCAGTAAAATTTTGCACCTGTTGCATAAGAGTGGCAAGAGTAGTGTCACCATGAGGACACAAATCAGATTTGCTTTAAATATAAGCTGTACTGGTTGTGAACATTAGTTATCTTTGAGATTGGATGTGGGGAGTTGATGTAAGTCAAGAATGCCTTTAATGTGACAAGTACACCATTAACAACACCTCACTGAATTTGAGCAAGGTCGTGTAGTAAGGGTATGAGAAGCTGGATGTTCCTTCTGTGATACTGAAGAAAGACTTGGCAGGAATGTAGCCACTGTACATGATTGCTGACCATGGTGGTCATGGGAATGTACAGTTTCAAGAAGAGAGGGCTCCACATGGCAATGTGGCAACACTGAGAGGGAAGACCATCATGTACAGCATATGGCTGTGGTGCATCACGTTATATCTGCAACAGCAATTTGAGCAGCAGTTGGCATCACAATAACACAACTACCTGTTACAAATTAGTTACTTCAAGGACACCTCTGAGCCATATGCCCTGTAGCATGCATTCCATGAACCCCAAAGCAAAACGATTTGTGACTCCAGTGGTGTCAAGCAAAAGCTCATTGGAGGGCAGAGCAGAGGACTGTTGTGTTTTCTGATGAAAACCAATTCCCTGCCTTGGTGCCAGTGATGGCTGGGTGTTGGTTAGGAGCAGCACAGTTGGGGGCCTGCAACCAACCTGTCTGCTGCTAGACACACTGCACCTACACCTGGAGTTAGGATCAGGAGGTGTAATTTTGTATGACAGAAGGAGCACTCTCATGGTTATCCCACAAACCATGACTGCAAATATGTATGTCAGTCTAGCTGATTTGACCTGTTGTGCTGCCATTCATGAAAGCATTCCGGGGAAGGAGGGGGGGGGGGGGTGGCAACATGATGATAACGCTCACCCACATACTGCTGTTGTAACCCAAGATGCTCTACAGAGTGTTGACATGTTGCCTTGGCCTGCTTGATCACCAGCTCTGTCTTCAATCGAGCACATATGGGACTACAATGCCAGCATCATCCACAAGCAGCATTAACCTCCCCAGTATTGACCAACAAAGTGCAACAGGTACAGAACTCCAACCCACAAACTGAAATCTGTCATCTGTACAACACAATGCATGCATGTTTGCATGCTTGCATTCAACCTTCCGGCAGTTATGACAGTTATTAATGTACCAGCATTTCACATTTGCAATGGCTTAGCTCACGCTTACATTAACCTGTGATTTTGGAATATTAATCACTTAAATATGTTACGTACACAAATGTTTTCCCAAAATTTCATTACTCTACATTAATTATTTTTTGGTGTTGAAATTTTTTTCCATCAGTGTATAAAACTTTTTTTAATGAAGTTTTCACCACATTACACTGAAGAGCCAAAGAATTGGTACACTTGCATAATATCATGTAACGTCCCCACAAGCACACAGATGTGCCACAACACAATGTGGCATGACCTCAACTAATGTCTGAAGTAGTCCTGGAGTGAACTGACATCATGAATCCTGCAGGGCTGTCCATAAATCTGTAAGAGTACGAGGAGGTGGAGATGAGGTTGTCTCCATACCCATACATGTCCATCTGCTCAATACAATTTGAAACAAGTCTCGTCCAACCAAGCGACATGTTTCCAGTCATCAACAGTCCAATGTTGGTGTTGATGGGCCCAGGTGAGGCATAAATCTTTGTGTCATGCAGTCATCAAGGGTACATGGTACGAAAGCCCATATCAATGATGTTTCATTGAATGGTTTGCACGATGACACTTGTTGATGGCCTACATTGAAATCTGCAGCAATTTGTGGATGGGTTGCACTTCTGTCATGCTAAATGATTCTCTCCAGTCATCAATGGTCCTGTTCTTGCAGGATCTTTTTTCGGCCACAGCAATGTCGGAGATTTGATGTTTTACCAGATTCCTACTATTCACAGTACTCTTGTGAGATGGTTGTATGTGAAAATCCCTCTTCATCACTATCTTGGAAATGCTGTGTCCCATTGCTCATATGCTGACCATAACGCCTTGTTCAAACTCACTTAAATCTTGATAACCTGTGATTGTAGCAGCAGTAACCAATCTAACAACTGCACCAAACACTTGCCACCTTATATAGACATTGACAACCGCTGCATCGTATTCTGCCTGTTTACATATCTCTGTATTTGAATATGCATGCCTATACCAGTTCCTTAGGCACTTCAGCGTACTTCCTATTAAAGACAAAAATTTTCTTGGATGCCTCGCCATTTCTGTTAGTACGTCGGTTAGTGTAACACAAAAATGGAAGAACTAAAATTTTAGCAGGAACTCTGCATTATCTCATGACATTTGATACTACAGCTCTAGATAGCCCTCATGGGTTTGGAACTGCCCTGGATGGATGATTTAGTTGTGTACTGACAATTTTATATCACTGAATGTCTGTATTGTCAAAGAATGCAGCAGAGCAACACAACGCCAAATTTATCATGGTGATGTAGATGGTTCTGGATACGATGTGCAATATTGCAGTACTAACAGAAAACAAATGAGAATTTAATTTAGAACAAAAACTTCAGAAATGAGGAGTTTTTCTCCAACCACTGCCATCTCCATTTTTAAAGAATACTAACTATTAGTTTAAATATGTATATATAGATGGTAAGGTAGTATCAATACACTTTCAGCAGCAAAATGCATAAATGATTTGTGAGATGCTGTGGCCATTTCTAATGCACTCAGTAACTGATATTATTCTTGATCACTAAATTTATTAATTTTATATGCCTTGTGCATTTTGCCCTTATGCCATTCTCAAAGGCTCTACAACAGAAATACATGAAAGAGTATTAGTAAAAAAAGCACGGGTACAGTTACATAAGATGTACATTATACATGCAATTTCATTACAGACAATATGCTGTAATTAAATAATTGTAAAGTGAAATATAATTTTGTTCTTAATATAATCTTTGTTTATAGGCTGGAAAATTATCTCAATATGAGCAGGGTACGTGGCTCCGCCAGAGGTATGGTGAATTCCTTGGAAATACTTATTCACCACAAATACTTGCTGCTCACAGCACAGATGTTGATAGAACAATTATGTCTGCTCAGCTGGAATTGGCAGGGCTGCTACCTCCAAATGATGAACAGCAATGGAACCCTGAGCTTAACTGGCAGCCAATTCCAGTACACAGTCAGCCAATCGCTCTTGACAATGTGAGTTTTATTTATGAAACACACATTCTCTCTCTCTCTCTCTCTGTCTCTCTCTCTATGTGTGTGTGTGTGTGTGTGTGTGTGTGTGTGTGTGTGTGTGTGTGTGTGTGTGTGTGTGTAGGAGGGTCACATCAGAATTCTCCATCTCTTCTTTTGTCCTGTCCCCATCTGCAAAAATCATTTTTTGAAGAAAAAAAACATTTTAAAAAGTGAAAACACATTTATTGAGAAGAAATATTGAATTTAGTTATAGCATTAACTTCCCTGAAACTGCCACTGTAATTAACATTGTTTAACTTTTTCTGAAATATTTCACTGTTCTATCATTAATTAGCTTCATTGTTTTCTTTAGATGTTTATGAACTATGCAAACTGGCACACTAAGTATGATTAAGGGTGCAACATAATTTGACAATTCATTTAACACACAATAGAGTTGCATAGTTCAGCTTCTTGTATGAATACAATAACCTAATGGTAGTTCACTGGTGTGCAAAATTTAAGGAGAAAAGTAACTTATGCATAATGTGTCACTGCCAAGGAACATAGCTTGTTGAAACTTGGACTATATCCACATGCTGTAGTACATCTCTCCAATGTACATCAGATGTGCTCAGTGCAGTTTAAGTTGGGGGTATGGTCATGTTAGTCAGTTTGTTAAATATCCTCTCACTCCACGAGCTCCTCCATTTGCAATGTTTGATGCAGTCATGCATTGTCATCCATAAAAATGAATTCGGGGTTGAATACACCCCCTAACAAATCTGAAAAGACATGCATAGGGAAGGAGTACAGTGTCATAATAATGTTGGCTGGCGAATATCCTGCGTTCAAAGATTTTGAGATCAGTGGGCCCATGCAATGTTATGTCTCCATGCTGTAACACCTGAACTGCCAAAATGATCATTTTCAACAATGATGGTCATATCTTCATATGGTGAGAGGTGGGGTCATGCAATGCAGCCAGGAATATTGTCCAAGACATGTGTTTTAGTGGTCTAGAAGTTATGGTGTGGGTAGCCATAATGTTGCATGGGTGTATTGACCTCCAAATCTTTGAACATGGTACACTCATCAGTCATCATTATTGTGACGCTCTACTCATTTCCTGTGTGCATGTTTTCAAGGATGCATTTGGCTCTGACTTCATTTTTTTTATTACAATGTGCAACAGTATTGAACAGTGCAGGTAGAGCAGCTCTTGGAATGTGAAGCTATTTGGTAAATAGACTGGCCTACCTGTTCCCCCTACTTAAATACCACCAAGAACATGTGGGGTGAATGGGGAGGTGTATTGCAGCATGTCCACATGGACCACTGACCATCCAGCAGTTGTTAACTGAGCTGCCCTACCACAAGGACTCCTTACCAACCTCGAGGCCAGCACGGAAGCATACTGCAGAGCATCCATTGTCACTCTTGGTGATCACACACCCTATTAAGAACTATGTACTGCCATCTGTAATGTTCAGGGCACTATTATTAATCACAGTGACTTCAGTAAAATTATTGCCTTTGAATAAAAGTCTCACTTCTGTTTTTCTCATTCTGCATTTTTTTTTTTTTAAGGTACATAATGTACTATACTGTAGCAGTTCATTCTATGTATGGTCTGAGGTTCATCAAACTATGTTACTTGGCAGTAACACATCACATGAAAGTTACTTTCATTCTTCAGTTTTGCACACCAGTATACCATCTTTAGCTTTTAAAAGAGAGAATTGAAGACAGAAAAGGAGTGCCTCAATAATGTGTTTTCTGTCAGATTCCTTCAATTGAAAGTACATTACAATTATCAGAACAATGCTAAGCAGCCTAATATTGTATATTTACTTTCCCTAGTTGTTACTAGTAAGAATCCCATGTCCCAAATATTACCAAGAACTGGAAGCTGTCATGAAGAGTGAAGAGGTCCAAGAAAGACTCTCTTCATTGAATGCACAGGAACTGTATGTGAACCTTACTCAGCTAACTGGCATCAGTATACAGAGTCCTGATGATGTCCAATCTATATACAGCACACTAAAAGCAGAGGTAAGTGAACAAATAATTTTAACATCAATTTGTTAACTATTTTTAAGCCTACCTGTTAGTTCCTGTATTAGGTGACAATTCTCAGTGACTGTGATAACGATTGCTTGGCGACTCCATGGACTGTTCTGTGCATGACCAGATAATAGATATAATTGGAAGGAGAAACAGCCTTGGTCATATTTTTTGTTTTATTATATTTTCGGTCACTTAGTGACCATCCACAGTGCTGCAAGATAAAATTAAAATTGTTAGGCACTGGTATTAACAAGCTTAGAGTGATCACAAACTCAACTCAGTGTGATAATGATGATGTTTGAAGGTGTACAGCAACATGTTTTTAGTGCCCACTTGAAAATACTATAAGGCCAATCTGATCAAAATCAATAAAATAACCCAAAAGTTCCCACAAAGTATATGTAGAAATATGTGTCAAATGGGTTGCTTTTCTTAGTTACAATGTATTATGATAAGTATCTGAGTCATACACTGTTTTCCCTACTATCATATCTCATGAAAGGGGTCCTGGACTACATTGCATGTTGGGTACCAATAAAGTTACCGGTTCATCTCCCCAATGTGTCCCTCCTCTCCAAACAGCACTACCTACTATAGGAAGTGTCATGTGTATCAGAAAGGATTAAAGATACAGATACCCAAGGTGACAACTGAAATACTTATGCTCCTACCAAGAAATTGAACAAAGCATTACAACCACTATCTTTTTCCATGTAATCCCACCAGACATATTGATGGATCAACTGACATAATTATGCCTACATCCAGCAAGATCCCTATGTGTGGCATGGAGCTATAAATCCATAGTTTCCATATCATGAGCGTAAACAACAGTGGCACATTTAAGGACTGCCAAGGATGGTCTCTGGTCACTTGTCTCAGTTCATGGATTTGCACTACATGCTCTCTGGTGGACTTATTGATGATGACTGTGTAATGTATGGCTGTTTTCTGAACATTGATTTGGACTCTGCTATTCCAGGCTGTCAACATTTGGCTTGCACAGAGAGATGTCTATTTTCTTAAGGTAGTGTGATCCCTGTTTGATCCCATGTTGTACCTACTATAAGTGCACCAGTGACATATGCATGCACCAGGAGAGTGGTTCATATTAGAGTGCTTCCAAGCCTGATAAAGTTGCAGTGGTTTCTAGAAGTAATTTTTGAGCTTACTCATTAAATTCCAGAGTACATTAATTGCTATGAAGTATCCACCGCTAGAAGTCTTTTTTTCTGTTTGCTTCAAGAAGACTCAAGATCCATTATTTTTTGTCATTTATTTGTACTTAACTGGTGTTCAATAAAACTGTTGTTGAAGAAGCAGCAACAGAATAGTTTTCAACCTCATTTATTTCTGCTTTATAGGTACCAGTGTGAAAAATCAGTGAATCAAAAGACACACATGTTAACAGAATTAGCACAAGCACCTGTTTTCTTTTAGGTGCCATTGCAAAAGTATATTATCCTCTAAATTTGCATTTACTGCCAAATAGACATTAAATAATACCAACAAACTCCAAATTACAACGACATTACTACAGACAATTAAAAAATCTGAATGTTCTAACTTGTAAAATTACCACTGTCACCAAAGAAGGATAAATGTGTCAATAAAACCCAAAGGATACAGATAACCAGTCCAAAGACATCCAACCTCATTGGAAACTGAGTGAACCATCAAGTCTATTCAGCTCCTTCATCACTGCAATGTCTTCTCTTACACAAAAGAGGGAAGAAACAGGTAAACTATATCAACCTATGGCTCCCATACTACAGTGAAAAATCAGTGGGTTCAGAATGCATGCTGGAGGAACTATGACACTTTGTGGATGCAAGACTCATTTCAAGGTCAGTAACAACATCTCAGAGCTGAGGCGTTATAGTTTAGACAAAAATTATCATCTTAGTGGAGAGTGGACTAAAAGAAAAAGGTGGTGTGGCTACATTCATCAGTGCTAATTTCGCCCCTGTAAACACCAACTTACAAATTAATGCTACAGAAGTGCATATGTTGTACAAGTGACACCTATGTTCCCCGTGTATGTCCCCTAATGTAGGTTTAAGCCATGAAGCTCTCAATGACTTCATCACACAGCTCCCATATACATTCCTCCTACGTGAGGCCTTCAATGCATGTAACATGCTACTGGACTATACGACCATTTGCTTTAGGGTTCAAACCTCAGTTTTTCTCAACATGAGGCATGGCATGAACATCAGCATTGGAATGGAGCTATTCACTGTCACAAAACTCTGGATATGCTTTCCCATCATCACTAACAATGCTCAGTGGTAAATGCTCAACAATTTGCTGTGACCACACTTGCCAACCTGCTTACAGCTAGTAGATCATGTAGTGCCCAAAAGGATGCACCAAAATAATACTCATCAGAGATTAGGGTATACTGTACAGCCAAATAGGTGTACCCAGATAGAAGTGGATCCTATCATGACTGTGATCCATCAAACTGCAGATTAATCCATTCCAAATTCATCAGGCTATCTACAAAGGCTTTGTTTTGTTTTGTTTTTTTTTTTTTTTTTTTAATTGTGACGGAGAGCAAAAAGAGATCTTGAGAGATTTTGGCATGTATGAGAGACCACCATGACTATTTCTCAGAAAGCTGACAGCTAATGGCATAATGTAAAACCATAAACTCCAACCCACAGAGAGAGAAATAACATGGGCAATGGCAGATATCTCTTCTATGTTTTTTTTTATTTCCTCCTTATTTTTCTCTGTTTAAGAGGTTTTGTAACTAAGTGTAAGTTCAGGCAGTCAGTAGCACTCTAGTTATCCATTTGTTTATTCTGAAGAGCCAGGGACTGCTTGTTTGAACCTAATTGGTGTCAGTCAGGCTCCATTTGCCATCTGGTACACGCCTAGAGAGTGTGATGGTAACTATAAAGTGTTGTCAGGCAGATTGTAGTGGAGTATTCATTTTTTTAGAACAGCCAGCTACACAGCTCATAAGGCATCAGCCTCCACTGATGACACATTGAGAGGTTAGCACGTTGCATATCTACATTTCTGTCTGTGCTTTTATAGTCAGTTCTTAAGTTAGTAATACTGGGATGGGTAGGATGTGTGTATGCTTTGTGCAGATGTAGTAGGAGTTGGCCACAGTTCATCTTCAGCTAAATCTGCTTTTGGCTATGGTCAGTCATATCCAGGCTGCTGCCTTGGGACGTAGTGGTGGCAGAGAATCTGTTGTGTTGCATGAGACATTTCAGGTGTTGCTTGATTCGCCCATTGGCTCTGCTGTTGAGGCACCCCTCATTGTACCAGATGCCCTCACAGGAGGATGACTGGTAGGCGGTAATGCATTTGCATCACTTGAGGCAGATAGCCATTGTGGAGGCTGGCCATCTGCCCTCGCCCATTCACCTTGTGGGTGGAAAGATGGCCATTCCTTCAGCAGGGTCCAAGCAAGCACACAGGGGGAGGGGGTTATTAGTTATAGGGAGCTCCAGTGTTAGGCACATTACGGAGCCCCTTGGGGAGATAGTGTTCAGGGCTGGAAAGAAAGCCAATGTGTACTCAGTATGTCTGTTGTGAGAGGAGGGGGGGGGGGGGGGGGTTCAAGAAGGTTAGGAGAGTATTTCTGCTCGAGAGAGCAGATAAACACATCCAACTTACACAATAAAATGACATCACTTAGTTCCAGTTCCAGTACAATGGATGTAGAGGAATTATGGGAAAGTTTAAATGGACTGTAAATTATACTCTGGAGAAGTATGTGCCGAACAAGTGGATTAAGAATGGAAAAGACCCACCATGGTTTAATAATGAAATTTTAAAAATTATGAGGAAGCAATGGCTGTTGCACTCTCTGTTAAAGAGAGAAAGCACAAATGATGACATCCAAAAGTTAACAGAAATTCATATGTCTGTAAAAAGACTGATGTATAAAGCTTACAACTATCATGATCATACCTTAGCAAAAGATCTTGCTGAGAAGATGAGGAAATTCTGGTCCAATGTAAAATTGCTAAGTGGGTGTAAGGCCTCTACTCATTCATTTGTTGACCAGTCTTGTGTGGCAGTATAAAATAGCACAAGAAAAGCCAAAGTTTTAAATTTCACATTTAAGTAAACATTCATGCAAGAGAATCATACAAACATACCAATGTTTGACCACCACACAGACTCCTGTATGGGAAACATAGTAATAAACATCCCTGTCAGAGAGAAACAACTGAAAGAATTGAAAGAGAATAAGTTTCCAGGTCCTGATGGAATATGATTTCAGCTTTACAAAGAGTACTCTACAACATTGGCCCCTTCCTTAGCTTTCATTTATCATGAATCTCTCATGCAGTGCAAAGTCCTAAGAGACTGGAAAAAAGCATAGGTGACTCCTGTATATAAAAAAGGGTTAAAGAATGTAACAGATTTTGGGGTGTGCCTGGGTCGAGGTTGTGGGAAAGAGTGGCGGGGTAGGCAGAGCATGATACCTCTATGAACTATATTAGATGGCTGAAGATAAACTTCAGTATTATGTTACTGTTCATTGAATTCATACTGGTGTACTGCCATCACTTTTCAAGGTAACACACCTATACATTCCTTTTAAGACAGTGAAATATGTTATTGTGAAGTTCAAACACGTAGCAACAATCACAGCTAAGCCAAGACCGGGCATACCTCATGTACTGACAGTCAGGGGAAGCCGAGCTTTGCAGGGGGTTGTTGTAAAAAAAATTCCATAAAATCAGTGGTAGAACTCACTTGAGAGTTCCAAAGTATTATCAGCTGTCCATTTAGCATAACGACTGTGTGTAGGGAGTAAAAAAGAACGGTGCCACTGGACAGTGAATGATGGTAAATGAGCAATTTGGAGTAATGAATTGTGCTATATGCTGTGGCATTCTGATTGAGGGGTTTGGTTTTGATGACTGCCTTTAGAATGTTAACTGCCATAATTTGTAGTGCAAAAGTGAAGTATGGAGGACATGGTGTTATGGTATGGGTGTGTTTTCCATGGTTAGGATGTGGTCCCCTCATTGCACTTCAGAAAATGCTAAATGCGGAAGAAGATTACCATATTTTACAGTATTGTGCACTGTATACAGTAGTTAGAGATGATAATTGTTTGTATCAGTATGACAGTTGATTGTGTCAGTATGACAATGCACCCTGTAATAAAGCTGCAACTGTGAGGGAATGATCTATGGACAGTAACATCCCTGAAATTGACTGGCCTGCCTAGAATTCAGACCTGAACCCAACAAAATACCTTTGGGATGAGTTGGAATGTTGAATTTGCTGCAGACTCCAGGGCCCCAACATAACTACCTTCTCTGGTTCTGGTTCTTGAAGAAAATGGTCTCCCATTCCTCCAAAGCAATTCACATATCACACTGCAAGTGTTTCCAACAGTCAAGCCATCATAAAGGTGAAGGACAGACACACCCTATATTAACGTCCAGTAATAGATGTTCAGGTTCTCTTGATCAGATAGTGTGTAGGATATTCTGCAGTCATCAGTGTACAACCTGGCTGATTAGGTTAGATTAGATGTACTTTTCATTCAAATATATCCACCATGAAGATATCCTCCAGGATGTATAACATGTTGCAAAACACAAATACACAATTAATGTTTACATGTAAAAACAAATATGCAAGCCCCAATATAAATGTTCCTTATAGATGTGAAATAAGTAAAAAAAAATCAAAGGCAACAAGCAGCTTGTCATAAGAACTGTAATTGTGTAATACACTGAGGTACATATGATAATTCTCAGGCTGTAGTAGCCATGCGTCAACAAAACAAAGTATTATTTTACACCACTTATTTACAGTGATCACACTACTGCAATTAATTTATACAGAAGTCAAATTGTACTAACACTTGCATTATTTGACATCATTAGTAACATATATGCATCAGTTGGTTCCACTAAGAAATTCATGAATGGAGGAGGAGGTGTTAGGCTCCTCTTAAACTGAACTTCATTAATGGCTAAGCTTTTTATAGTTGCTGGCAAGTTATTGAAAATCTGTGTTCCTGAAAAATGGACAGCTTCCTTGACCAAAGTAAGTGACTGTAACTCTTTGTGAAGATTATTGTTGTTTCTAGCACTAATTCCATTATTGTTATTTCTATCATTGATTCCATGAGTTGAGCTGCTTGAAAAAGAGGTTCATTTTAATTACAAATTTCATTAAGGAATAAATATATTGGGAAGCTGTAGTTAGCATTCCTAATTCCCTAAACAGGTCTATGCAGGATGTTCTTGAGTTCACATCACAAATAATTCATATTACACATTTTTGGACCCAAAAAGCTTTAGCTTGGCTTGACGAGTGACCACTGATTGAAGTAGCATAGGCAAAGTGCCCACAAGTAACAAAACCATTTGGTATCAGTGTCACAACAGACCTAGTGGCAATTGCTCTGAACCAACTGTTTGTCTTTACTATGAATGAGCTAAACTATTAACTATGATTAATAGGTTACAACATACCACTTCCAACCAAGTAGTAGGTTGTGGAAATCTGTTACCATAATATTTAACAGATTACAAGTAGGTCATGAAGTATGCTGAAACCAGTGAAATTGTGGGTTTTATGTGATATTAAACTGTAATAGCACACTTTTAGGATGGAAACAACATTTATTTCATCATTTAATAGAGCGAATATGGAAAGATGTCTATCGAACATAGCGCTAGACCACAAAGACAAAACCAAAGAGCATAGTCAAAGAACTGTTGCTTGACATCAGAGACACCACAGCCCCAGCCCCCCCCCCCCCCCTCCCTGGCAGTGCGGAGCACGCCGGGGTGGAGCTAGCACAAGTGTACAAAATAACCTTCATATCAGTGCAGCGGGCAGAGGCGACATCCGACTCATGAAGCATGCAGCTCAGGCGCGTTGTCATCAGGGTCCCGCATGTCAGACAGCTGTGCAGGTGGTGGCGAGACAAAGGGGACTGCGGCAGAGGCAGGTCAGCAGGGAGCAGTGAGAAGTGGCTCTGGGAGGGACCACACAGGCTTTAAACGTTGTACCAAAACTGTACTCAGGCCGCTGTTGAGCAGAATCACAAATGTATTGACCCTGCGGAGTAATATGTGGTGCGGGTCAGAGTATGGAGGTTGCAGAGCTGCAGGAATAGAGTCATTTTGTAACACGATGAAATCGCATGATTTCAAGTCCTTATGAACAAACACCTGTAGCATGGTGTGAGTGCGAGGTAGAGGCGTGCGAAGGCGGGCCACGTGAGCACCCACTTGTTTAACGAGGGCCAGGACATCCGTAGCGCCTGTCAGAGAACTGACCTCGACAAATTTGGCAGGCAGGACGAGTGGTTCACCATACAGGACCTCCGCCAACAAAGCATTGAGGCCCTCCTTGTGTGTGGAGCAGATTCCCAGCAGTACCTACAGCAGATCCTCAGACAAAAGTGCGCCATAGCACATGAGTGCAGCTTTTAGCATTCTGTGCAATCGCTCCACTAGTCCAGTGGCCTGCAGATGATATGCAGTCGTGTGAAATTTCGCCACCCCACACAACTCACAAAGGTGAGCGTAAAGTGACAGCTTGAAATGGCGGCCCTGGTCAGTGGTAAGTGACAGGGGGCAACTAAATCTAGCCACTCACGCTGAAATGAATGCGTGAGTGACTGTCTCAGCCATAATGTCCACCAGGGGTACTGCCTCAACCCAACAGGTGACACAGTCGATCAGGAAGGATGTATTTGTATACCTTGGCTGGAGGAAGAGGACCAACCGTGTCAATGTGCATGTGGTGCAGGTGGCCCCTGGGGATGTCGAACTGTCCTAAAGGTGGTTGCACATGTCTGCTCACCTTGCTCCGTTAACAAGGAATGCACGCGTGCGACCACGAGCGGTGATTGCGCCGTTTGTCCAGCCAAACAAAACGTTTGTTTATGAGTCATGTCGTTGCCCATGTTCTGGAGTGGGCAAGATTTTGTAACACATCAAAAATCCAGTGTCAAAGGGGGAAAGGCACCAAGGGGAGGGACGAACCAGTAGAAATGTCACAGATGATAGGAGTTGACAACCTGTGCAGGACAATAAGTTCGACGACAAGTGAAGATCCATCATCCGAAAGCAGACATTGTGTGTCCGCGTCTTCAGCCTGAAGCCACGCCAGTTCCTCTAAGTTCAACGGGGTGGAGATCATAGAAATGTGGGAAAGGTATTGGCAACTACGTTTTACACACCGCGAGTGTAACAAGCATCCGATGAATGTTGGCAAATAAAGTCCATGTGCCTGAAGTGGCGGGGTGGGAGATCTTTCACCATGTTTCAGATCGGAGGTTTATGGTCTGAATAGATGGTGAAAGCACGTCCTTTAATGTTGCTCCTGAAATGTTTGACTGCCTCATAAACCACAAGGAGCTCGCGGTCAGAAGCTGACCATTTAACTGACCCTAGTTAGCTTTTTTGAGAAGAAACGGAGCGGCTGCACTGAGTCTGCAGTGTGCTGTTGGAGGACAGCACCTACTGCTGACTCGCTAGCGTTGGTAGTGATAGAAATCCGCACCGAGGGGGTCGGGGTGCGCGAGAGTGATAGCCTGCGTGACGGCCAATTTCAAATTGTCGAAAGCATCCAGAATGGGCCTAGTCCAGTCGAGTTTACACTTTCCCTTTGTATTTTTACTGGAGAGGGTGTCAGTTAGAGCTGACTGGACAGAAACAGCCTAAAGTATATGTCGCTGATTAAAGTTCACCATCCCTAGGATACAGTGCAGTTATGCGTAAACCTTGGAGGGAGAGAGAGCGAGGATGTTCGCGATTCGTGAATCAGTAGGGCGGAGGTCGTCGGCCGAGACTGTATAGCCAAGGAAAATAACAAATGTGGAACAGAGCTGGGATTTGGCTGTGGAACAGAGCTGCGATTTGACGTGATTGATAACCACGCCATTGGCCGCAAGAGCCGCATGAACTGCGTCAAGGTGAAATTGGTGTTACTCCGTAGTCGAGGAAAAGATAAGTGTGTCATCCAATAGGAAAAAGCGAAAGGAAGTCATAGCAAAATCGAATCAAGAAAATGTTGCCACGTCTGCACAACGTTTTTTGATTGGCTCTGAGCACTATGGGACTTAACAGCTGAGGTCATCAGTCCCCTAGAACTTCGAACTACTTAAACCTAACTAGCCTAAGGACATCACACACATCCATGCCCGACGCAGGATTCGAACCTGCGACAGTAACGGTCACGCAGTTCCAGACTGAAGCACCTAGAACTGCTGGGCCACTCTGGGCGGCACGCGTTTTTAAACCTAGGGCATGAAGCAGTATTCAAAAAGGCCAAAAGATGTAAAGATTGCCGTTTTTCTGAATGTCTGGCGGGTGCACTGGAGTTTGGTGATATGCCTTCGAACAGTCCAAGACAAAAAGCTTCGAGCCATGCAGTGACTGCATGAAATCTTGGATATGAGGAATCAGATAGTTGTCAATAATAGTCCTAGCATTAATGGACCTGTAGTTGCTGCACATGCAAAGTGAACTGTCTTTCATAGGCACCAGGTGGATAGGAGAGGCCCAGTTGCTGTCCGATCCTCGGTGCACTCCCCGAAGCCAGTAAATCCTGAACTATCTCTTTTGCTCGCAGCAATTTTGGAGTGTTAAGACGTCAAGCTTTGTGACATACGGGAGGGCCGTCCATGGTGCGGATTTGGTGGGTCCGTGGTGCGGATTTGGTGGCAGGTGCCATTGCTGATTGCCGAGACCCGCAAAGGGAGGCACGCATGGTGGGAAGAGGGAACATAAGCATCCCAGCCGGGCCAGAGTGAAGTGAGCAGGGCCTTGGCAGCAGAAGGATCCTGTGAAGCAGGAACAGGAGCATCCTGCATGACCAACTGCGTCCGCACAGAACTGGCAGCAGGAAAGGTGCAGCTCGACACAAGAGTGAAGCAGAGCGAAGACACAGTAGGAAAGGGAGGCTGCATTGACAGGAGTAGCTCTGCAGAGAGGCAGAAGGTAATCCTTGCATGAGCCAATTCAGTGGAGGTGGTAGCAATGTGGGAGTGTCACTCCACGTTATAAGTGCATAGTCCGTCGATCTGCTTGTGGACGTCCGATAAATCAGAGGGGCGAGCCATAATATCTTCGAGCAGAGAAGCACATGTGGAAAGTGTGGCCAAGAACGTGGAGTGCAGAGACGTGCTGCACTTGTTCAAGCATGGAACGGTAGAACCAGACATGTGGCAGAGTGTAGCAGCCTGTAGGTCCAGCAAAAACTCCTAATGGTGTAGAAGGTCCAACATGATCACAGGTTCATCTGATCAGCCATGTGTAGGCAGATCTCGAGAAGGTTGGTTACATGCAATAGCAGGTGAAGCTGTAGGTCTGACAGAAGTTTGACCATCCACAGAGTCCACAGTGCAGTGTTAGGTAGTGCTTGGTCATCAGTCAATGTACAAAGGCACTGCCTGAAGTGTGGAGGTGTGCGGTTGTTGAGGTGCTCATCATGGATGATGTGGTGGATGGCCTCAGCCGGAGTTCAAGATACGCGTTCGATAAGGAAAGTTTTCACCGTCACATACTTGGAAGAAGTGGGCAGCGAGAATAGCAGATCACTGATTTGGTCAGGATGGTCATGGAGGTGGTTCACCAGGCAGACGGAATGTGCGTCATCATCAGAGATCCCATGGATATCCAGTAGATGGTCCACCAGGGCGAATCAAGTCTTAGGGTTGTCGTTTTGCAATGCAGGCAGCTTAGGAAATCTGCCGGGTAACACATATTGATGTAGCACAGGCAGGCGAAGATCTGTGTTGGCGGTTGAAGGAGCTCCCAACATCGGGAGTGCAGTAGCGGTGGGTGATGCATCACTCCAGGTCTGCATGAGGGGGGTGGCTGCAAGCAGGACACGAAGAGGAGTGAGCCAGCACAATCGACGGTACAATTTGTCCCAACTGCAGGCCTGCAGACAGGTGCGGCATGAGTGTAATGGCTGTTGCAAAAGGGGGCAGAAGGTGGTCACAGTACAGCCAAGGCAGGGGGGGGGAGGCTGATCCTGAAACTGGCACAGAAAAAATGGCCAGTGCTGCTATGAGAGTGGACAGAAAGCAGTCTTGATGTGATCATGATCACGGAGCGATGGTCGCAGCAACCAATATGGCTGAGGCGACTGGTGTTGCCGAGACGGCGTGTGGGGGAGAGGGGAGAGGGGAGGGGCGGGGGGTGCAATGACATCAGGCAAGTAAGAATGTGCGGCCCCACGCATATGAGCATTTGGAGTACAGTTCTCAAACTGCGTCTGCACATCAAACCAACCAGAAGGTGACTGCTTAACCAGAGGATGAAACACAACGTCCTTCACAGGATTATCATTCACATTGTCAGTGAGTGGTGTGCACTGTCCAGGCAGCAGGCCTTGCTGCATTGCAGCATTTGTGCAGTGGCCATGTTGGACCGCCAGAAACGGGTAAGTGGCTGCTGGCATGTTAGGGGCCAGTAAATTATTCACTATTAACCAACTGTACATTACAAACACTATTAAAATGCAAGCACAATTGCTAGGGTGTGACACACTTGCACTAAAAGGCAATGGGAGATCAATTGTTCTCAAGACAATGTGGGCCAGCACACAAAGTCCCTTACTGGTGTAAATAAGCACAAAATAATTCCCAAATGCACAATACTGAAGGGCGGGTAACCACTGTGGGTTTTACATGGTGTCGAACCATAATAAGATACTTTTAGGATTGAAACGACATTTATTTTGTCACTTAATAGAGTGAATACAGAAGATGGCTGTTGTACATAGCGCTAGAACACAAAGACAAAAAGACTAAACCAAAGAGCATAGTGAAAGAACGCTTCACATCAGAGATGCCACAAAATAATTCATATTACTGTACCACTGTTTTTCTGTGTGTTTTATAGGATTTTCTTAATCATTTTGAACTCTGATTTACACGATGGTTATAATTAAACTTTCACTACTTGAGAGGAACTCCCATAAAGCACGAGAAGTTGCAGGATGATGAAGCTTTGTGGAAACATTTGTAAGCACATACAGGAGAGAAATAACAAACAAATCATTGAATGAAAAACATTTCAACATGATGGGATTCAAATCGGGTATCTTTGTGGCTATGCTGTTTGAAATGATCGGCCAATGATTCCATTTTTTTCCGCCAAATATGTTACATAGTAACAAAGTGACCTCATGTGCAGTGTGAGGTAGAGTTTCACCATGCATCAAAATAGCTGAGTCTAAAGCATCTCTCTGCTGCAGAGCACGAATCACATATTGGTGAAGTACATCACAGCAACATGTGCCATTAACATTGCATGTCCTTGGTCCCTGAGGTCCCTGTTCCTCAAAGAAAAATAGGCCAACCATGAAGTGTGCCATGAAGCCATACCACACAGTGACACATTCACTATGCATGGGAACGTCATGAACATTTGTTGGTGGTGACAATTCCCAAATCTGACAAACATGAATGTACATTGCCTCAGTGAGTGCAAACTATGCTTCATCACTCCACAAAATGTTACAAAGGCCATATATCTTCAACTTCAACCCTTGCAAGAAATGTAAGAGCAAAGCCTAATGTGAAGTTTGTATGGATATCATTTCACAATTTTTCACAGCACTTTTTGAACGGTCAACCATGGAATGTTCAGCCGGGATGACACAGCTCGTGCGCCGGCCACGGTGGTCTCGCGGTTCTAGGCGCGCAGTCCGGAACCGTGCGACTGCTACGGTCGCAGGTTCGAATCCTGCCTCGGGCATGGATGTGTGTGATGTCCTTAGGTTAGTTAGGTTTAAGTAGTTCTAAGTTCTAGGGGACTAATGACCACAGCAGTTGAGTCCCATAGTGCTCAGAGCCATTTTTTTTTTTTGACACAGCTCGTGCACTGCTTGAAGGTCACTCATTGCATCCAGCATTCTCAGTCATGGAGACAGTAACTTCTTCATGAGTTTATTGTGCAATTGGCCCTCAGTATCACCCAGGAGAAAACCTAATCATTGGCCGATGGTTCCGAACTGTGTAAGCACTAAGACTGCTGGATTTGAACCCTCTTTCAGTGGTTTATTCATTATTTCTCTTCTGTATATCCTTAAAAATGTTTCCACGAAGTTTCATGTCCTGTTTTCACTCATTTTTCATAGGGCCCCTCTCAAGTAGCAAAATCTTACCATAACCAACCTGTACCTAAGATTCTGGATTTAAAAAAATATATTCATGCTTTCTTCAACAAATAATGTGTTCACATTTCACAAAAAAATGGAAATGGGTGTATATACATTATTGGCTGCGAGGCCCCATTCAGGAAGTTCAACAGCCAACTGCAAGCCTTATTTCATTTGATGCCACATTGGGTGACTTGCAAGCTGGTGATGAGGATGAAATGATGATGAGGACAACACAACACTTGTTCCACAAGCAGAGAAAATCTCCAACCTGGCCGGGATTCAAACCCAGGCCCACTTGCATGGGAGGCGAGCATGTTACCACCCAGCTAAGCAGGCGGACATTCCACAAATTAATCTTTTCTACATGTAATATGGAATATAAAATTACTATAATTCATATTTCTACAATATATAACATTTGCAATATATCTGAGTACAGCACTGCTCACCACAGCATACAACATGAGTGGAACTGTAAATATGTCATGGCTGTCATGAGAAATGGAGACACTGCTTGTATAGTGGAATGACTCAGCAGTGCATAGCCTCTGTTAATTGTTCATCTACACATCTACATCTACAAGGGTACACTGCAGTTCACAATTAAGTGCCTGGCAGAGGGTTCATCCAGGCACTTATGAACTCAGCTGTTTTTCACCCTAAAGCAACCAGAAACAACAACAAAGAGGGTTCACCAAACCACTGTCAAACTATATCCTTACTGTTCCACTCTTGAACACTGTGTGGGAAAAGTGAATACTTAAGTCTTTTAATGCAAGCTCTGATTTCTCTTATTTTATTATGATTATCATTTCTCCCTATGTAGGTGGGCACCAACAACATATTTTCACACTCTGAGGAGAAATTTTGTGAGAAGATCCTCCTGCAATGAAAAATGCCTTTGTTTTAATGACTGTCACCCCAATTTGCTTACCATACTCATGGCACTTTCTCCCCTGTTTTGCGATAATACAATGCCCTTCTTTGGACTTTTTCAATGTCTTCCGTCAGCTCCACCTGATGCAGATCCCACACCACACAGCAATACTCCAGAAGAGGGTGAACAAGCGTGGTGTAAGCAGTCTCTTTAGTACACATGTTGCACTTTCTAAGTGTTCTGCCAATAAATTACAGTCTTTGGTTTACTTTCCTCACAACATTATCTATGTGATCATTCCAATTTAAGCTATTCATAATCATAATACCTAAGTATTTAGTTGAATTTACAGCCTTTACATTCATGTGATTTATCATGTAACCAAAACTTAGTGGATTCCTTTTAGTACTGATGTGGATGACTTCACGTTCTTCATTATTTAGAGTCAATTTTCGCTTTTTGCACCATAAAGATATCTTGTCTAAATCATTTTGCAATTGGTTTTGATCATCTGACAACTTTACAAGATGAGAAACGACAGCATCATCAGCAAACAGTCTAAGTGGGCTGTTCGGATTGTCTAGTAAATTGTTTATGTATATCAGGAACAGAAGAGGGCCTGTAACACTTCCTTGGGAAACATGAAATATTACTCGAGTTTTACTTGATGATTTTCAGTAAGTTACTATGAACTGTGACCTTTCTGACAGGAAATCATGAATCCGCTTACATAATCAAGGTGATACTCCACATGCACACAACTCAGCCAGAAATCGCTTTGGAGAAACACCGTCAAAAGCCTTCTGGAAATCTAAAAATATGGAATCAGTTTTAAATACCCTGTCAATAGCACACATTACTTCATGAGAATAATGAGCTAGTTGTGTTTCACAAGTATGATATTTTATGAATCTATGCTGATTATGTATGTAACTCATAATTTTCAAACACAGTACTGGTATCTGTTCCTAAATCCTACTACAAATGGACATTACCAATATGGGTCTGTTATTCCTCTCTTGTGTGGCTGTCACTATCCCAACACTAGTCTAATCCAGTCCAGGGAAACAGAAACAGTGGTTATAGTTCACTTCATAGAGACAGAGACAGATAATAGCAGCTAGCAAATGAAAAACTGGGAGTAAACAAGATGCAAAGTAGTTTTATATTGGCCCACTATGGAATTTCCCATGACCAGCCTGTGATATTAGTGGATTTCTAGCTAGATTTCAGACCCATATTGGTAATGTCTATTTGTAGTAGGATTTTGGAACATATACTGTGCTTTTGAAAATTATGAATTACGTACAATGTCAGCACAGATTCATAAAATATCACTCTTGTGAAACACAACTAGCTCTTTACTCTCATGAAGTAGTTTCCTCTCTTGAGTATTGTTGTGACCTGTGCAATTTTCCAGTCTTTTTGGACAGATCTTTCGAAGAGCGAGTGGTTTTTTATGGTTGCCAAGTATGGAACTATTGTATCAGCATTTTCTCAAACAAATGTGACTGGTATACAATCTGGACTGGAGCCCTTGACTTTATTAAGGGATTCAAGCTACTTTGCCACACTGATGATATCTGTTCTGAAGAAACAAATATGTTACAGCCATTAGAAACACCCTACTAGCATGGAGTTCTCACTGTGTAATACGTTACCAGGTGCACCTCTGAAGCTGCATATTACTGAGACAAGTCATGGATCACATTACTTTGATTTAAATTACTGAAATTTTAGAGAACATTGCAATAAAAACTGAATACTTTTCTCACGACTACCCATAAAAACATTAATTCTCTGTTGATGAATCTTACCCTATTAAAAAATTTTAAGGTCCAGTATGGGGTGTATTATTTGCTCTTTAGTAACCCAGCTGGCTGTGCAAATAGAAAATACACATGTGTCAATATTTGTAACCTGCCCTCACATTTGACACAAGCTTCTCGCACTAAAAATCCACTGATATCACAGACCAGTCATGGGAAATTCCATAGTGGGCCAATATAAATCTACTTTGCAGCTTGTTTGCTCCCAGTTTTTCATTTGCTAGCTGCTATTATTTGTCTCTGTCTCTATGAAATGAACTATAACCACTGTTTCCGGATTAGACTAGTGTTTGGATAGTGATAGTCATGCTTTCTGATTCACTCAATGACTAGAGATGGGCCTGTTATGCGCACTCCCTGAACTGATATAACATTGCCATATATTGCTGCTGCCTGATGAGTGTGTGGTTTCAACAACTGCAAGACTTTATTGGAACTATGCTTAATATTACAACGGCAATATGCATGCACAATGAAGTAATCATGCTTAATTTCAATCAGGGGCTCCTATTTTTTGGTTTTGTGGTCTATTGGACAATTTAATCTGTAGTTGCAGAATGATAAGTTTGAGTTAAATAAATGTTTTTTGGCACTAAAGTGAGGGTTACCGTACTGGCGATGAAGAAGTTCCAGGTTTGGTTCAACAAGCACTAATATGAATCAAAATTCTTTGAGCTTTGACAGTAACAGCTAAATCAACAGGAACAGGTCAAGCGCTGTAGTTCTACACTGCACCAAACACAGGTGCTACCAGCCATCCCAACATTTTATCGATTTAATGAGGCTGCAAAATCACCTCCTCACACTGCACTTTCAGGGCTACAGGTTTTCTGTAACATGCTCTAAAGTGGTAATTAAGTTCCATTTAGTGACGGCCAACCAGCCTTGTTCTCTGCAGACCTGTGCTAATACCAGCCATCATTTGTCATGATAAACTTT
Organism: Schistocerca gregaria; assembly: GCF_023897955.1. Taxonomy (NCBI): domain Eukaryota; kingdom Metazoa; phylum Arthropoda; class Insecta; order Orthoptera; family Acrididae; genus Schistocerca; species Schistocerca gregaria. Next base: position 743,546,582 of record NC_064931.1, on the reverse strand, counting down.
GTTTACAGCTTGTCTGGGCTCTTTTTCCTTGCATCCAAGACAGGAATGTCCACACTGTGAAGATGAATGTTACAAGTGTTTACATGGAGGTCCTATTTTAGAAGTATACTGTAGCATGGTGGGCACCATGCATCAGTCCCAGTCTATTCAAATCGATAACATTTCCGGCACTTATCATGTGCTGGCATTCTGTAAATTTTGTTACATGTTAATGTGCAAGGTATTTGAATGACTTTTCTGTTTGCTATAAATGTATCAGCTCATTGGTACCATGTTAAGCTACTGATACGGTTTGTACACAATTTGAAACAGCTTTGGGAAGGGCAGTTGACTTTCAGGCTTTCATTGTTTTAAACTAACAGCAACTCTGCAATTTTGCAAAGCTCTCACAACTTCAATGGCCATTAAGGACAAGGTTAAGATTTAACTGCACAGACTAGAATGACAATAAGGTTTGTCGCCATTGACTACAATTAATGGGCATCACCATTAGTGGTGATTAGGAATCCTGAAGGCTCTCTTTGGTTCATACTGATTTTTCTCCCTTGCTTCATACAGACAAACATTTTTCTAAACTTTCAGGAGAAAATTCTTTTTCTAAAATATATCTTGTATTGGCATATTTTCAGTTGCCTTGAAGGGAAGACTCAAGGAAAAATTTAGTCTTGAACATGCCATTCACACTATATCAATATAAAATGTTGCTTTTAGGCATGGCCATTGCCTTTGCCATATTCCAGAGGTCTCTTGAAGGCAATATTACAGAAATTGGTATTGTGTATATTATCACATCAATATTGGGGTCACTGGACATGTGACACAAGACTACCTGCACAGTTTATGCCTGCTTTTTGTGCCCTTTGCACATAAAGCTCTTGTGTGTAATTTTTTGAAATGAGCCTTCTTTCAACCAGTGGTCACTTATTTATGAAATATTCTCAGGGAAGTGGGCCTATGGCCTGCCAAAGAATGTGCAGAGGTCATTCAGAACATGCTTGTGCCTAAATTCATAAAGGAGATTCAAGTGTTTCCAGGAGAAGTGAATTACTGTCCTTGGTTTATCTCCGTGTAGCCTCCATAGCCCACTCACTTAATTGTCTGGTTGAAAACAGGGTCCCCTTTCAGTTGTCAGAAGAATGTCATCTGGCTTTTCAGAATCTAAAATCAGCACTTTCATTATCTTGTCTTATAACTTATCAGCCCCACTGCCCATTTGTTTTGGCAGCAGATTGTGAGATTCTTACTGTTTTGGAATGTACCTTATTTTCTACATTTTATGTTTACTAGAACTCAGCAAATGGCAGAAGTAATTCGCTGCCTTAAGCAGCCCTGCAAGATATGATGGCAGCACATAGAAAGCTCACTCCCATGAAGGTAGTGGTAATGAGTGGACTACATGGCAAGATATGGACTCAAGGCTGTGGAGAGAAGTACCTGGGACCAAAGAGTTAATCTAGCTTGCAGTCAATATGTAGGGAACCAGAAGTGTTCTGGTGTGAAACTCAGAAGTTTCTTTACAAAATATTAGTCATTGAAGTCCGCTTTTGACATAGCACATACTAGTTAGAGCCTACAGGTCATCAGGATCTTAAAACCATAATGTTGCTGTACTGTAAACCAGTTAATTCAATAGACACATGAGTATTGTTAAGTTGCTGAAGATGTACAAAGGGCTACAAAGTTTAACAATGTAAGCAAAAGATTTTGGCTCCACCCCAATCTCACCAGTCAGTGACAGGATGTATACCATGCCTGTTCTTATGTGATAGTCGGCTTTACCATGCGCATCCTCTCAAACCTTATTAGCTTTTTGAGATTAATCGTTTCATACCATTAAAATGTTACTGTTTTTGGTGTCTTCTAATAAACACACTGTAATGGAATTCTGAGACTTATTTCAAGTAAGTTAGCTATCCACATGTCCACTTTTAATTACAGGTATCCTTCCTGCATCTTATGAAGAATCCATTGAGATACAAGAACTGTTTTGAGGGACAACATCAATGAGAGATTCACAGAAGATAAATAGGAGGAAAAACTATGTGCCAATTCATTATGACAATTCTCAAAAGGTTTATGATGATGACAATGATTATGATTGGTTTGTGGGGAGCTGAACTGCATGGTCATCAGAGCCTGTACGAAGTCCCAGTCTTTATACAGTCCAGTCTAGTCACTTTCATGAATGGTGATGAAATTATGAGGACAACACAAATACCCAGTCCCCAGGCAGAGAAAATCTCCAACCCCACTGGGAACCGATCCTGGGACCCCATGATCCAGAGGCAGTAATGCTAGCCACTAGACCACGAGCTGCGGACCCAAGCGGTTTAGGTTAACTAGCAGAGTCTCGGATGGGAATGCATGACTAGTTACACTGTACGCCACCTACACCACTTTCTACAGAATTGGGGATAAAATGAGAATTTTTTTTTATCAGTTTAGTGCAGTGAGAGGGTTTTTCATATGGAAACCCTATGCTGGGGATAACCTTGCACTGGAAAAAAAACTATTCTGTTGAAAAACTTGTGTTAAGGGTAGAATGTACAATTTGAAAGAGAAGCAGAAAGTGATCTATGAATTGAAAATTTGTGGCTTGCACGCATAAATGTTGAATTAAAATTGTGCATGTCATGGAGTGCAAATAGTGTGTTGCAAAACGTAATAACTTCATGTTGTGGAAAAGTTAAATCATGTCCCAGAATTACAAACATTTCATGAATAAAATATAATGAACTATCATCAAGAAGATAGAGCAAGTAAGAAGAAGGAAGATAGCAGTAGCAGACATGCCTGGAGGAGGCATCAATTCACACAGGGACCGTGCAGGAACCATTTGAGCACCACAGCAGAGACGGGGGCACTGGAGGTGCACATATGGAGGTCCAAAGAGCACCGGCACAGCATCAGCACAATCTACAAATAGCTATGTCATCCAGAGAGCAATGAAACTTACTTAAAGTGAGTCAAAATTCACATCAGTTATAAGAAGGAGTAAATAATTGTTTGGCCAACATGCTAGTATTACAGAGATGCTTCAGGAACTCAAATGGCAACATTCTTTTTGAGGAACACTATTGAGAAAATTTAGAGAACTGGCACTTAAAGCTGACTGCAGAACAATTCTACTACCACCAACAAACATCTAATGTAGGGACCAAAAAGGCAAGATTAGACAGATTAGAACTCATATGGAGACATATAGGCAGTTGTTTTCCCTCACTTTATCTGTGGTGGAACAGGATAGAAAATGACTAGTAGTGGTACAAGATACCCACCACTATGCACCATGTGGTGGCTTGTGGAGTATGCATGTAGATGAAGGTGTAAGAAGTGTTCTTGGGACCAACCAAATATATAGGGATGAATTTGTTAACATGAGAAAAATTAATGAGGCAACTAACAATAAAATGGAAGAATTTTTTGGGAAAACTAAGCAAATGTTTGACAACATAGGGAAAGTCAAACTAACAATGCCAATTTTTGGTGAGGCTACGAGGAATAGGTTGGCAAGTAGTGTGAATACGAGTGGTACTCTTCATGTGAAACCTAGTAAAAAAATCAATAAAAATGAGAATACTATTAATACTTTGAGCTACTGTCTGTGATGAGACTGAAGAATGTAGCAGGTCAGTCTCTGATGTAAACAATAAATTATTTCCAGATGAACAGGGCCAGTCAGTACTAAGTGATTCAATAAATTTTGCTGTAAAATTCGATTTAAACAATCACTTAGACAGATGAGTTGATCCAAACAACACCATCTATTAAAGTAGATTCTGTTAATAAATTACTGATACAAAGGAGGTTGTTACAAAACTAGCTGGTATTCAGCATAAGGTCAGTGATTTTAATAATGTAGACAGTGAACTTTCTGCTGAAAAAGTAAAGGAAGAGCTAAATTCAAAACTAAAAAAGTGGTGCTAAAGTAAGAAGTCACAGTGAAAATGTTAACAAAGAAGACCTGCCAGTATCTAAAAATAGGTACTTTCCTCAAATTTGCTACTAAGAGAAAAGCACACTATATCAGGAATCATAGAAAGAAAAATGGGATAGTTTTAAACGCTTCATATCAGATGATTGGTTTGCCAGAGAAAGCAATGCAAGATAATAGTTGGAAGGGCATAATATGGAAATGAAAGAAGACAGGAATGAAATCCATGCAAAGTAAGCAATGTTTTCATAAACGAGAATGAAGGATAATGTGATACTTCCTCCAGAAGAGAAATAGCTGGGTAACAAAGGGCTTCACATTTTCATGGCTGTAAACAAAACAATAACTGTGACAAAGAAAATACTGATGATGATTTACATTTGCATGATAAGAGACAGTATAATGACTTTGAGAGAGAGGAGCTTGATAGGAGTTAAAATATTCACTGTAATACACAATGTAATGAGTCTGACAGAAAAAGTATGGATAAAGGAAAAGGAATATGGACTGAATGTAAACAGAGAAGGGCAGCACAAATGGTCACAAGATTGTTTGATCTGTGGGACACTCTCACAGAGATATGAAAGAAACTTAACTAGCAGACTCTTGAAGATAGACATAGCCTAGTAACAAAGTTTCAAGAACTGACTCTAAGTGATGTCTCAAGGAACATACTACAACCCCCTAGGTATCACTCACATAGGGAGCACAAGGATAAGATTAGATTAATCAAGCATACATAAAGACATTCAAACAATCATCCTTCACACACTCCATACAGGAATGGAACTGGAAGAAACCCTAATAACTGGTACCCTCTACCATGCACTTCACTGTGGTTTGCAGAGCGTAGATGTAGAGTAGATGTATAACCGAGAATAAAGAGAATCATTAGTTTAGTGAGAGGATCAAAGTTGGTGGTATTAAAACAGTTAATAGTCATTGAAATCGGTAGCAAGTTAGAAGCCACTGTAAAAGGAAGGCCTCATGAGCAAATGATAGGTAAAGAGAGTGCACCAGTTTCACCAGAGCAGAGATCTGAGGTTGTAGTTGTTAGGATAAAGAAAGAAGTAATAGTAGAAATGAGGAATAAAGACAAAGTAGTGAGAATTATTGATAAGGTGGTACCAGACCAATGTATCAGTTTTATTAAAGGAAAGGATCTATTGGTACAGCACACTGACGTCTTGAGTTTTGAAAAGGGTAGTATGACCATTAAGGCAAATGGTACAGAGAGTAAACAAAGTTAGTAAACATTAATGGTCCTTGCAAAGAAGTGCTACATCAATTCTGCAAGACAATGATGAGTGAATTTTTTCAATACAAATCCAGTAAAGATCAGTAACATCACAGAAAGCAAATAGTATTCCAAGCAATGTTGAAACAATACTAGCAAACTGTGAATTAAGAGTTGAAGTAAAGGAAATTAAAATGAGTAACAAAGTTGTGAATGAAGGGCTAAAGAATTTGATTCTGAATTACCAGAAAGTGTTTTCAAACAATACAAATGTAATGAAAAGTGATAAGAAGGTACACTACATTACTGAAAAAAATAAAAGCAAATTATGTAGCTGTAAAAGGATGGTTAAAGAACTGGCTTTGAAAGCAACAGAATGTGTTTTTAAAATGTACAAGCTTAATGAAAAATAATGAAAAATCCGTCCTTGTTAGGGACCTGGTAAAGACATATTACAAGAATTTTGAACAGCAATATTCCATCCAAATGCAGTAGAAGAATCACATCCTGACTTCCAGTGAGTAAAAGGCATATATTACATGTTCAACATTAAGAAATACCTCGGTAATTAGGGAAAGGCTGTTTGGCTATGACAATCCTGAGTACCGGGTACTGAAAGAAGCATCTCCTTTGTGAATAAATGAAGGACGGTTTAAGAATGAAGTATTAAACAGAGTTAAATGTGTACAGTGTGAGTGTGGTCCCATAAGCACCTGACCCAACAAAGAAAACACAAAAATTTTGGAAAAAAAGTATTTATTTTTCAACATAATCTCCTTTCAGCTCTGTACAGTTTTCCCAGTGATGTTCAACAAGTTCGATAGCTCTTCATTTGTTGAAAATCTTCGACCACTGAGCAATTTTTTGGCAACAGAAAATAATCTGAGGGGACTAAATCTGGCAAATAGGGTGCATGAGGTAGCAATTCAAACTTTAATTCAGTAATTTTGGCCATTTCAATAATGGACTTGTAATCTGGTGCATTGTCCTGAAGAAAGAACACTTTCTTCCTGGCCAAATGTGACCATTTTTGCTTGATTACTTCGCCCAAATGTTGCAATAAGTTTGCATAATACTCACCATTGGTAGTTTTCCCTTTTTCAAGGTAGTCAATGAAAATTATCCCATGCACATCCCAAAAAACTGACACCATGACTTGGCATGCAAATGAAACAGTCTTTGCCTTCTTCGGAGTCGGTTCTCCAATTTGTGTCCATTATTTTGATTGTTCTTTTGTCTTGGGAGTGAAGTGGTGGGCCCAGGTTTCATCCATGGTTATGAAACACCACAAAAAATCAGCTTTGTTGCTGCAAAACTTCACTAAACACTCAACTGAAACATCTTTGCAACACTGTTTTTGCTGGAATGTGAGCAAATGCAGCACAAACCATGCACACAGTTTTTGCATGCCCAAATTTTCAGATAATGTGCAATGTACCACACTTTTTGAAATGACTACTATGTCTGCTAGCTTGTGCAATTGCAGTCAATGATCATCCAGTACCAGTTTGTGAATTTTCTTTACCATTTCTGGAGTCGTCACCTTATTTGGTCGACCACTGTGATGCTCATAATGGCAGCTCATGTAGCCTCGTTTTTTTTTTTTTTTTTTTTTTTTTTGTTTTTTTTTTTTTAAAAAGTATCACATAGCAATGACCAATTTTCTTCATTTTCACAAGTTCACTCACAATATTGACTATCGTTGGCTGCCAAACAAATATTAAACAATGGTGAATATTCAAACTTGAAACATATGCTTCATAGATCGTATACATTCTAATCCAGAGATATTTTTCAACAACTGCCATGTCTCAGTTATTACAAAATAGTTTGACTGCAGAAAATGATTTAATGTCTAAAGGGAGGAGGTTGATTAATTAATTAATCATTTGGGAAGTTGAAAACATTTATGTACCACTTGGACAGAGAAAGGAAATAATTAAAATAATATACAAACAGAATGGAAAATGTAGAAGCATATTAGTATGTGGTGTCTAAAGTGATTCTTTGTTATCTGTAACTACAATAAAATTAATGATGCCTGGAATCATAGGAAATTTGGACCCACGATAAAAAGATGTCAGGAGCTGAAAGGCAAAACCAGAGCAAGGAAAAAGACACAGTTGGAAACTGCATGACAGACAGCAACAATGAAGCATAATAGGACCACAGCACTCAGGATATGCAGATTCAATAAACAAGTGAAACAGTGCTTCATTGTTTAAACAAATATAATGTCTCAGTGGTGCATGGTATGAAAGAATGACACTCATATCATAAGTGTTTGTTAAAAGTGTTCTGATGGACAGCCAGGTGCTGTTCTAGAGTAAAAGTAGAATAAATATAATGTGTGTAGTGTAACTGAACATCTGGGGCCTTTATGTGTTGTTTATAAAGGCACAAAGGCACCTGTCTTTATTATTGTTAATATTTGCAGCCGTTTTTCTCAGTTTCTAATAACATCTTCAGTTATGTTTGGTCATAAAGATAAGAAAATTTTCATCTTTTGCAACTGAAATACCTTTATTTGTCCATTTATGTAACACTAAAGTGTTAAAGAATGCTATTATGGGTTTTTATAGAAAGGTAATGAAGCAGCCAAACAATGTGAGTGAATGTTTAATTTTCTATGTACAAATTAGTGTATGAAGTGATAGCTCACTAATGATTACCATCAAAAAAACTCTAAAGAGAATATTTCAATTTTGTCTTCATTGTCTTGAAAGCTGAATGTAAAGTAAGGCATTTCCTATATTACTATGTAGTCACTGTTTATCATATTAAAAATGGTAATGGGTGTAGATAGTAGATAGTACAAGAGCATCAGAAATGGAATGCGAATTCATAAGGGTACTAAGGAACTGAAATTCATTGTGGTTTATATGAACTTTTAAAATCTGTTTGTTTTTGGTAAATCTCCAATGAGACCACTTAATGAAAAAAAATTGTTTATGGTATATCATTATGAGATTCTATATTTGTTTTTGACGTTTGGCAAAAGCCTAAGTTTACTGCACAGGAAGAAGTAAGAACCAATTGTAGAGGCTGCCCCCATAAGGCATAATACCATGACTCATGTCATTCTCAAAATTGAAATTTTGTGTCAAAAAATATCAATTTTGAAAAGAAATCACCAAAGAGGATGTGGATGGTTCCTCCTATTTTGGAATGTATTTCATTTTCTAAATTTTATGTTTTCTAGAACTTGGTTTATGACAGATGTAATTCACTGCCTTTAGTAGCACTTCAGAATATGATGGCAGTGAGTAGAAAGCTGCTTTCCACGGAGGTAGAGGTGATGAGTCGACCATATGGCATGATAGTGAATCATACCAGTGGGGAGTAGTATGCAAGCCGTGAGAGGTAATCTTGCTTGGCAGTCAATAGATAGGGGAACCACAAGTGTTCTGTAGCAAAACTCAGAATTTCCTTTATTAAGTACTAACTATTAAAGTCCACTTTTGACATAGCAAATACTAGGAGGAGCCTACAGGTCATCAGCACCTTAATATGATAATGTTGCTATGCATTAAATCGGTTAACTCAGAAGGTAAATGAATATTGTTAAGTTATCAAAGATGTATGAAGGGCTACAGTGTTTATTGAGGTAAGCAAGAGATTTTGGCTGCGCCTCGATCTCGCCAGTCAGTGACAGGATTTAGTCAGAGCCTCTTCTTATGTGATAGCTTTACCATGCTCAATGAATCATTTCATACCATTAAACTAGTATTGCTTTATAGCATTTGCTAACAAACATATAATAGAGGTATCCCAGGACTTATTTCAAGTAAATTAGCTATCTGTGTGTCGACTTATAATTACAGGTATCCCTACTTGCATCTTCTTAAGAATCCAGTGTGCTACAAGAACTGCTTTGAGGGACAACATATACGAGATGTGCATCTTCGTATTTTTGTGGCACAAATATTTTTCCATAAAATTTTGGGTGTGCAGATACATAAATTCAAGTTCTTCTTCTAATATTTCTTCTGCATACCATCCAGCCATCTTCAGCGTGAGCCGAGGTGACTGACGATCCAGAACTTGCTCTGTCCTTTTCAACCCGCAGACCGCACCACAACACATGTGGCCACAGATAGACAATGTGCCAGAGATATTGATCAGCCACCAATCAATGTCTCTGGCAGCTTGTGTATCTGCAGCCATATATACTGTGGTGTGGTCCATGGGTTTGAAAGGATGGAGCAAGTGCTGCAGCATCAGTCACCCTGGCTCACCTTGGCTAGCATACAACCGGGGAGCTTTCCAAGCATAATTTTGTTTGCTGTTGCTGTTAACAGTATGATGTCTATAGTATAAATGCTAGTTTGATGCTCTTTTCTATGGATAATTTTGTAGTTTTAGTTTTTTATCTCATCTCACTAATATTAATTGTCATGGCAGTTGCTGCAATGAAGCTGAAAGAATAGGCAGAAAAAAGTCAGTGAGTGAGAATGAATGTGAAAGAGTATTGTGTGTGTGTGTGTGTGTGTGTGTGTGTGTGTGTGTGTGTGTGTGTGTGTGTGTGTGTGTGTATTTGGGGGGGGGGGGGGGGGAGGAGGGGGGTTATTTTATGGGCATGAGTGCCAATGAGCTTACAGAACACACTCAACATCAGAACCCTGTATTGAGGTTAGCAAGCAACCTTTTGCCACCCAGCAGCAACGCCTCATGGTGTGACAAGTATGCAGATAATATTACTGAAATCCACAACCTAGCTACCTCTCAGTGAATGATGGTGAGGAGGGTAGGGGGCAGGTAAAAGAAGCATATTGTTACACTAACACAGTGCTGATTTTAGGGAGGAAGTACATTGTCTGGTCATATTAATGTGAGCACCTACCAAAAGCCTGAATAATCACCTTTTGCAGAGTGGACTTCAATGAGATACCCAGGAAGAAAGTCAGTGAGGTTCTGTAAGGTATTGACAAGAATGTGGAGCTATGCTGACACCAGTGCTGTGGCCAGCTAGGTTTCTTGGTTGTAGATCAATAGCGCACACAACCCTATCAAGGTGGTCTCACAGATTCTCGATTGGGTTTTAATCCGAGGGGGCTTGGTGACCAGGGGAGTAAGGTAAACTCATCATGGTGCTCTTTGAGCCACACATGTACACTGTGAGCTGAGTGACACTTTGCAGTATCCTTCTTGTAGATGCCATTGTGCCAAGAGAAAACAAACTTCATGTAGTGGTGGACGTGGTCCTCAAGGATAGGTGCATACTTGTTTGCCCATTGTGCCTTCCAGTATCACTCACGGTATGCTGTGAAAACATTCTCCAGACCATAACACTCCCTCCTCTAGCCTAGATCCTCCTGACAATTGTTGCAGGGTGTTTGCTTTCTATCCCAATGGACCATAAAAATGTGATTTATCTGAAAAGGCCACCTGCCACCACTCAGTGGATGTCCAATTGCAACACTGGCGTGCAAATTCCAGACTTCATTGCTGGTGTACAGCATTCAGCATTGGTGCAAGAACCAGGTGCATGCTGCAGAGGCCCATACACAGCGATGTTCACTGAACAGTCATTGAGGAGACACTGTTGGTAGCATATCGATTCACCTGGGTGATCAGTTGCATGTCTATTCGCTCATACATATCTCCACAACTGTCATTCAGCCCTGCCATCTATTGTCCGTGATGCACCAGTTATAGTTAGCACCATTTTGCCATGCGAGGTATACTTTAACCATGGTAGCACACAACAGTTTTCAAACTTAGCCTTTTCAGAAATGCTTCCTATCTTGGCCCAAAAGCCAGTCATCATGCCCTATTGTATGTCAGATAAACTACTTCATTTTCACATTACAACAATGACTGCACTGTTTTCTGTGTCCCCCCCCCCCCCTCCCCCACTGCTCGTGCTGTCACCTGCCATATGAGAGAGGTTATTTCACATTGAGGTCAAACATAGGTGATGGCCACATTAATGTGACATCCACAGCTCGTGGTCTAGTGGCTAGCATTACTGCCTCTGCCTTGTAGAAGATCAGGGTGAAAGATAATGCTCTGGACCATATTGAGACTCTTGTGGGCAACGACAGTCATGTGAATGTCACCCAACTTTTCACAAGTCAGCAGCACATGTGGCTGGGTGGGAGATGACGTTTTACGAGGAGGTAACCGCCCTTCATCTTGGAGATGGCTGCAGCTTCCCCGTATTTGTCTTCAGTGTTTTCCACAAAAAAATAAAGCCTTTGTGGCCAAAAAGATGTCCGCATTGGTCCCGATTTAGGGGCGAGGGAAAGGGGTCGATTATGCTCCTTGTCGTTTAGTCCTGCATTGCTCCCATGGAGTGGCAAGGAAAGGGTACGTGTTGGAATCATACTTTCATATTTTTTTGCATCATACAAGACCTTCCTCTTTGTAGAGACTGCAGGGGCTGTGTGACCTCCAGTGCGAGGAAGTTTAAGTCACCATGTGCAAACTATCTGCCATAGTGCCACTCAATCCGAATGGGGTCTCCCCATGGGTGCCACTCAGCCACAGCAACAGCTACCTGGCCAGTAAGCTATTGCTGGGAGTCCCCAGGCCCCAGACATGATGGGCACATACTCCATGGCATACATGAGGAGCGTGTGGCACAGGCACCAACAGAGCAATCCCCGTGTGTCAGGGAGCTAGCATCGTGCAGGAATCCCCCCCCCCCCCCCAACGAGATGACTACCGTGTTGGGTTTTGGGTGTACTATGACAACAGGAAGGAAGGGTACTAGGGTGGAATATCACAGAGGTGGAGCATCCGCCACAGTGGGCAGCCTTCCCTGCACAAGACACACTTCTGTTGTGAAATTTGGGAAAGATGGCAGGTCAAACCAATTAATGCAGACCATATAATCATTAATGATAGGTGAAGATAACGCTCGGAGTGAAACTAGAAATCAAGATCAAAATCGTGAACCAAGTTGAAGTATGGTCTCCACCAAAAGGACCTTCAATAAAAATTCAAAGAAGGTAAGAGATAGTCGAAGTGTGGGTTTGCACCACAGAAAGACGAAGCAGTATTGCAAAGGCTGGGGCCCTGTGGTAGCCAAGCATGTACTCACCAAAAATTGGTAAGCCCCGTGGGGTAGAGGAAATGGTTGGTGTCTTCAATATAAGACAGGCACAAATTTGGGATTGCAGAGCAGGAGAATTTTATGGCTAGAGAGGAGGTATTGCAAGGAGGTTTGCCCCTAAGTTATAAAGTTTTTCGGGACTAGAGTGGTGAGGGCTATGGATTGACAATTTGAACTGATAGAGGTCATTATGAAAGGGGGAGGGGGGGGGGGAGGTTGCAGTTGGAAATACGTGATTTGATGGTCAGGCCATTTTGAGGGATTCCATGAGATAGGTGACAACACAGGAACAATATGTGGGACTCAGCTCTGAAAGGAACTATCCTGGCATTTGCCTTAAGGGGTTAGTCTTCTTTGAACATAAGAAAAAATAGGTGAGTTTCGTTTTTTTAACTAAAATAACAAGTAATGCTATACCTGATAACATAATTTTATTCCTCACACATATTTGTGCCCACATTGGACGCTCCCTGTAACCAGGTTTAAGGACCCCTTGCAGCTGGAACATTGGTCATCAATGGGAATTCCCAAGGACCTCCTATTGGACCGTAACAAAATAATTTTCTAAAAGTCATTCTCAATATACTTTCTGTCAGTATAAATAGGATAATTGAAAAATATTAAGTTTGAACAAAATGGTAATGTATTGAAACAAAAGTCACTTGAAAAATATTAAGTTCTAAGAGAATTGTAATTGTTGAAACTTTCTTCGATCACAAAATCAAGACAAAAGTGTACATCAAAAACAGACTTTTGAAGACATCACAAATTGGCTAGGCACATTCACAGAAAATTCAATTTAGAATGCCACTGCTGGCATCATATTCTGATCAAAATTGTATTTATTTTTCTCAAGTGACGTCTCCCATCAATTTGTAAGAATCTGTTTTGAGAAAAATATGTTAAAAGTTTTGAGTTATATTTTTTCAGTTAAGTTAAACATACCCTTAGTCCGTGATCTCTGGTCCATACAGTAATCCTTCCAGATGCAGAAGGAGATCCTTCTCCATCTTTTTCTTGGCCATGGCGGTGTTGCAGGCCTCTTTGGCAACTTCTGTCATCTGCTGCTCTGTTTATTCATTATGCTTTTCGTCCACTTCTGTGCGGAAGATGTATCAGTCTGGTCTGATCTCAAGTTCAAGCATGTTCATAATTTCCATAAAGTCTGTCAAGTTGTCCTTATGTCACATGCTGTCACATGCTGTCACACTGGCCACAATGTCTACAATTTTTTTCACATATCGCCTTCATGAATCTAATCTAATCTAATGTAACTCAATAAAGGAGTTTCTGTTTCTGGTGAACTTGAGATGAACATTACAGTGAAGTAGACATCCCAGAGAACATTTCAAGCAGAAAATTGGATTTATTGAAACTTTTAAAGAGGGCTATCTCCTTAAACTGTTATACGATGTGTTTTCACCTTGCCTCTAGTGAAATTGGCTATGCCACAGAATGTCCATTCACATTACCTGTATCACACTGAATCTACATCTACATACATACTCCACAAGCCATTTCATGGTGTGTGGTGGAGGGTACCTTGTACCAATATTAGTTGTTTTCTTTATTGTTTTGCTCACAAATTGAGCGAGGGATACTGTACAGTGGCTGCAGTAGAATTTTTCAGTATCACCTTCCCTTTTGAGTTTCCTGCTTGAGTTTATGAAGTATCTGTAATACTCATATGTTGATCGAATCAGGTAAGCTTTTGTAACATGCATTTACTTACATAGTGTTAGGGTATGCACTCACTGTTTTCACAAACAGTTTTGTTTTATAAATGTGGAAAGGTCTACTTTGCATTATTCACTTTAATATCACTGCATTATCTACTTTTGAAATTATTATCACATGGATATCACTGTAAGTTACTCATAATTTTGACAACATTTAGCCAATATTTTAATAATATTTCAGTGAATGCTTTATTGTTGTTAATTTCAGGAAGAATTTTCATTAGAATTACCAGAATGGACAAAAGAATATTATCCTCACAAATTGGCCCCTATAACAGCATACAGTTTCACCCTCAATGGCTACAACGCAGTTTTACAAAAACTCAAAGGAGGTAAGATTTATTTTTATCTACTGTCTCTGTCTCTCTCTCTCTCTCTCTCTCTCTCTCTCTCTCTCTCTCTCTCTCTCTCTCTCTCTCTCTCTCTCACACACACACACACACACACACACACACACACACACACACACACACACATGACCACAGTCTCTGGCAGCTGGCTTCAGCTGCCGAAGACTGTGGTAATGTGTGTGTGGTCTATTTTTAACAAAGGCCTTGTTGGCTAAAAGCTTATTCTGTGACAGTCTTTTCGTTGTGCCTGTCTGCAACTCAGCACTTCCGCTATATGGTGAGTAGCAACTATCCTTTTCATAATATTATTACATTCCATCCTGGATTTTCCATTGTTTGATTTAGTAAATCATGCTTCATATAAATGAAGTCCAATGTGTCCCAAACTTTTGAACATGCTGAATGTCCATTTCACTTCCTGTTAACATGAAACACAACTCTCAGATAACAAGGTAATGATGGGCCATAAATAGAGCAATATAATCCAGCAGAGAAAATAAACTGACAGCAAAAAATCACAGCACCTAGGAGGAGGCGTGCAACATAAATGGAAGTTGGTAGGCGTGTTTCTACACCTGAAAAATGATGTCTGTTCAAATTTCGCACCAGTCGCGTAAGAGGTAAGTGGTGCCAGTAGTGAAACTGTGAGGATGCAGATTGGGTTTGCTTTCAATATATGCTGTGACTGTTGTGAACATTAGTTACCTTTGAGATTAAGTTTATGTTGGTCAACTTGTGTTTGAAGTGACAAAGACACTGTTATCAACACCATGCTGAGTTTGAATGAGGTCATGTAATAGGGCTATACAAGCTGGATGTTCCTTCTGTGATACTGCAGAAAGACTTGGTAAGAATGTAGCCACTCTACATGACTGCTGGCAGTGGTGGCCATTGTCGCAAGAAGACCAGGCTCCACATGGCCACGTGGCATTACCAAAAGGGAACACCACTGTGTTCATCTTATGGCTCTGCCACATCGTACTGCATCTGCAGCAGCAGTTTGACCAGACAAGGACAGCTCCAAGCCAGACACCCTGTAGCATGCATTCCACTGACACCAAACCACCACCATTTGTGACTTCAGTGGTGTCAAGTGTGAGGTCATTGGAGGGCAGAGTGAAGGTCTGTTGTGTTTTCTGATGAAAGCTGGTTCTGCTTCAGTGCCAGTGATGGCCATGTTGGTTAGGAGGAGGCCAGTTGAGGACCTGCACCCATCCTGTCTGCGTGCTAGTCACACTAGACATAACCTGGAGTTATGATCTGGGTTGCGATTTTGTATGACAGCAGGAGCACTCTCCTGGTTATCTCACACACCCTGACTGCAAAATTCTATGTCAGTCTGGTGATTTGACTTCTTGTGCTGCCATTCACAAACAGCATTTCAGGGGGGAGCATTTCCCAGCTGGATGAAGTTTGCCAACATACCGCTGTTATAACCCAACATGTTCTACATTGTGTCGCCATGTTGGCTTGGCCTGCCCAATCTCCAGATCTGTCTCCAATCAAGTACATATGGGACGTCATCAGATGACAACTCCAGTGTCATTCACAAACAGCATCAACCATCCCTGTATGAACTGACAACTGCAACATGCATGGAACTTCATTCCATAAACTGAAATCCAGCAACAGTACAACACAATGCATGCTCGCATTCAACATTCTGGCAGTTACACTGGTTACTAATGAAATGGCATGTCACATTTCAATGGCATATGTGGCACTTACATTAACCTCCTGTGATGATCTTGTGACCATGCATGTACATCCCCCCCCCCCCCCCCCCACACACACACACACAAAGATTTGGAATGAGACCTTCTCTGTATGACTCATAACTTGCCTTACACCACTGGACATATCTGTGATGAATGCAATTCTTAAATAGTTATTAGTACTTAAATATTTGCGTCAAACAATAGTGTAAAATTCATGACGCCATAAAAAACATCAAGGCCTACACACTATGCACAAGAAATACAAAATTCTGAGAGCAAAGCAAAGGCAATTTGTAACATCTTAGGCATAAAATTAATGAACTCAGTAATGCAAATAGTATTCAATTAGCTGATAACAGTAGCTGAAAGAAAAATGATGACAGTGTTTGCTACATTCAATTAATTCTTCTTATCAGTAGAGAAAACACAGGGGCAAAAATGAATTATCAAAACAGATGTATTATATTTCCTTATACAGACAATGTATATTCCATCAACAGGTTCAAATTGTTAGAAGTCACAAAAATCATTAAGGCACTGAAAGACAGTAACTCCTCTGACTGTGATGATATTTCACACAAAGTACTGAACCTTCTGCTCACTTGACAGTTCTTGTCTTGACTTACCTTTGCAATCGGTCAATACATTAAGGTTTATTTCCTGAAAGATGTAAATATGCAGTTAAGTGGAGATAACCAGGCTATCTCTAATTGCAGAGCCAAAACTCAACTCAGTGTGTTCTCAAAATTTCTATGGAGGTTGTTTAACATAGAATATTGCTTCACTTTTCTGATAAACAACTGTTCAATTCAGCTGCCACACAGTACTGTCTACACAGAACGTGAACTCAAAAATTTAGTTCTGATAAAACTAAATAAGAAAAAAATACCCTGTTGACATTTTCCATTACCATGACACAATCTCTGATTGTGAAGAGCACAAAATTTTACTACTTAAACTAAAATGCTATAGTATTAAAAGCATCCCTTTGTGCGGATGAGCTAATATCTTAAAAATGGAAAACAGAGTGCCACATTTCTAGTAACCCTGCTAAAAATGCAAATGAGAGATATGGATGTACTGAGAGACTGTAAGTAATATCACCTACATCTGGAAAGGGTTCCTGAACTTCAATAGGCTGCCTGGCAGTGAACTCTCTCAGTTGCTGTTATTTGATTTGGCCTCTACAATTGAACTAACGCTGCTGCTGATGTTTACCTTGACTATTTAGACTCGTGTTGCATAGTGTTTCAACTGATGAGCATGAGGGTTCCACCATAACCTAGTTTAATCAAACTTTCCTTAACACTATACTTATTATAAATGTGCACAGTAGAACAGTAGTGCTTGGACTTATACCACTTTCAGTCGGGAAATACTGCACATTGATTCCTGTCTAGAACTATAGTTTATATAAATTTCCACCAAGAACTATTATTGTTTGGCTTTCTGAACTAATAGACAGTTTTAATCTGCTGAAATATTCTTGGCCCTAAAGTGAGGATTACAACAACTTTAATAAATGATATCACAGGAAATGAATTAAATTCAGAGTGGGGTAAACATTAAATATGATGTTCCACGTGATTCAGTATGTGGACCACACCACCTCTTTGATCTACATAAGTATATTGACAAAGATATTGGATCACGTTAAAAATAAAAAAACTGTAGTATCTGGTGAACATACAAGTAAACTAGTAAAGGTCCCAAGCACACCTGTTCAGAACACAGCTGAGAGATTAATGGAACAGGCATAAACTGATTCACAGCAAACAGCTTAATTGTTGATCATACAGAAACAGCCAGGTGATGTCAACAACTACCAATATTTCAATAGGAGCACATCCTACCATTTTCAAGGCAAAACTGCACCAAGTAAGCACTGTGCAAGGGAATTTAAAACCGCAGTTTTCAGATAACTTGAGAAAGATAACACTGACACACATTGTAAACATTAGCGCCATCACAACCAGAGATGACCGTTATCAGAAATTATTGCTAGTGAAATTAGTAATCAGTAGGTGAGGTAGCATAAACTCTGTACCTCTGTTTTTTGACAAGGGAGAAAGCAGGATTCCATGGGGAATTTAAACAAAAACTACCATCTCTATTTGTAAGGTTACTTGTCAATTTAATTTCAGCATCTTCCTTAATAGCACTACCCCAGTAGCTGGAAGGGCATGCCAGAATCTCCATGTTGTTAGTTGCTTATACTCAGTACACCAGCCCCCGACAGTCCGTATAATCTGACCAATATATATCATGCCACAATTGTAACGAATACAGTAGACATCCACATTACACAAACCAAGATCATTCTTTACAGAGCCTAAAAGGATTCTGATCTTAGATGGTGGTTCAAAAACACACTTTACATCATATTTCCACAAAGTGCAATCAACCCTGTATGAAACGCTCCCTGTGTAAGGCAAAAAGGCCATAGACTGTGGTGCCAACTCAGTATTTTCACCACTCACCAGGTGCACAGTTGGTTGATAGTGCAACACATGCCTAATATTTCACTATAACCATTCTGATGACAGGTGACTTCGAGATGGACTAACTCAACTGAAAAACTAACAGGGTCTGAAATGATGAGTGCCCTGCGGACCAAGTTACAAGCACCCCTTCATGTTGAGCTGGATGGAGACAGCTATCAACCTGAAGATACAGATCAGTGTGAGTAGGCTTCTTATAAATGGCATGTCCCAACATACCATCCACCTTCCTACTGGCAAACACATCAAGATAGGAAAGACAGCGATCCTTTTGCAGCTCCATCATGAAACAAATACTGCAGTGGATTGAATTCAAGCACATTTAAAAGTTGTTAAAATTCTCACTGCCAAGTGTTCAAACAATGAAAGTATAATCTGCATATCTGAAAAAAACACGCAGGTTTCATAGCCACCGACTCCAAGGCATGTTCCTTGAAATCTTCCGTAAAGAAATTGGCAATAATAAGTGACAATGGACTTCCCATCACAACTCCATCTCTCTGCTCATAGTACTGGTTATTGAGTAAAAGGTAAGTGGAAGTCAACACATGTCAAAGTAGGTTCGTTAATTCAGCACCAAGCATAATCTTAATTAACTGCAACAAATCAGACAGAGGAAGACAGGTGAAGAGAGAGACCACATCAAAACTTACTAGAATATCGGAATCATTCAAACACATTCCCTCAAATTGATATAACAAATTTGCCAAGTTCTTCATGTGGTGACCACACCTACCTACTACATGGTTCAACAGAGTAACAAGCAATATGTTAGAGCACAATGTTATTCACAACTGGAAGAAGAGGAACCCCTTCCTTGTGGACCTTAGGGAGGCCATACAACCTAGAGGGAACATCACAATAAGAATGAAGACTCTTAATAGTCTACTGCAATAAGAAATTTTTCTTCAGGAGGCTGTTAGTCTTTCTCTCAACACTTTTTGTGGGGTCAGCACCGATCCTGCAATATGCTGAATCGGGCAGTAAATGCTGCATCTTTTGAACATAATCCTGCTTTTCCAAAACAATGGTATCATTGTCATTGTCCACAGGTAAAATAACAATACCCAGATAAACTCTAAGTGAATGAGAAACAGCCATCCCAGGTGGTGTGATATTACTTTTGGGTGAACGTGCCCCAATCAACATACGACATACATGCCTCTCAGCCTCCTCTGCAACATGAGGAGGTAGTTCAAAAACAACAGAACTAATAAAATCAACCACTGGCAAATGTTTGGGAGTTGGTGCAAAGTTTCAACCTTTCAGTCTTTATCACACAATGTTGGGATATAGTATTAGACTCTGAGCCACATAAATATTCAAACTTTGCCAAATGTCAGGCAGTTACAGAAAGAAATTTCCAGTCAGACTGTGACCATGAAGCACCATCCAGCCAATCCCAAGAAAAAGCCGAAAGTTTGGAAGCAGTCATTAACTGAAGCTGAAACAATTCCTTGGGAACCAAATCCAACTGTCGATGAGCGTAATGGATCCACTCATGAACAATGGCTAGGCCAGCACGTTGCTTGATGTGCCAATCACCAATGTGGATTAAGAATATTGGGTAAAAGTGATAACCAAACATACTGCAGATGCCTCATTACTGATCTTCGGATTCTTATACTCCTGTGCCAATACATTTGCTCCCTAATGGTATAATATCACTGAATTTAGAATGAAGTGTGAAAGTCAAAACCACAATACTGAAAATGAAAATAATATCCATATAAACTGTGTGTCCATGTCTAAGGTCCAGAATAGTGTTTTATATTCTGGTGCAAAAGTCTATAATTCCAGCAGCCATCAAATAAGAAACTAGAAGTCTGAGTAAATATAGTTACAGTTGAAAAAAGTGCGCGTCATTTACAACGGCGGCCGAGTTTAGGTTCGCTCTGCACATCTGATGTCACAAAACACAGTCAGCCAATGAACAGAGAACAACGTTGCCAGAGCTCGACTGCAGTGCAGAGCACGGACGAGTGTCTTCAGTTTTAGAAACGTTCAGTCATAAATAAAGTAATTGAACAAAAGCAATGTCTTGATAGCAGACTTTCTTTTATAGAAAGTTTGGGAAAAGCATTCTTAATACCAATTGCTTCATATTCTTTAATTAAACCAAACAAGCAATAAGCCTCCTAATTCAGGCAATAGCAAGGAAAAGTGTTTGTATCATTCTCACTAACCGCTTTTTCGCAATAAAGGACAGTGGCAATTGTTTATTTTCTATTGTACTTTAACGAAATGTGAGTAATTCATTGTCATAACAACAGTGTTTGTCGGTATTTTGCGTGATATTTTAAAGTCCTCCGGGAGATCTACTGAATGACGAGTACGTTAGCGTAATGGTTAAAGTGTATGGCTGCTAAGCGAAAGGTTCTGAGTTCAAACTTTGTTCGGTGTTTAATATTTTCTTTACTTAAAAACCATATCGAAGTGTCTTACATCATGAATTTTATTCGTTTGAATGTAATTTTTTGAAATTTCTACTGGCAATTAAAATCGACCATACAGAAAATATACGCTATGGACTTTTACCTCTGCAAACTCTTCAAAATTTCGTTCAATGGTTTACTCCATCTAATGCTGCACAGTAACTGTGTTGAACATCGAAATAAAATTAAGTCATTTATGGGGAGAAGGTATCAGTCAAGAAGATGAGTAAAAATGAAATTTTTGGGCCAAATAGTTTTTGTGAAATCAAATGATAAAGTGTGTCAAAGCAGTCGAAACACCATGTGTCTGCACAGGCAAGCAGTGCAGTGATGACAAAATCACACACAGTTCGGAATGCGGGGAGCATGTCTCTGTAGCAGCGAAAGGGTTAATGCAGCTGTGGTGGCTTTACTTCATAAACTGCACGCTCTCCCCTAAACGTAAGTTTGCGAAGTATACTATGGCGCTGCTTCTCTTGGCGCATACAACTGGCAACGCGACAATCTCCCGCGTCTGGGTGGGCATGCGCTAACCGCCAAGATAAAAGAATTGAACTATAGTGCAACAAAACACTGCAGCCTAAATGAAACCAAAGATATTACAGAACATGCATTGAGTGTCTTCCATCAAAACATCAGAAGCCTTACAAATAAAAAAGATGAACCTGTCATACTCAGTCTGGAACGCAGTGGGATAGAAGGAATTTCAGCAGATTTGTTGTGCTTATCAGAACTAATGTGGCCATCGCTGAAACTGAACAGATTTATCTTGATTGATACAAGCTAATGTTATACTACTTTATTACCGTTAAGAAGGAAAGGAGAGTGGCTATATTTGCAAAAATTGAGTGAAGTCCCAGGCTTTTCAGGTTAATAATTATTGTGCTCAACAGCTTTTTGAATCCTGTTCCATAATAGTGGATTTGGAACTGACATATGACATACATGCCTCCCAGCCTCCTCTGCAACATGAGGAGGTAGTTTAAAAAAAACAGCAGAACTAATAAAATCAACTACTGACAAATGTTTGGGAGTTGGTGCAAAGTTTAAACCTTTCCCTAGCACAGATAAAGCTTCATAATCAAAAGCTTTATCACACAATGTTGGGATATATTATTAGACTCCGAGCCACATAAACATTCAAACTTCACCAAATGTCAGGCAGTTACAGAAAGAAATTCCCAGTCACACTGTGACCATGAAGCACCATCCAGCCAATCCCAAGAAAAAGCCGAAAGTTTAAAGTCCATCAGTAGGAAATGCCATATACTTCATAAAACAGCTAGAAAGTGTTAATAAGGTTATGCACACTTAGTTAGAGAATCATTCTTTGTAGTTGAAAAAATAGTCAACATTTTATCTGACCATGATGATCAAATATAAAAAATTATCTTTATTGACCAGTCAGAAACTTATAGAAGAAAAATAATGTACTTCAAAATCATAAACATTGACTCCATCACAGTATTCAGAGAGAAATTAAAGAAAGACTATTAAGGAGAAATTAATAAAAGAAAAAAAAAACAGATAGTAGATATAACTCTTTCTTAAACATATTCCTACAGCACTTTGTATCTTTTCCCCTAAAACAAATAAAGTCAAAACTGAACTGTAGCAAGGATAAGGAGTAGGCAATTCCTGGGATTAAAGTATTTTGTAATTCAGAGAAAAAACAGTAGTCAAGATACTGAACTTCATTATCACAAGTATTGTAAAGTCCTCTAATCTGTCATAAAAGAAGTGAAACTCATATACCATGCTCAAAAACTAAAACATTTGAAGAATAAAGCAAAACAATTTGGACCATTATTAAACAAGAAACAAACGAAATAGTGATCCAAATGTAATTAAGTGCCCAGAAAATAACTCTGGGAAAAAATGGTGATGCTTTCAAGTCACTGGAGACCAAATCCAGTGAGAGCTTCTTCACAGTGACAGCAAACATGGCACTTAGTATTAAATAATGACATACTGATGCATACTTCTAAGGAGATTACAGAATTCATCAGGTTACTAAGAACTAGTAATTCTACTGGCTATAATGGTATTTTGAGTAGAATGAAATCTTGCTGACTTTATAGGATATGAGATTACCCTTAAGCTATCTTTGTAATCAGTCAATGCCTCGTGACATGCTTCCTGACAGACTTCAATATGCTGTGGTAACACCCATCTACATTTATTTATTTCTCATATGGCATACATCATAGACACACTTTCTTTCTCTCTCTCTTACTGACTCAAAGAGGACAGCCATGTAGTAGGGGCAGATTTTAATGTGCTGCTGATAATCCGCATAGTCATTTGGTACATCAATCTTGTTCATATGTGAGCTATTAACTCATTCAGGAACACAGAGTTCCACCACCCAACAGATAAGCCCATCTCTTGATGTATGAAGTGTATTTGCTGTGGAGCCCCCAAGAGCTGCCACACAGTTTATGGGTGTTATTCCTTGTCCTCATTTGACCTGTGATCTTTGCCAGATGCCCCTTGTAAAAAAAAGTGTCCTATCCACTCCTAGATATCTAGGATAGTTGTTATGGTTGAGTCATTTCCCTCTCAAGTTGACATTAAGCTCTCTTCTTGCTGAGCAGTCACAAAAGTGGAAGCACGATACGTCTTTCTTAGCTGGGTTCAGTGCTGTCTTCATTTGTGAAAGTAGTCTCTCAGCATCTATAAGTCAGAGCTCAAGGTGTCCTCTGCAGCTTCAAATGATTTGTGTTGTGCAGCTATAGCCCAGTCACGTGTGTAGTCAAACTCACAATGCTCATCTTCAACCTGCAATGTGCATTAGTGTTCTGTATCTCAGCCACTGCATCAATAACTTAATCTTCAACCCGACTACATGGAAAGAGGACCTCTCTTTATTTCTTTTGTGCGTAGATACTTATGAACAGCAGTAGCACTATTGCTGTTGTTTTGATAACGAACTTTTATGAGTAAAGTCCTGCTCACTTTGTCCAGAGCCAAGTTGACTGCCTTCAACTGTAATGCATATTGATGCTTGTGTTTTAACCCGACGTCTCCATACCAGTACCCACCCCTAATGCCAATTCATGAGACTAACATTACTAACAATGCAAATCCTGCACCACACAGTCTGAACATCATTCCTATAAAGTTGAGTACCAGTATGATTAATAGTTTTCCATCTACACTGGTTGAAGTAGTGGAAGTTTAAGTATAACGACCCTGTGCTACTTTTAGAGTCTCATTTCCTAATTTAACTGCCGGCCGCTGTGGCCGAGCGGTTCTAGGCGCTTCGGTCCAGAACCGTGCTACTGCTACAGTTGCAAGTCCAAATCCTGCCTTGGGCATGGATGTGTATGATGTCCTTAGATTAGTTTTGTTTAAGTAGTTCTAAGTTCTAGTGGACTGATGACCTCGGATGTTAAATCCCATAGTACTCAGAGCCATTTGAACCTAATCTAATTGCCTCAGCATTGCCTGATTTAATTCAACTACATTCCATTAGCCTTGTTTTGCTTTCGTTTATGTTAATCTTATATCCTTCTTTCAAGACACTGTTTACTCCATACAACTGCTCTTCCAAGTTCTTTGCTGTCTCTGACAGAATTACAATGCCATTGGCAAACCTCACCGTTTTTTATTTCTTCTCCCTGCACTTTAATCCCTTCTTCAAATTTTTCTATGGTTTCCTTTATCGCTTGCTCAGTGCTCTGATTGAGTAAAATCTGGAATAGGTTACACTGTTTCACTCTCTTCTCAACTACTGCTCCCCTTTCCTGCCCCTCAGCTTTTATAGCTGCCATCTGGTTTATAACCTTTTCCTCCCAGTATTTGACCCTGCTACCCTCAGAATTTCAAGAGGATGCCATCATCATTTAACCACACAGTAGATTTGCATCCCCTTGGGAAAAATAATGGTTGTAGTTTCTATTTGATTTCTGCCATTCGCAGTACCAGCACAGCAAGGTCACGTATGTTCATGCAGAGACAGCCAAGTTAGGATGGAGGTGGGATGTGTATGCCCGGGTGTGCTAGGAAATTTCTCAAAATGAGAAACGTAACAAGAACTTCAGTGCCACATTTGGAGTTTATTGCTCCAAGCCATATTACAAAGAAATACAACAAAAGGCATGTGCTGTGGTGTTATGGGGCTGCCGCACCCATACTGAGGGCGTGGTGTCTTAAAATACGAGCTAGCATACCGTCTATCTGGGAGGAGAGGTGGTAGGTGAGAACAACTGTGTGTCCTGAATGCCTCTAGCTGGCCTGCTCCATGTCCCTCACATGATTATTTCCAGCTTTCCAACTGGCTGGCAGTGTGGTGCCTGAAGATGTCCTACAGTCAGCAAAGGCTTGAAATAGTGTCCCCTGTCCACAGTACCCACAGTTGGACCATTACTCACGTAAACCAGCCATGGACCAAGGCACACCAAGTAACATCTGGTATGACACACCCAGGTCCAGCTACCTACCTAGCCATTGAACACAGTACTGAAATCACAAAATATAGTGTGATAAAATTTTGAAAGAAAAATTCCCAAATTCTTGGGTTTTCTTCTCAGTCTGGGTGCTCACCAAGTACAGTTTGATGTTACAAAGTCAACCAATCATCAAGACTGATGCTCCTGCAACTACTAAAAAGGCTGCTGCCCTTCTTCAGCAACCACACATTTGGTTGGCATATCAACAGATACCCTTCTATTGTGGTTGCAAAAATGGTGTGGCTATCAGTATTGCTGAGGCACGCAAGCCACCCCAACATGGCAAGGTGTGTGTGTGTGTGTGGGGGGGGGGGGGGGGTGTATTTACTTGGATTTTATGTGATGATGACATTGTTCTCGTTGCAGTTCCCATCTACCAAGGCAAGGCACAAGCAAACCACTTATAATTACACCCCTATACACTCATTCCAATATTTTGAAATGTGTTAGAGAAAGTGGCCTATACTGACTCATTTAACTGAGCAGAACTTGTTAACGGCCTCTTAGTTTGGGTTTTGCAAGGGATTACCCACAGTGAAAGAGCAACACAAGACCTCATAAATGAATTACTAGCAGTGCTGAACAAGAAAATTCTGACTCATTTAACTAAGCAAAACTTGTTAACTGCCTCTTAGTTTGCTTTTGCTAGGGATTGTCTGCTGCGAAAGCCATACAAGACCTAGCAGCACTAAACAAGAGCATTTATCCTATTGGTATATTTTGTAACCTGAAGTATTATGGCATTAATGGCATCCCTCCTGCTCTCATTAACAGATTTTGTCCCCAGCATGAAACTAACACCAGAATGGGGAACACAATAGGAGTGTCACAAGAATTGGTGCTGGGCTAACTCTTGTTTCTGATCTGCATAAATGCTGTTCAGATTACTTCAATGGGATATTTAAAAACTGTAATATTTGCTGCTAACACAAGCATATGAATCAATGATAGAAACTCAGTCATAGCACAAATAACTCATATGATAGCAGGGCATCCTTACAAGTCGTTCACAGCTCACAGTCAAGTCTCAATGTCACAAAGGATCATATTATGCCATTTCATACTATCAATAATGACCTGTTAGTACCAGAAGTCGACAATAATGGTCATACACACTGTGTAAAATTCCTTACGATCCAGCTAGATAACAAGTTAAAATAGAGTCATCACATAAATAAACTAATCAAGAAACTCAGTTCATGTTGATAAAGAAGGTTACTTGGGTTATCAACCAAGTCATTCTCTGGCAGTTTTCGAAAAGTTTCCTATTCATCATCTTCATACATTGCCTGAAGGTGACGAGTAGGAAACTTGTTGAAATGTTGTCACAGAATGACACCTTGACTCGCCTGATAACCCAAGAAGACTTCATAACTGAAATGCATAGAGAAAGCCTTCATTTCCATGTATCAGTTCATTTTTTATGCCAACAGAAGCATCTCTCACTATGTTGACACACAGACAAGTGTGTTGGCTTATTTCACATTTTTTTTTTAGTCACTGCTGTTTAATGGAATTATCTTCTGGGACAGGCACCTAAAGTAAGTATAGTGTTTATTCAGCAGAAATGAACACTAAGAATGTTGTATAAAGGAAACAACCATACATGTTGCAGAACCCTTTTTAAGGATATTGGCACTGAAGGGGTCAGTGGAAGGAAGTGCTGTTGATTAAGTACTAGTATGATCACATAATCTGTTGAGTTTTCAAATACACCACAAGCTGGAAGCAAGTAATTCCTTGTGTACCATTAGAAAATGTTCTTCACTACATAAATTGCATCATATTATTATACTCATGTGGTCCTCCTTGAATTTGATCAAACATATAACATGCAGTAATGTAAAATGTGCTCTGGTGGGATAGCACTTTCTTCAGCTGACCCCCCTTCTATTCTTACACTTCTTTCCCAATACTTATAATCTTGCATGGCTTTTGTTGCTAATAATAAAAATTGGTTTCAGGTGAACAGTAATTTACACAGTCACAATAAAAGATATAAAAATAATTTTCATACAGACTTTGCCTCTTTGTCTAGGGCTCAGAATGAAGTCATGTAGTCCGGTGGAAAGATATTTAAAAACCTCCTATCTAACATAAAGAAAGAAATTGGGAAACCCTACCAATTCAAAAGAAAATTAAAAAATACATCACTGGCCACTCTTTCTACAAATTACATGAATATCTAGATTCAAGGATTTAAACTGTTAGCTCTATAGCAAGTAGCAGTGTTTGTTATAAAGCTGCACAACAAGTTTCAATGTACCGTAAATAGAACTCAGTACTTACACACGTAAGAAAATATTTTCTTTGAAAAATAACATTGTAATCAAGCAAGTACTAAGCTGATAATAACAGATAAACACCGCCTGTATAGTAAAACTGAGGAGGCTGCAGAGTCTTTTCAAAAGCAACAGTTTTTTACTAATTTACTCAATTAAATTTACATGACATAAGCATGAATGACATGAAGCAGTATAGTGATAGTTTACTGTTAATACAGCAAACAGATAAGTTTTCATGATTTCCTTGTCTTTTGTAAAAGTATAGATTGTATCCTCCCACATCCCTGAGGATGATTCTTCTTGATGGGATCTACAAAATATGATGAATGAATAAATTACACATTTCTAGAGGTTCATCTTTATGGCGAAATATACAGAACACAGTGTGTGAATGAATGAATGAATTATACAGTTAATAAAGAGCATCTGTTGCAGTCCAGGTGAAAGTCACTAAAAACTGTTCACCATGGTTCAGGAAGAAAGGGAATGAAGAACTCATCCAGCCTTTAATGTATCATAACTTAGCCCAAAATCCTTTCCCAGACATTAAACACTGTAATAATAACATAATTACATCCACTAAGCATAGTTTTTATCATTGTAATGAACAGCAATAGGTGCCCAGGATTTTGGGTTCACAGTGTAGGTACACATTATACTAAATTGTTTGCATATAAGTATTCCTTGTAATATTCCATGCATATACTCCTAAGTCATCAGCACAGTCATTTCATGTCACACATAGTTCCTAGCAATTGTACAACTAGAAGTACATGGAAGTAGGTAAATTTTCACAAAATTCTTACACACAACAATTTTTAAAAATTGAAGGAAGTGATTAAATTTACTGATTTTTACGAGTTCAAAAAATGGAATTTTCTTAAGTTGTACATGAATCAGATGCTTTGCAGTGGCTGCATGTATATTCAACCAACAATTTTTCATAAATTCTTCTTCTTCAGGTCCATTATTAAAAAAAATAGTCAATGACATGAAAGAAAAAGCCAATGGGACTTTAACGCCATCACAAAGAAAATTTTATATGTATGCTGGGCATGACTCAACTATATCAAATTTACTCCTTGCACTGAAAGTATGGGATGAACAAATTCCTGCATATGGTGCACTAATTATGATAGAACTACATCAAGACAAAACAAGTGGAGAGCACAGTGTCCAGGTGAGCACATGTGAAATTTAAATTTTCTCACTTTGCCCTCTTATGTGACCTGAAATGAAGTCTGTAATTTGTTAATTTTGTATTAAAAAAACACTGTAGAAAGTTATCAAACCTGTAGTTGCAACACTGAAGATGGCAAAATTTTATAAAAGGGAGCACTGCAGGGGCTGTTTGATGTCAGGAGAGCTACACAGAAACAAAAAGCACAGCAAGTAACCACATATACGAAGAACAAATTGGGACTGATGAACTCCTAAATAGAGAGAGGATATGGAGTCAAATGATATAATGCTGGTAAAATGACCAGAATAATTTAAGTAGTAGAGGAAACACTGCAGTACAGCATTGTCATGTATAGTGACATAAGCTTATTCTCATCAGAATAATGTTCATAACAGTTACAAGTTGTTGTTGGCTATATTTAGTGAGTATTCACTATTGAATTTGACTGTTTTACAATTTGAACTCAGTTATTTCATAGAAGGTGCAGCTCATAATTTTAGCAAAAAGTTGAACTCGGTTATTTCATAGAATGTGCAGCTCATAGTAGTAGCAAAAACTCAATACTGTATTCTTTACAAACATTTGTGGTTTCTGAAGATTGAAGGTGCATTTCTCTTATACTAATTTTGACTAATACTGGTAAAAGATAAAGTTTTCTATAGCATCAGGCATCCTTAGTGACAAGCTTCATAATTAGAATGTTGAACTATTTTTTAATCTGTGGCAATATTTTACCAACATATCCATTTATTAGGGAATTTTCCAGGTTCTCAAATAGGTGAACCAGCAACATTTTGAGTTTTGGCACAGTTACAGTATACCTGATAACTGGCCAGGGCATATGAGTGCCACTTACTGTGTGCAGTGTTCTGTCGCTGCTTATGTGCAGAATGTCAGTATTGAGTGGGATGTCCTTACATGGTAAAACAGGATGGACAAGCCCATGTACATTCAATTTAACTGAAGTGCATGAAGTGAGGTAGCTATTCTAAATATGTGATTTTCAAAACGGTGCATATGTCAACGCAAGATCATCCACATGTACAGCACCCTCAGGAAAAAACATGCAGTGGCCTTAGATGCTCATAGCATCATGATGCCAAGATGAGTACACTGGGATGTTCCACAAAATTGAACTGGCAGGATCGTATAACATGTTCCAGGGGCTTGCCACATAAACAGATGGTGGGAATCGATCTTTAGTTTAAACTGCAACTGTCCTTGGACAGGAAACTATTTCCCTCTTCATACGCCTACACATGGTGGAAAAGTCAGCAAAGTTGCTGAGGCACCAGTTGTCTTTGTGTGAGGGGCATATATACAGAAAAGCTTCTCAGAACTAATGACAGACAGTCTGATGTGGGAAGTGTAACACATAAGTTTCTGCTACATCTCTAACCAGGATAATTGCTCTGCTGATTGAAAATCTTTGTGCACTTAAGATAACAAACTTGGCACTTAGTTTCAGCCCACTGTTGACATTGCCTGTAGGGCTATTAAATGTTTATTCACTACTGAAATGATCTTCACAGCCATAAAGTCATGCAACAGGTGATATTCAGCTTCATATCCACTATAGCTGGCCTCCAATACAGCCATTTGTAATGTCATGCACATGTGTATACTGTGCCATTCCACTTTCTGTAACTCTAGATGCCAAATGGACACAAAATGTAGTCAGAACCTCTATGCTCATGACCACTGCCCCCCCCCCCCACACACACACACACTGTTCAGGAACACTGAGCCTAACTGTCCACTGGGCCTATACCTGTCGAACACAATCGGCCAAATATGGCCAATCACTGAAGCTTGTATACTACAACCAAATAATGCCCAAAACATGGTCATCACCAGGCAACTGAATTACTTCATTAGAATATGGACAGAAAGTTTTACTTTCTAGAAAATGCATACCTCATGGGGGCAAAGAATGCTCTGCAAATACATT
The DNA here is from genome assembly GCF_023897955.1 of Schistocerca gregaria. Taxonomy (NCBI): domain Eukaryota; kingdom Metazoa; phylum Arthropoda; class Insecta; order Orthoptera; family Acrididae; genus Schistocerca; species Schistocerca gregaria. Next base: position 743,515,735 of record NC_064931.1, on the reverse strand, counting down.
TTCCCAAATATGATGTCAAATTAACAGTAAATGGTTCTTGGAAGAAATAAAACTTATTAAATTGTATGAGGTGCATAGATAGCATGCACTTGAGGATAAAGAGTCTATGAAATTCAAGTGGCATGTTTAGAAATTATAAATATTCCCAACCCTTCCTCCCACAAATCATCTTACCAGTTTTACCTGGTTTAGATTACAGGTTTCTAACTGTACACATTGTGGCACATGGAAAAGTGACTGAGGGTGGTGTTTTTTCATGTTCTAGACTTTCTATGAAATTTGAAGAGGGAGTAATGAGAGCAGCAAATCATTAGATGATACCAAGAAGAAATAGCGTTGTACCTTACATTCTCTTGGGTTAGGAAGGCTATCCAATAAAGACTTATTCGATGAGACCCTCCCCAATGTCAAAACTTGGTTAAGTTCCAATGACTTTTAACAAGTATTTTTCTAAGTCTTAATGAGTGGTAGAAATTCCATTTTGAATAGTGGAGATCGTTGGAAAGAAGCAATGAAACTGAAAAACCTATTGATCTTGATGTAATAGTCAAATTTATGGGTCCATTACAAAACATTGTTATTTAGAATGAGGGATATGAAGTGGCTGCATTCGCTTGCCAGCTAACACTATCAACAAAATGATATGCCTCTGACAGCAAAAATTGTAATGTCAATGCAACATATCCCATTCAAGAGAAATTTATGATGTCCTTTAGTACAGATGAACTGCAGGAATGTAACCATACTTTTGGTTTGAGTACTTTATAGATTACTAGCTATATAGCATGGATGTGCAGTTGACAATGTATTATTCAACACTGTATTTAGCTACAGCTACCACAATTTTTTTCAACATTTCTGGATGTACACTTTGTCAGGTTTGCATTACCTTTTTCTTGCGAAACTGTTACATATTCAATACATATAATCACACAGTATTATGTTTTTTGCTTATAAATTTCTCAGCATCCAAAGTAGATAATTAGCTATTAAACAATCAGACACAAGCAGCACCAAATGCCTGCTTGAACTAACTATGTCTGACCAATTTCATTTCACTGGAATGCATCCTTCAGTTGGTCATGTAAATATGCTTCCAGTGGACAATCAGCTGAAGAAGTCTTGTATATGTATAGCACATTTTTCTGTTCTGCCACAGCAAAATTTAATCTGCACAGTACTGCTATGATGCAATGATTTTCATGAATCTATAATATTCCTTAACTTATGCCAATGATTGTATATGTTTTACATAGTGTCTTGTTTGTAATCAACAGCAGTTTTATGTATAATGAGTTGTCAAATGAAAACAAGAGAGATGAGAAAAACGTAAGTAATCAGTTCACTACTTCAAAAGTAATCACTGTAACTGTTAATACATTTATCCCATTGTGAGACAAGATAGTCAGTACATTCACGGAAAAATGTTTGCACTTCTCCATGGAACCATGATTGTACTCAGGCATGCACCTCTTCATCAGAAGCAAACTGACAGCCACAAGTGTCTTTCTTCTGGGCTCCAAAGATATGGAAATCATAAGGGAAGAGATCAGGACTGAATGCAGGACATGTAACAGCTTTCCAGAAAACTTCTGCAGTGCAGTAGAAACAACCTTTGCAATGTGTGGGCTGGTGGGTACATGGGTTGCCAAGGTTGTTTCGACTACGCTGCAGAAGTTTTGCTGGAAAGCTCTTACACATGCTCCAAAAAGTACGATCTCTCCTCACGCAGTGTCCACATCTTAGGAGCGTTGAAGAAAGGCATTTGTGATCATCGATTTGTTTCGGATGAAGAGGTGCACACCAGGGTACAATCATGTCTCTGTAGCCAACTGTAAACATTTTTTTCCATGAAGGCACTGACTGTCTAGTATCACACTGGGATAAATGTGTTAACAGTTATGGTGATTACTTTTGAGATGGTAAATAGTTTACCTACTTTTTTTTCCCTATCTGTCTCATTTTCATTTGGCTGCCAGCTATATGTTTCATAATTCAATATTTTATACAGTTGTATTTGTAATCTTTTATATGGTAAATGTTGGCTACTCTAGTACTTTTTCCTTTCTATTTCACTTACTGCCATAACAAAAACTGTTGGTACCTTTACACCAGTTTTTCTTGGGTCATTCCATATGCCTACATCATAAATAAAATGTAATCCTTCCTCCTCCTTATTTCTCTAGCTTAATACCTGTGTTTAACTTATTATTTGGATGACAATTTACCATTATGATATATAAATGTCAAATAGGAAGTAATTGATGTTTCTTTGCATCTTGTTTCAGATACATCTTCGAAACTCAACCAGCCTTGATCCATATGCACTAAAAATTTCAGGATGTGAACTGGATTGTAAGCTAGATACTTTCTTGAGACTTGTAGATGATGTGATTCCAAATAACCTGGAAACTGAGTGCAAAGTTGAAGACCCAAATTATGTACCACCAACTCCAGCACCTCCTTAAATAGTAGTATGAACTGCTAATTAAAGAAAGAGGAGGAGGATGAGGGGAAGGAGGAGGAGAAATGAAGATAACATACTACTACTTGGTCTTGTGCATCTCTGGTTCTTCAGATATGATCATTTGACAACAACTTTTCAGAAACTTATAAGCAACAACCCAAAAATTGTGATGATTAAAATAGTAACAAACATAAAAATGTCAATAAAATTAAGACATCTAAAATTGCATTCACATTTCCACCACAGTATTGCAAAGTCCCAATTTATATTTTAGCTTTATCAACATTAGATTGCATTCTAAGAACATCTTGAATTAAATCTTCCAGTTCCATTTGTAGCAACTGTCCATTCTTCAACATGATCTCAGCTGCTGCTGAAATTTCTTTGTCAAGTAAGTCATGCTCTTTGGACCTTTCAGTGAAATTATTATGTACACTCTGCTCCACCACTTTCAGGCGTTTATAAAGTGAGTTCATATTATGGTGAAAACGTTTAACTTGCTCCTGTCTTTTCACATCCAGTTCTTTTAGCCGTTTACTAAGTTGTTTTACTACAAATGTTAGTTTCTCTATGTCTTCCTGAAATTAGAATTACGGCAAGTATTAGCAATTTTAATGAGTAACAGACTTAAGGTACAGAAAGAAATTCACTGGTAAATTATGCTAAAACATACACATAATGTTCTTTCATAGACCAATTTCTCAACAACGAAACACATCTTGTTAGCGTTTCATTGTTCACACAGAGAGAAATGACCTTATGATTATTAGTTCATTGATTCTCTTCTCAATCAATGCTGACAAGCCCATAACAAATCACATGCCTTTCATTTTACAGTGTATTATTAACTCCACTTTAATAAAGAACCTCACATCTTCTGTACTTAAATTTACCTTTTTCTCACCATAAGTGAATATATTACTTCTTTCCATGTTCCAAGCACTACATAACAAAACGTTAGATTTATATACATTTTCCTTTTTCACATACTTTTTCCTCTTCAAGTACACACTCCTAACAACACGGAAAAAAAGTCTAAATCAGACATTCCACTGGCAAGTTTACATCATCTAAAGAAACATCTTTTAAGCATTTGGGACTTCAGTTCCCTAATTAATCAGCAGAAGCAGGAATGGCCATTTGTATTGTGCGTCTGAAATATGTACACCATGGCTGTGACATGTGACCTTGTAACAAGACAGAAGGCTATCTTATTTTTCATATTCATACACCTTCCAGTTTTAAGTTTAACAATAGATACTGCCTTTTTGTCTTTTTTTGGAAGGTAGGAGTTCTGAAGATGACTGCTTAGCAATCAAAACCAGTATACTTTTCCACTGTATTTAGCATTATCAAGACAGTTGTAATAAAATTACCTTTGATCTATGTAACTTCCACAAATAACAATTACTATCAAAAGGTCATATCACCTAGCTTGTTGTTGTGGAAAGCTTATATTTTATCAGTCCTCATGAATGTTCTACTTTCTACTCGGAGTAGAGACTGGCTTTATAAACATGACAGAGATCATAATGTGGAAATATGTACATTGTGGTGATGTTTTTGTACCTGAAGATCGTCTGAAAGACTAAAATTGTTTGTAAAATAAAAGGAATTCAACTAGCAGGTGTCTGTGTGAAAACACCATGAGTTTCATAACATGTTACCAGCCAAAGACGCCACAACTTGAATCACCGTTAAAAGTGTGTGTTGTTGGGATGTTTAAGGGGGACTAAACAGCTAAGGTCATCAGTCACCCATTCCAAAACCAGGCGAAACAAAATTTACGGAACAAGTAAAACCCTCAAGGGGGGAGGAGACGCCCCTGCCCCCAGTCACTGAAAGAACACCAATGTGGCAGCGAACACTAGAGACAAGAAGAGTACAGACGAACACTGGACAGAAAGAAACAGAAGAAAAGAAGAGGGCCGGAGACTGGTTGACTGACCATGGGAACAAAAATTGGGAAAGAGTCAACCATCCGAATACACACATTAAAATCTGCAAGCAATGAGACACTCGAGGACAAGATACACAGAAAGGGAAAGGGACAGGTCCCCCCTAAATGGAACCATAAAAAGGACTACCACGGATAAAATTTAAAACGTCGTCAGCCATGGAGGCATCGTCGCATAAAACCAAAGGCAACGTGCCCGGGAGATTAAAAGTCTGCCGGAGGGTGCGCAGGCGGGGACACTCCAACAATATGTGGGCGACTGTCAACCGGGACCCACACTGACACAGGGGGGGATCCTCCTAACACAAAAGATGTCCGTGCGTCAGGTAGGTATGGCCGATGCGGAGCCGACACAGGATGACAGAGTCCCTGCGAGAAGCCCGCAGGGAGGACTGCCATACATCGGTCGTCTCCTTAACAGCCCGCAGTTTATTCGGAGAAGTCAGGCTACGCCACTCGTCACGCCACATCTGAAGCACCTTACGGCGCAACGCCAGCTGCAAATCACGAGCCGGGAGGCCGATCGCCAAAGTGGGGGCGTCGACTGCCCCTTTGGCCAGCCTGTCGACACGTTCATTCCCCGGGATGCCAATGTGACCTGGCGTCCAAACAAAGACCACCGAACGACCAGAGCGGGTAATGGCAAAAACAGACTCCTGAATAAAGGATACCAGAGGAGAAGAGGTATAGCAGTGGTCGATAGCCTGGAGGCTGCTCAGGGAGTCACTGCAGATGACAATGGACGTACCTGAGCAGGAACGCATACGCTCAAGAGCGCGCAATATGGCCACCAGCTCTGCAGTAAAAATACTGCAGCCAGCCGGCAAGGAGCGCTGTTCAACATGGGCAGCGTGAGCAAAAGCGTAGGCAGGACGACCATCCACCAGGGAACCATCAGTGTAGACAGGCTCACAGCCTGAAAATGAGGCGACGAGCGCAAGAAAACGGTGACGGAGGGCCACATGCGGAACCGAGTCCTTGGGTTCCCATGCCAAGTCCAGCCGGACGGACGGACGGGTCATACACCAGGGAGGCGTGGGTGCACAGGCCCGGAAGGGCGGCAGAAGAGGGAACGACCCCAGTTCCGACAGCAGGGACTGGACGCGGACAGCAATGGAAAGCCCAGACCTAGGTCGCCGGTCGGGCAGAGGGAGGACCCTGGCAGGGAAAAGCAGGCGATGATTGGGATGGCCCGGTGAGCAATGCACGTGGACAGCATAGACAGCGAGCAGTCGGTGGCGGCGAATCCGCAGCGCGGGAACCCCGGCCTCCACCAGCAGACTATCCATGGGGCTCGTACGGAAAGCGCCAGTTGCAAGCCGAACCCCAAAGTGGTGTATGCGGTCCAACAACGTAAACACTGAGGGTGATGCAGACCCATAGGCCAGGCTCCCATAATCAAGCCTGGACTGCACAAGGGCTCTGTACAATCGCAACAGCGTGCTGCGATCTGCACCTCAAGACGCATGGCTCAGGCAGCGGAGGGCGTTGAGGTGCCGCCAGCACTTTTGCTTCAGCTGAGTAATATGAGGAACCCATGTGAGCTGGGCATCAAAGACGAGTCCTAAGAAGTGGCTAGTGTCCACCACTTCAAGTACGTGACCGTCAAGGTAAAGTTGCGGATGAGGGTGGACTGTCCGACGCCTGCAGAAGTGCATTAACTCGAGTCTTGGCTGCAGAGAACTGAAATCCATGAGTCAGAGCCCATGATGCCGCCTTGCGAATGGCTGCTTGCAGCCTGCGTTCGGCGACTCTTGTAGTCGTTGAGCTGAATGAGATGCAGAAGTCGTCGGCATACAAAGAAGGAGACACCGACGACCCACGGCTGCAGCCAGACCATTAATGGCCACTAGAAATAAGGAAACGCTCAACACCGAGCCCTGCGGGACCCCATTTTCCTGTATATAAGATGAACTAGAGGCGGCACCGACTTGCACCCGGAAAGAGCGGCGCAATAAAAAGTTTTGAAGAAAAGCTGGAAGCTGACCACGAAGACCACACTCGCGCAACGTAGCAAGGATGTGATGCCTCCATGTTGTGTCATATGCCTTCCACAGATCAAAAAAGACAGCAACGAGGTGCTGACGGCGGGAAAAGGCCGTACGGATAGCAGATTCCAGCCGCACCAAATTGTCCGCAGCAGACAGGCCCTGACGGAAGCCACCCTGGGATGGAGCGAGGAGACCGCGCGACTCAAGGACCCAACACAAACGCCGCCCCACCATACGTTCGAGCAATTTGCACAAAACGTTGGTGAGGGTAATGGGACGATAGCTGTCCACCGCCAGAGGGTCCGCACCGGGCTTCAAGATGGGGACGATAACACCCTCTCGCCATTGCGACGGGAACACGCCCTCGCTCCAAATGCGGTTAAAGATGGTGAGGATGTGTCTCTGGCAGTCCCCGGAGAGATGCTTCAGCATCTGCGCGTGGATGCAGACTGGTCCTGGCGCTGTATCAGAGCAATCGGCGAGGGCAGCGAGGAGTTCCCTCTCGCTGAAAGGAGCATTGTATTTTTCAGAACGACGTGTGTGGAATGATAACGGCGTCCGCTCGGCGCGCTCCTTTAGAGAGCGAAAGGCAGGAGGGTAAGTTGCAGTCGCAGAGCTCGTAGCAAAGTGCGTGGCAAGGTGGTCAGCAATGGTGGCAGCGTCCGTGCAGACAGCGCCGTCCAGGGAGATTCCAGGGACACCCATAGGGGTCTGGTATCCATAAATCCGCTGGATGCGGGACCACACGAGCGACGGGGAGACACGGGAGCCCAAGGATGAAATGTACCTCTCCCAGCATTCCTGCTTACGCCGTGCAATAAGACGACGGGCCAAGGCACGGAGCTTCTTAAAGGTGATGAGGGTCTCCAGAGACGGGTGCCGCTTATGATGCTGGAGAGCCTGCCTACGGTCGCGAATAGCCTCAGCAATGTCCGGCGACCACCAGGGGACAGCCTTCCTCCGAGGGAGTCCAGAAGAGCGGGGGATGGCAGTCTCGGCCGCAGAAATAATTGACGAGGTCAAGACGCGGACCACCTCGTCAATGTCACCCTGTGGGGGAGAAGCAATGGTGGCAGCGGAAGTAAAAGCCGGCCAGTCAGCCCTGTTGAGAGCACAGCGGGGCAGGCGCCCAGAAGAATGACACTGGGGCAGTGACAAATATATGGGAAAATGGTCACTACCACACAGGTCAGGATGCACTCTCCAGTGAAGGGATGGGACAAGTCCGGGGCTGGGGCTGCAAAGAGAGAGATCGATGGCCAAGAACGAGCCATGGGCCACACTGAAATTCGTGGGAGCACCGGTGTTCAAGAGGCTAAGGTCGAGCTGAGCCAACACATGCTCCACAGCGCGACCGCGGTCATCGGAGACAGTCCCACCCCGTAGAGGTTTGTTGGCACTGAAATCGCCCAGAAGCAGCAATGGCGGCGGGAGTTGAGCCAGCAGTGCAGCTAAGACATGTCGGGGGAGCTGCCCATACGGAGGAACATAAACAGAGCAAACAGTAATAGCCGGCGAGAGCTCAATCCTGACAGCGGCTGCCTCTAAAGGCGTCAGAAGGGGGACTGGCGAGCTACAGACAGAGTGGTGAACAAAGAGGCATACTCCACCTGAAGCTCGTTGACAGTCAGTGCGGTTCTTATAGTATCCCCGATAACCGCGAAGGGCAGGGGTCCGCATTGCTGGAAACCAAGTTTCCTGAAGAGCAATGCAGAGAACAGGGGAAACACTCAGAACCATCCGGAGCTCAGGCAGGTGGCGGAAATAACCGCCGCAATTCCACTGGAGAATGGAAGCAGGAAGGGACTGGGAGGGCATGAAGGCGACTAAGAGGCAGACGGTGCCGCAGAGTCAACGGCCGCCACTGGGCGAGAGTCAGCTGTGTCCATAGGAGAGGCCCCCGAGGGTTCCGCGAGGGCGAGATCCGCGGCAGAGGCGAGGATCTCCACCGCATCCCCAGAGCCAGAACTATTGACAGGAGCGTCGGAGGCTGACGACGACGCAGAAGCCCTACGACCAGCAGGTGGAGGAACCTTCAGCCACTGGCTGACATCCGGCGGGGTAGCAGAAGAAACGGAAGAAGGGAGGGCCCCGAGGGACCCCTTCCGCGAGAGAGGAGCCGGCAGAGACGACGCCGGCGGGGAAGGAGGGGGAGGGGGAGGGATCGAGCCCCCTGGTTTTGGAGCAGATGTCACTCCTGAAACATGTGCGGGGGGAGTGACAGAAGGGGGTTTGCCCCCAACTGCTAAGGGGGCAACAGAGGAAGGCTTGCCCCCAGACACGAGGGGGGAGACAGAGATGTACGGCCCCGAGGGCCCACTGAAGGCGGCACAGAGGAGGCGACAACTGCCGCCTGCGAGGGCGACGATAACGTAGCTGCAGCATAAGAAGTTTGAAGAGGTGCAGGATGCAACCTTTCAAATTTCAGTTTTGCCTCACGATAAATAAGCCGGTCCAGGGTCTTAAATTCCATAATCTTCCGCTCCTTATGAAGAACGGGGCAGTCCGGCGAGCATGGAGAGTGATGTTCCCCACAGCTGACACAGACAGGCGGAGGCGCACATGGAGAATCAGGATGAGAGGGGCGTCCGCAATCTCGACATGTGGCGCTGGATGGGCAACGGGAGGACATATGCCCAAACTTCCAGCACTGGAAGCACCGCATCGGGGGAGGGACGTATGGCTTGACGTCACAACGATAAACCATCACCTTGACCTTCTCAGGCAATACAGCACCCTCGAAGGCCAAGATAAAGGCACCGGTGGCCACCCTGTTGGTCTTGGGTCCTCTGTGCACACGACGGACAAAATGCACACCACATCGTTCCAAGTCAGCTCTCAGCTCGGCATCGGACTAACAAGAGGTCACGATGGTAAATAATCCCCTGGACCATATTTAAGCTACTGTGGGGAGTGACGGTAACAGGGACGTCTCCCAGCTTATCACACAAGAGCAACGCCCGTGACTGGGCTGGGGAGGACGTCTTGAGGAGGATGGACCCATTCCTCATTTTAGACAACCCCGCCACTTCCCCAAACTTATCCTCCAGGTGTTCCACAAAAAACATAGGCTTTGTCGAAAGAAAGGAGTCACCATCAGTCCTGCTGCAGACAAGGTATTGTGGTACATAAGGCTCCTGCTTGGCACTAGATCTGCGTCCCTCCCATGGCGCAGCCAACAAGGGGAACGACTGAGGATCTTATTGTGCAGCATCAAATTCAATTCTGCCTCGCTTAGAGACGCTGGTGGCAGTGCGACCACCAGCTTGGTGAGATTTATTGCGCTTCATTGTGCCACATCCGCCCAGATGCCACCTACTCCGAACGAGGGCTCTCCCCAAGAGCGCCACTCAGCCAAAGCAATGGGTAACTGGCCGATATCCCATTGCCCGGAGTCCCTGTGCCCCAGACAAGATGGGCACATACTCCTTGGCATGCATGGGGAGCAAACAGCTCTGGCATCTGTAGTGCGATCCCTGCGTGGTCAGGGGGCTACCACCAAGAGGGTACATGACGACCCCACCACAACGGACTGGCTACCGTGCTGGATTTTAGGTGTTGAAAGGGTCGACAGTTGTCGTGGGCGCTAAGGAGGGGATTGCGCACAAGACGAGGAGGCAACCCAGAAGACATGGGGTGTAAATCCCTCCACACGACAATAGATAGCATGCAAGATGGAGGTGCACGATGGACCAATAGAAAAACACCACGTAAGGCGTCCTTCCCCAAATGGCACGCACTAACAACGGAAATTTTGAAAATGGCAGGTCAAACCCAAGTGGGGACCATCACATAAGGCCGGAACTTTGGAGACTCCTTTTAGTCGCCTCTTACGACAGGCAGGAATACCGCGGGCCTATTCTTACCCCCGAACCACTGTTAAAACCTTTCAAACTTCCTGTTATATAAATAGATGAATATATTTACCTGCAGTGTACTCTGCTGTCTATCAGTTTCTCTCCTAGTGGTCTGTGATGTTCTTTCAATTGCTTGGCATTTCTTCTTGTAACTCTCAAGCATTACTTCAAGTTCATTGCAGTACTGGCAGAAACAGAAGTAATAACATGAAATACACTTTTACTCATTACAAATTGCAATATTGCATAAAAACTTATGCACTAGCTTTTAATTAATGAATATCTCCCATACCTATACCTACTCCACACCATGAAACAAAAAAAGACTTGTCCCTGAAATCACTTGTGAATGTTAAGAACTGGAACACAACAGTTTAGGTCATTCAGTCTATGGAATTTCAAGCAAATTTCAGGTATCACAGTCTCTAGCAAGTTATGGTTTCAAACTTTAGCTAGGGTACAAAAAAGACAGATAAGGTCTGTCTATGCCTTAATATATGATGAAACCAAACAGGCAAGACTGACATTTTGTAAGTAATGCTGTCTCCAAACTGAAGGGAAGTTTGAACATGAATGTAAGTCACCAGGGTATAGTCCTACAAGAGGACATATGCTCTTGCTTTTCCCTAATTTGTAAACTAACCTACCTAGCTGGTTATAGTATAGCTTATAGTCTTATGTGAAATTTAAGCCATAGTTACAAAATCCCAGTGGTCTTACAGCAAAATTTAACAGAAGAAGTGTGGCTTTATTTATCTGCTGTTTGAGTGTCGTTCAATAGTTTGATGAATTAAAACCACACATGTCAAAACTTGTTGTATGATACTGGACTACTGCCTGCTAAACATATTATGAGAACTTAGAACTGTCCCTTTTCATTTTCAGTGAAGGGCAGACCTGTATCATACTACACTGATCATACAGCAACTCCACAAAAGAAAATTTCTTACAGATACCCAGTTATTAATGGGAACTGAGTGTACTTCAGTTAGCTACTTTTATAAATAGTTATAATTATGCATATGTGGTACAATCCATATATGAAGTACATAGAAAATTCACAAACATTAACGACTCCCTCTTAAGTAATAACACATTTTAAATACTTATGATATTAACACAATTCCAGACATATGTTCATCTTTTCACCAATGTGTGTGTCTCTTTGCTCCTCAGTGAGTTTCAAATATTAACAGTGAAATGATTCCTACTTTTATCACAAATCTGCTCTACAGTCTTTTCAAGCATTCTTCTTAGTTTATATACGAACTCCAAAAGCCACATTATTGAGTGTCGCAAGATTTTACCATCAGAACCTCTGTATTAGATCAAATTTATCAGATTTTACCATCACATTCATTTCATGAAGTACACTAGTGACCAGTAGGATGCATGTTGCTTGAAACTTCCAGGAATGTACATTCCTGGAATTTTAACAACAAGCTTTCCTGTGATGCACAACACCTTTGCACTCGGTTGTACCATTTACCAGATAATTCCACATGTAATGTTTGTTTTATAACTATTCTCTATTAATTCTACCTAGTAAGGAGACCAGATTATGAAGCAAGTAATCAAGAATCATTCAAACAAGGATTTTGTAGCCTACTTTTTGGTAGATAATGTATCAGGCTATAACAAGCAACGTTTCAAAGCTTTACTCAACAATCAACATCGTCTCATCACAATACTGCATTTTATCAATATAATGTGCGAGAGCTGAAAGAAGACTGTTGTACGCACCTGTTTCCCAAAATCTCTTAGAGATTTTTGTAGTCCATTCACATACGCAGAAACAAGAAAGAACCCAGAATCAAATTTTGTTAATTGTTATATTTCATTTGTGCCCCATCATAATTTACTTTTCCTCCTGTGATACAGTCTGCTAATGATACTTACTGTTTTGTTACGGAGGTAAGACACTAGTCATACAAGTGGGGTGGCTGTTAATATTAAAATATATTACTTTACATGTAAAAATTTATCATCTACCCAGAGGAAGACCTTCTCAAGAATGCCAACAGGGTAAGTTTTTGTTTAATTCTGGCATACCTTCTTTTGTCAGATCAACTTTTTTCTCAGAAGAAGCTGGTTCCTGAATGACAGTATCAGTACATCAAGAGATATCTTCCACAATGGTTTGGTCAATGTCTTCTTTGTTGGTCTGGAAAATACTGTTCTCATTACAGCACTAATAGGTCTCCCACACAAACAAAGATTTGCTGAAATAATTTATGGAGTTAAGGAATTCATATCACCAACTTTTCTTACTATCATACAGTGGCTTTTTGCCCTTGTTATCTCAAAAGCTGTCAGGTTCCTGGCAGGTGGTCAGCATTTGAACCTTCACGGAACAATATACCATATTCGCATGTTCTTGGATGATCAACTCCAAACATTAAGCAACAACCAAGTGTTTTGTTTCCCAGAGAAAGAAATGTTAAGTGCCCATCAACTTAGGGATTTCACAGGCACCTGACAAACTTATACCTGGAACTGATACAGCAGGAAATTGAAGTGTTAGAGCTAATATTGTTGCCATTAGTATATTGCCTTTGTCTTTTGTATTATCTTGCACAACTGATGGTCCAACAAGATGAAGTAGTTCTTAAAAATCACTTACTGGCATTGGGTAAATCATTTAAATGGCATACTACAGCATGCTTATAATTAAAGTGCAGCTACCCACAGATGTCCAGTGTGGGATGTACTTACGGTATGGTAGCAAAACTTGGTAAGTATACTAATGTGTTAATGCAGAACCAATTTACGCTGGAAAAAAATTAGTTCCAAATTTGGCCAACAGCTGCAAATCTGGCACTGTACAGCATGTTGTTGATGTCTCCGGTGCTCACATTGAACAAGACAGTTAATAATAAAATTAACATTATAACTTTCCCACTTGTGTGATTATTTCTGCCTTCATCCTGTTCTTAGTCCATTATATATGCAAACATTTCAATAATTCTTTCTCGCATTCAGAGCACCAGACTTGCACCTGATGGCCAAATTTTCAACTAATTTTTTCTAGTGTAAATTTGTTTCACATTATTGTATTAGAATATCTAATATATGATAATTACAGCCCACACTGGATCTCTGTGAGTAGCTGCACTTTAATTACAACCACTAGGTATTTGGCATATATCTCTCTTCTATCATATCTAGCATAATTACACAAAAGATGTTAATCAACCTAGCACAGAGCTTCGTACTACAAAGTGTACTGAAAAGTAATGCCTCCAAATTTTTTGTTCTGTTCTCAATATCGGTGGAAATATTAAGTGTCATGCATATTACTTGTTCACCTTTCACGGTTTGCTGACACAGGTTGTAACCATCTGCCACTAGACAACTCCAAAGTGTAGCATGTAACATGACACTGTGTTAAGTAACTGTGACAGTGTGCAATAAACAGTCTGCTGTGATCAAATTTCTAACCACAGAAAACTTAGTCCATACATGGAGAATCCTCTCCATCATGACAATGGCAGACCATACACAAGTACTGCAACATCTGCAGCTATCTGACACCTTGGGTTCATCCTCATCAATTATCCTCCAGACAGTCCTGACTTGACCCCATCCAAGTTTCATTTGTTTCCATAACTTAAACAACACCTTTGATGACCTCACTTTGATAGTGATGAAGCAGTGCAAGTAGAGGTGAGGTCTTGCCTCCATTCTACAGTGATGGTATCAATAAACTGGTATCTTGTTGGGAGGAATGTGTTCATTGCCAGGGTGACTATGTTGAGAAATAAATATGCAGACATGAAGAATACAGATATAGCACATTAATAAAGTTTATTGTAGTTAAAAAGCTTTAAGAGTTTTCACATAAAAAATTTGGAGGCATTGCATGTCTTGAGAAACAGGAATGTGTGTACATGCATCCCTCTTCTTGTGTGCTAGACAACTGAAAGTCCACAGCAACTACATGTGCAGGTGTAAAAGTGTGTGAGTGTGAGTGTGTGTGTGTGTGTGTGTGTGTGTGTGTGTGTGTGTGTGACAGAGAGAGAGAGAGAGAGAGAGAGAGAGAGAGAGAGAGAGAGAGAGAGAGAGAGAGAGACTATTGGTTCTTGAGGGACAGATGGAGGGAGCATATAGTGATCCTATGATACACATCCATTGATACAGCAATTGCTTGTAAATTTGTGGTTAGGGATGGAACTTAGGAGTGGTACACATCATCTATGAAATTTTTAGTTCTCTCTCCACTGATGATACTCTTTCTGTGGAGGTTATTACCACATAGCACAGGGGAGTCAAACTCCTTAAAACATATCTCTTGTAGACACAAAGACAGATATGTACCATGTATTAGTAGTTTTAACTCCTCCATTTGTATCTTGAAACTCTTTATGATCCATTACCATAGGGTGGGAGCCACTTTACTAATAACAGTTTGAATTATTCTCTGCATTCCCTCCTCCCTTATAGCCTTTTTGTGGAAATATGGACATTGTATTAGTCAGCAGGTTGGTAGGTAGAGGTCCTTGTTGAATCCCTTGAGCATATTTCAAACACAATTTTGTCCATTAATTAGTCTTCTTCTGATTCAGTTATGACCAATGATACCTTTGAACATGGTATCTGTGCAGTTTTGCTCAGTGATCTAAGTGTTTTACTTTTGGGGGTTATGGTACAAATGTACTTTTAGAGAGACTTTGTATTTTCCCATGTTTATGTTTCCCGAGACAGTGTAGCAATCTAAATCATGTTACTTATGGCTTTTTCTGATGTAGGCTTACTTGTTTCTTTATTAAAGGATCCAGTTCTGCAGCTGATTTTGCAAGTGCATATTTACCTTTGTCATTGTTTGGAGTTGGTTGCCAAATAACTGTTGTCAATGATTGGTATGCACTGGGTAACTTTTATCTCTTGAATCTTCTTTAGCTCAATAAAGACTGAACACTCTTTGCTATGAGTGACAGGCTTATCAGAGATGGTACAGAATATGGTGTGTATAGTTGAACCCCCTCTCCCCCAAATAGGTTGAAATGTACAATATATGGTGGTTTATCCAAACTGCTGGTATCTAGGACAGTGTATCATATTCAGTACATATGGAGTGACTTTTAGATGAATAAATCTGACCACTATGTACTCTGTTAATTTTAAGATATTGAATGTGAATATAAAGCCAGTATTTTTCTCCAGCCTGCTATTTAATATTTTTAATTCTGCTGTCGCTACCTAATTCTTATCGCTTCTCCAGGTATTTGGTATTGAGATGTATCATAACTTGACATGAGACCGTTACTTTGCTGTTGTTCAATGCAGTACATGAATCAGATATTAAAAGTGTACTACTCATACATTTTTGCATATCAGATCTTAGTTACTTGATGACTAAAAGTGTGTCACTGTGCAATCTTGCTGTTGAGGACAATGTTCCTGATTAGACATTAAAAATATGCAACAGAATTGATCAAGCTCCTTACTGAACTTTGAAATTCACCAATTATTAAGGGGCATACTTTCAGAGAAATTGATAAAGGCAAACATAAAGTTTCTAAGGTGCCAAGACTGGCATAAAATATTAGAGACCAATATCTCTGCAGTGTCAGTTCTCAAAAACCAAAAAGCAAAAATCACTTATATCAGATTCTTTAAAAGCACAGAAACAGAATAATTTAGTTAATAGTTCCATTGTTTCTGGAACACATCACAAACTATTTCTTCATAATCTGAAAAAGGCTCTCACTTTTATAGCTCACAGTCTATTGCGTTCTAAATTGGAATATAAAGGTATCGGGGTGTTCATTCATGACCAGATGAAGTCCTACCAAGAAAATCAAATGCAAATAATATAAACCACTCTGCGGCAGACAAGGTGCAAAATTAAGACCAATGTTAAACCAATCTTAAACCTTTGTTTAAATGTTATGAAACTTCACTCTGTCATATTCACCACCACCACCACCATTATTATTATTATTTCTTTTCTTTCTCAGACATTATGTCTGGTTAAAATTGGAAAATGTTGCGGATCTTGATCAAGTGTGACTTCCTTTGAACTGTACGGTGTATCTTTCATTGGACTTAGGAACTTTCGGATAATTGAATATGTATCAATAATTACAGATTTCTGTAGTGGTATATATACGTTTGGATGTAGCTGTATTGCATTGATGTACTGGTGGATATTGTGTGGTATGACTCCTGTAGTTGATAGTATAATTGGTATAATGTCAACTTTATCCTGGTGCCACATATCCTTGACTTCCTCAGCCAGTTGGATGTAGTTTTCTCCTGTTTTTGTTCTGTATATCTGTTGTATTGGGTATGGATATTTTGATTAGTTGTGTTAATTTCTTCTTTTTATTGGTGAGTATGATGTCAGGTGTGTTATGTGGTAGTTGTTTTATCTGTTATAATGGTTCTGTTCCAGTATAATTTTTATTCATCATTCTCCAGTACATTTTGTGGTGCATACTTGTATGTGGGAACGTGTTGTTTTATTAGTTTAGCAAGGCATGTCATTGATGTATTATTTTTGCTACATTGTCATGTCTTATGGGGTATTCTGAATTTGCTAGTATTGTACATCTGCTTGTTATGTGATCTACTGTTTCTATTTCTTGTTTGCAAATCTGCATTTATCTGTTGTGGTATTGGGATCTTTAATAATATGCTTGCTGTAATATCTGGTGTTTATTGTTTGATCCTGTATTGCAATCATGAACACTTCTCACTCATTGTATATATTGCCTTTTCTTAGCCATGTGTTGGATGCGTCTTGATCTATGTGTGGCTGTGTTAGATGATACATGTGCTTTCACAATAGTGTTTTCTTTTTCCAATTTACTTTCTTCTTATCAGTTGATGTTATGTGATCTAAAGGGTTGTAAAGGTGGTTATGAAATTGCAATGGTGTAGCTGATGTATTTATATGAGTGATTGCTTTGTGTATTTTGCTAGTTTCTGCTCGTTCTATAAAGAATTTTCTTAAATTGTCTACCTGTCCATAATGTAGGTTTTTTATGTCGATAAATCCCCTTCCTCCTTCCTTTCTGCTTAATGTGAATCTTTCTGTTGCTGAATGTATGTGATGTATTCTATATTTGTGGCATTGTGATCGTGTACGTGTATTGAGTGCTTCTAGGTCTGTGTTACTCCATTTCACTACTCCAAATGAGTAGGTCAATATTAGTATAGCATAAGTATTTATAGCTTTTGTCTTGTTTCTTGCTGTCAATTCTGTTTTCAGTATTTTTGTTAGTCTTTGTCTATATTTTTCATTTAGTTCTTCTTTAATATTTGTATTATCTATTCCTATTTTTTGTCTGTATCCTATATATTTATAGGCATCTGTTTTTTCCATCGCTTCTATGCAGTCGCTGTGGTTATCCAATATGTAATCTTCTTGTTTAGTGTGTTTTCCCTTGACTATGCTATTTTTCTTACATTTGTCTGTTCCAAAAGCCATATTTATATCATTGCTGAATACTTCTGTTATCTTTAGTAATTGGTTGAGATGCTGATTTGTTGCTGCCAGTAGTTTTAGATCATCCATGTATAGCAAATGTGTGATTTTGTGTTGGCATGTTCCAGTAATATTATATCCATAATTTTTATTATTTAGTTTGTTGGATAATGGGTTCAGAGCAAGGCAGAACCAGAAAGGACTTAATGAGTCTCCTTGGTATATTCCACACTTAATCTGTATTCGCTGTGATGTGATATTATTTGAATTTGTTTGGATATTAAGTGTGGTCTTCCAATTTTTCATTACTATGTTTAGGAATTGTATCAATTTAGGATCTACTTTGTATATTTCCAATATTTGTAGTAACCATGAGTGGGGTACACTATCAAAAGCTTTTCGGTAATCAATGTATGCGTAGTGTAGCGACCTTTGTTTAGCTTTAGCTTGATATGTCACCTCTGCATCTATTATCAGTTGCTCTTTACATCCTCGTGATCCTTTGCAACAGCCTTTTGGTTCTGCATTTATAATTTTGTTCTGTGTTGTATGCGTCATTAATTTCTGTGTAATGGCTGAAGTTAATATTTTGTATATTGTTGGTAGGCATGTTATGGGGAGATATTTAGCTGGGTTTGCTGTGTCTGCTTGATCTTTAAGTTTCAGATAAATTATTCCTTGTGTAAGTGTATCAGGGTCTGTGTATGGGTCTGCAATGTAACTGTTAAATAATTTAGTTAGATGTGAATGTGTTGAGGTGAATTTTTTTAGCCAGAAATGTTGCAAAATTACCGCTTCAGACATTTGTGGTATCATCTTGTATGTGTCTGTTACTGCTTGTATCCACCATGCATATCTATTATGTTGTACCGGGTTTAACCATATGTTGCTCCAGAAGTGTTCCATGTCTGTTATGTTTGGTGGATTGTCTATTTTAATGTGTGTGTTATCTATTGTCTGGTAAAATTTCTTGTGGTTTGTGTTGAATGTTTGATTTTGTTTCCTTCTATTTTAACTTTTTTTTGTATCTTCTAAGTCGTCTGTTGAATGCTTGTAATTTCTGTTTCTTTTCATCTAATTGCTCTGTCACTTCTTGTTGTGAGATTTCACCTAACCATTTTCATTTCTTGTCTGATATTTCATCTCTTATAAATTGTATTAGCTGCCCGATGTCTTTTCTGTTTTTCTATTCTGATCTGTAGCCTGTGTTGCCATGCTGGTTTTGTGGGTTTCTTCTGTGTGTTGGTTGGTTCTGATATCTGCCTAGTGTATACATTTAGTGTAGTGAGTGCTCCTATATAAACCAGTAGTTATAACTCTTCCATACTTGTATTTTCATTTATTTTGTTGTGTATGATTGTGTTGATAGCTGTTGTTGTTATTGTTTTGACTTGTGGGTTATTTGGTGGTCTATGCAAGAATGGTATCTTTGTATTCTATATATGTCAGCTGAAATTTTTCTTCTATATCTAACATGTGTGTCACTTCGTGTTCTATTTGTGCTTGTTCTGGTGGCTGTCTTAAGATTTCGTTTTCCTCTGATTGTTTAATTGATGTGTGTTGTTCTTTGTTTGTTTGTTCTGGGATGTTTGAGTCCATTACTGTATTTTCTTCTTCTTCTGATTGCACATTATTTTGTTCCAGTATTTGTTGTACTTGTTGTTAGATGTTTTCTAATTCAGACTGGGGTATCCTGTTATTTTTGATTATTACACAGATCTGATCAGCTAGTCGTTGTTCTGTTAAAAATTTTAATTCTGGGTATCTGATAATAAATGTTGTGTATACTTGTGATCTGTACCCAGTTGTGTTGGTTCCTAAGTTTGTTGCTTGGTAATAACAGAACATGAGGCATCGGTTAACTTCATCTGACCATCTCACCCTCTGTCTTTGTTTTCCTTCTAGAGTGGTTGCAGGAAGCATATCCTGCAAAACACCTCTATTTGGATTTGAATCATTTTCCAGTTGGCTAGCAGTGTCGTTACCATTGCGGACAGGCATAGGGTTCAAGCGTTGTCCCCGACCATGACAGCACTTGTCGGAGGCTTCATTAATTCTGTCCTGAAACAACTAATCACACTAAAAGGGGGGGCTAGCCCTATTAGTGGTTTGTTCTTTTAATCGTCTTTTACGACTGGCAGAACATACTGGAGGCCTATTCTTTTCCCTTTATTTTCTTTTCCCTTTATTATTATTATTAATATTAATATTATTATTGTTATTATCATTATTTTATTGGTGGCTTATAGTTTTAAGGGTCTTAGATAGTCATCTTATACATAAATTTCTGTCTAGTGTTTTGTCTAATATTGTAAGAGTTGATATTTTAGGGAGAAAATCATGCCTTAGACCACAACCTGTGACCCCAAAACCCAAGCACCACCAAATAAGTAAACAACAAGCATGTCAAGAATTCATCTCATAATTTTGTAGGCTATGAAGCAGTGCTTCAAATTAGACTAGTTCAATAATGTTTACACTTCCTCATAGGCAAGTACCACTATAAACTCCACTTTTTCACACTTCTGAATTAATTTCAGAAAATTAAAATCCATTGGAAATAGTTATCTAGAGTTTTCAACACACGATTTAGCATCAACAGGATGTTACTTGGGGCTGCATTAGTTGTGTATTATCAAAAAACACTTTTCATAATGGTGCACAAATTAAGACACATTTTCTACTGCATAAATTATGATAGGCTGAAGTGGTTTCTGTTAGCAGAAAAAAATGGAAACTGCTTGCAATGCTTTATGTGCTGGTTACACTACGTTTTGATGCTCTGTTACCTTTGCATTTTGCTCTTGGTCTCTTTGTGAATTCTTGAGCTTTGTGTTCTCTGCTTCTTCAACTGCTTCACTCTGGCTTATTGAATACAGTCTGTTGACCGTTTGAAGTAGACTTTCCTCCTCCTCTAACCAATCCATTTTCTTTCCATACACATTTTTGTAAGTAGACACCAACTGTTGGCTAAGGTTGCAGAATGTACTATCAGCTGCACCTACCCTAAAAGGAAAGAAAGAAAAAAAATAGTGACATGCCATTTGTGGAAGTACATAATATTATGAAACAACAATTAAATTCCAAAAGAGAATCACGTCATTTTTCCAGCATATCAGTTGCAGTGTGATCACTGTAGTGAGTAATGAAATGATCTGAATAATCTCCTTTTTGGTGCAGTGTTTTGCATTAAGAGAAGATGAAATAAATTGTGCTTTGATTATTTCAAAGTGGTATTTTTATCAGAGTCTAGACTGCTGGTTCCCTAGTTTCTATAATTATTGTGAACAATTTAGTTGGCATTTGTAATGACTGGAAATGTTCCATGATTTCATTGAGAACTGAGAGATTGGTTATCTGGAAGCCTATGACTTCTATTACACAAATACCAATGATTGGCACACTCGACAGTGAACTGGAAGTACAGTAGCAGTATTTTCCTGTAGGCAGTCATTGAAGCAGGCAAAGTGACAATCGAAGTGTTTTCTTGTTACCTTCCTCTGTGTTCATATTATATTGGCTATTCATAACCTCATTAGCATCCACAATTTACCCCTGCTGCATCTCTAGTGTCCTGGCAAGCATGCAGCCCACTTAAAACTTTATGGGCTGCCCACAACTCATATGGTATCTTAGTCATATGCTCTGATATTTAAATGCTTACAGTCCTTCCAGTTTCACCATAATTTATGATGCCGCACTAACATTCAAGCTGTGACGTAATGAGGAGCAATAGCATTCTCATGTTTGAGAATAGCCATACTCATGCCCTAGTCTGTTTATCTTGATTTAAGGAGGACATTCTGTGACCACTCTTATTCATTTTTGTTCAATGTCTTGAAAGACACTTTAACAAAACCAGCATCATGTCAACACTTACCTAGTGTACTATCTCTAGCGTTTTTACTTTTGAATATATACTACAAAATAATTGACTGTGTGAATACCAATACATAACAAGACATATTGTGTAACTTTTAACATTGCCAGCAACTGTAAAATTAATTTGTGATTTTTACATGACAATGGTACCCTCAATAAAAAAAACAATTGTTCCCTAATTCCACTGCATAATGACATGAAAGAAAAAGTTCATTTTTGAGAATGTAATATTACTGTCAAATTTATTAGTGATCATAATCTCAAAAACATTACAAAGAAACAGTAAATTTTATATCAAGTTTGTCATAAAAGGTTTTGGCTGTTAACTGCTTCAGTTCTAAAGGGCTACTAGTAATACATGTAGCACATCATGACCACAAATTAAAAGCAAATCCGTAATATTCTGCAAATGGGTGTGCTGGGAGGGGTACCAAGAGGCGTGTAACTGAGATACTAAAGGTACCTCAATTATTACTCTCTCCTGTGGATACTCTCTCTTCTGCAGGAAATACAAGATCTATCACTACTTGTCCACTTTACAGTGAATGGCATGTCAATGTTAGGTCTAGACACCCTGTACAGGAGAGAAAGGGACCAGGCAGAGCTCAGGATGTTGCACTCATACCCCTAATTAACATGTCAGAGGTGCTACCTCCATTGAAACTGAGACTTTCTTCCCCTGTTGGGAAATATTCTGTCTCTCATATCAAGGGGATTAAGTTAGGTTAGTGTTGTTTAATGTCCCTTCGACATCGAGGTCATTAGAGACGGAGCGCAAGGTTAGGGAAGGAAATTGACCGTGCCCTTTCAAAGGAACCATCCCGGCATTGTCAAGGGGAGACAAGCACAAAAATGAAGAGATCTATTAACTATCAACAGTTAAAATGTGTAATGAATTTTGGTACTTCTTACAGTAATGGCAGCAAGGAATGGGAAGGAACATCATGTGCACTCATTGTGTATGCCTGAGGGCATGATCCAACATGAAGAAGAGGCTGTTCCAGCAGCCACTGAGGGAACAGGATGCAACCAACTGCTGACTGTGGTGCATGTGGGAGAAACAATGCCTGTCATTTGGGCTCCAAGTTCATACTTCTATCATGTGCACTCATTGTGTATGCCTGAGGGCATGATCCAACATGAAGAAGAGGCTGTTCCAGCAGCCACTGAGGGAACAGGATGCAACCAACTGCTGACTGTGGTGCATGTGGGAGAAACAATGCCTGTCATTTGGGCTCCAAGTTCATACTTCTATCATTCCAGCATCAGGCAGAGAATGTTGAGAATACCAGCCTTGCTAGTTATGAATACTTCCTTTTATTATTTATTACCAATTCTGTATAGTTATCCAGTCATGGCTGGATAGACTGCATCAAACATTACAAGAGTGATACATTACAATAAATAGAATATGTAACATTACAAAAACTTTGAACAGATTAAGTATTTTACTGGATACATAACATCTACCATTGACATTTTAGTGCTCTGACAGATTTACTAGTTTTGGGGAAAGTTCAGTAAAGCCATTCGCTTTCTTCACAGTAAAACAACTCCTGGACAGAATATAACAGATATAGTTTTCAGTCTGTCAATTTTTTTTTTTTTTTAACCTCTCTCATGGCCGGAACCGCACTTTGATGGATAATGATCTGAACAGACTCAGGGCAATTGTCGGAAAGTTGTCTCTTGTTTTGGACAGTCAACAGGTTGGTACAGTTACATTTTCTTTGTTGTGGGTGTTGTGATCACACATCTCACCCCTCTTGCTGAAGGGACACAGATTTTCCTAACATGAAGGAGGCACAAAAGCACACAAAGACCGTAAACAGACATTATTCGCAATTTTCTAAATAATGGCCTGTAGTGCTTACTCAATGTTACGATCCTTATTGCCTGTTTTGGAGTATTAGCACTTTCTTGCAGCATGTAGAGTGACATAATAGTCACAGGCCATAGCTCATATGGTTGTGAAACAATGAATAATACACTATTAGCCAATACTGATCAGTTATCATGTTTCACTTTTCTCAGGAGGTATATGACTCTTGACAGTTTGTCACACACATGTGCAGTGTATTCTTGACAAGCAAGTTTGCTGTCCAAAATGAACCCCAGAAGTTTCACAGCCCCTACATGATTTAGATATCCTTTTTCACTGAAGCCACATAAAATTTTTTTACATTTTTTTTTTCACTGATTTTCATTTGTTTGTAACAAACCATTCCTTTGTCATATCAAACAAAGTATCTACTCTTCCAGATAAGATTTGAGGGTTGCCAGAACAGTGCCTAGAATTCCAAGCTGACTGAGCTTATTTATAAGGACCTTATGAGGATTGCAGTTGAACACCTTAGTAAGATCACAAAATGTCAGCACTAAAGATTCTTTTTCTTAAAAACTGTGCTTTATCCTATTGACCAGACCTGGAGCTGCTGCTGCTGTTGTAGATTTGCCTTCCCAGAAATCATGCTGGGCATCTGTCAAGAGAATCGTCCAATTTGACATGTTGAAACCTACCCTGAAATGTGTCACACAGGAAGAATACACTGAAAGAAATGCACTTTCCAAAATTTTAGCTGCAAAAGCGCAATACAAGAAGTTTTTAAAAATATGTAAAAATGACTAACTTTTGTCACAAGAAGAACCTCTTATAACAGCAGTTTGTACAGCCCTTCCTGCCTAGAGTGTGATATGAGAATAGGCAGACCCAGCCATAACATGAGAACACAGCATCAGATAGCACAAAGCCCAAAGTACACACAATTGGATTTTAATCACTTAAACCATACAGAACATGTCTCAAATAATTGTGTTTTGGAATAACTTGCAGCTCATATCAAAAGCTAAACTGTTGCAAATGTATTTGTTAACCAAGTGACTAACAGAGGAAAGAAAATCAAGGAAGTGTATGATGTTACATTATACATGACTTACATCAATCAGGACTTTAATTGTGAGGATGTAGTCTTGCAGCAGTTACACTGAATAAAAAGTTCTCATGTTTCCAGTCGCGTGAAATGGTTAACATAACAGGAGCTTTTGGTTAAGCACTCCTTCGCCATTGTCAATTACGATGACTGAGTTATATCACTTGATAGTGACCAAGAAATGATTGGCCAAAACCTGAGAACTTTTTATTTGGGAGTTTAATTTGTTGACATCAAGTATTTTATAACAATTTCTGCAGCACAGGTCTTATGATAATTTTTGAATAATGTATATTTTACTAAAAATGAAACAGTTCCTTGTTTATTCCATGTAATCATCACAAAAATATGAAGTGTCACTCAGGCACTTCACAAAAATTATTAGTTTTATTTATACAGATCTGGAATGGAGTAAGATAAACAGTTGCTTTCTTAAATTTTTGTCCAAATTTGCCTTGATGTTCCTGAAGATAAATATAAAGTTGTGGAAACAGTAATCCACTGATACTTGTCACTGACGGTGTTGTATATGAATGTGTCATAGCATTCACTAACTGCTCAAGTGACTTTTTTCGCTTGAAATGACAAAGTGCAGTTTGCACAAAATCTGATGATTGTCTTTCTACACAACATTTTAGGGGCAAACAAGAAGTTTCATTTTCATGTCAGCTACAAATTTCTCTTTGGTATTACCTATAAATGACATCTCCTCCAGCAAATTCATTTTCCTATAATTTTCTGAATGTGTTTAACCAGGTCAAAGAAACCTGGAAATCAGAAACGTTCATCTCACTTGAGATTCAGATTATCTAATCTTTTAGATTTCCATTTGTAACAGTACACTAGTTCTAAATCTATAATGAATGATTGGAATACAGCAACCAGTTGCAATTCCATTGGTTTCTTTATTATTCTTGCATGTCCAGATTTCAGCTTAAAAAGTCATTTGCAGTGCATTTGAGTGAGTACATAATACAACAAGCTCCCAGCAGTACATGTCACCATTCGACTTCATTGGTGTAGAGGTAGGAGTTCCCTCCTGCATGTCACCATATGACTTTATTGCTATACACATGGGAGTTTCTTCCTGCCTGTACAACAATAAAGTCATATGTTGGCGTGTACTGCTGAGCATTTGTTAGATTATATACTCACTCAAATGCACTCAAGATGGCTATTTATAGCTGAACTCTCAATATGGAAGAACAATAAAAAAAACAATGGGACTGCAACTGACTGCTGTATTCCAACTCTTCATTATAATAATATACAGTCCCTGTGCACAATGGTTACATATGGCGTCAAAGTTGGTTGAGTTTTAAATTTTTTAAATTGTTTTTCTTTCAGTTATTACTGTACAGGTTTTTTTCTGATCTGGTAGGTCATCTATTTTTGTTATGGACTAGCACAATAATCATTATTTGAACTAAAATTCATGGAATCATCTGAATTATTTCCTGTTTCTTCTCAAATTCTTATTTCCACAATTTCTAATAAAATGTTGACATCATCTGAATGAATGTCCAAGAAATTAGTTAATAAATAGCACATATGTAGGTGTGCAGGAAAAATAGGTGACTTCAATTGCACACTGCCTTCTTCACATTTCATTTTTGCAAGGTTGAAAACATTGATTGGATTCCAAATTACTGTGAACCTGCACAAACACAGATGCTGTCAACACCCACTGATAATTATTATGGACATTAAATGAGCAGCAAATTCGAGTGACTAGTAACTGCAAACAATTGTGTCTGGAAACAGATATTCACTTTACAAATTACAATCACATTGTGTTGTGTTATCAGTTTACGGATGTGCTGTCAACCAAGGAAATGTAACTGCTGTGCTGTGTGTGCGCTGACTTTTACAGCTTCGGCAGGGCTACATATGTCTCCAGTCATCCGGCAAGCTACAAAGTTGACAATTTTCAAACTCTCCTTTTTTGATCCTTGCAGTGTGTCTTAGCAACTAAAATTTTGACATCGTGTTTCTTTGGGTGTATTCTTACTGTACAAAATATTTCAGGACAGGTTTCGACATGTCAAATTGGACCATACCCTTGTGAGAAGATTTCATTAATTTCAAAGCAATTAGAGTTTAGGCCTTTAATTGCAGCATCCATGGCATTATTAAAATTGGTCTGAAGCTTGCTATGATGTGTGGGTCACCATTTTTATATACTGACACTGTCTGAGCAAGTTTCAGAAAGTCCAGAAACGCACCAGCAGATACACACTATCATGGAGTTTCAATGAGGCTCACAATCTGCAGCATTGTCCCCAGAAATGATTGTGGACCCCTGTTTCTGAGCCCAGTGAGAGACTTGATCCAGAGACAATGAAGGTGCTGTCACAAGCTAGGCTAAGACTTCCTAGACATGCACCATAGAGTTGAGAACTGCAGGATCCTCCTAAATGGGTCAGGTGTGCACTACATGCCAGAGGCTGCTACCCAGATAGCTGCTGTGTGTGGAGTGCACATCAGAGTTCTTTTTAGATTAGGTGACTCACCATCCAGTCCAGATAACAATAGCTGTAGGAGACCCAGAGGTATCGGGGTAAGACCTGAAGAAATATCCCCACAGGTGAGAGAGTTAAAATCCTAGAGGTTAACTGCCAAAGCATTTGCAATGGTGTCAGATTTTGAACAGCTCCTAAAAAGTAATGAAACTCGCATAATACTAGGTATAGAAAGTTGTTTAAAAGCTGAAATTGAAAGTAGTGAAATTTATGGGGAAAGTCAAAGTGTATATCAATAGGTAGGCTAATGGGAATGGAGGTGGTGAATTTGTCTCAGTAGAAAAGAAACTCAAATACACCAAGGTAGAATCTGAAGCTGCAAGCAAGACTGATTGGGCAAGACTCAGTATCAAGGATGAGCATACAATTGTAACTGGACTCATCTGTCAACCACTAAACTAACCCCCTCGTGTAATCAAAAAATTTACAGAAAACCCCAGTTCACTAGTACGCAAGTTTCTCAATCATACTGTAACAATAGGAGGAGATTTTAATCATTCAACAATCATTTGGGATTATTACAGGTTTGTTAATGGTCAGAATGACAAGACTCCCTGCAAAACCATTATTAAATGGCTTCTTTGAAAACAGCCTAGAACAGATAGTTTGCAATCCCATTCATGATGGGAACATATTAGACCTAAAGGCAACAAATAGATCTGACCTCTGAGAATTTTGACACTGAAAATGGTATCAGTGACCATGAGGCAGTTGTACCAACAATGATTACCAAGGTACAAAGAGCAAATAAAACAAAAAGAAAGATTTAGATGTGAAGTAAACTAGACAAAGAGGCAGCAGTATTGTATCTCAATAAAGAACTCTAAACATTTAGCCCTGGAGAGTAGCAAACTGTAGCTCACATTTAGAAGAATAATTGATAATGCATTTGATACGCTTGATTCTAGAAGAATGGTTCCTAATGGAAGAGACTCCTCTGTGGTATACAGTCACTGTAAAGAAATTTCTAAAGAAACAGACTACTGCATAAAAGGTGTAAAACTAAGCATAGAGCTATAAATGGAATGATGCTGAATGAAACACATTTGGTTGCCAGGAGAGCAATGAAAGGAGCCTTCAAAGATTACCATAGAAGATTACTATCAATAGATCTTCCACAAAACTCAAACCAAACATAAAGGTTGTTGGTGACACAAAAGTTAGTGTCCAGACACTCACGGATGAGGCAGACACTGAAATTGAGGGTAGCAAAGAAACAGCAGAAATGCTTAATACAGTTTTTCAAACCCAGGAGTAATGCCACAATTTAATTCTTGTGCCACTGCAAAGACGAGTGAAATAAATATTAGTGTCAGGGTGGAAAGAAACAGCTGAAATCATTACAACTGAAAAATACTCTAGGACCTGATGCAATCCCTATTAGATTCTGTAACAAATAAACAACTGATTTGGTCCTTCTTTTGACCATAATGCGCTGAAGATCCCTCAAGCAAAACAATTGTGCCTAGTGGTTGGAAGAAGGTGCAGGTCACACCTATCTACAAAGCATGGTAGCAGAAGTGATCCACAAAAAAACTACCATGCAATACCTTTGACAGCCATTTCTTGTGGTATCACAGAATATATACTCAGCTAAAATGTAATGAGGTATCTCTACACAGAATGATTTCCTGTGTGGATTCCAAAAATATCAATCATGTAAAACCCAAATCACACTTTTCTCAAATGACGTTCTGAAAGCCATGGATCAAGGCAGATGTGTTGCCAAGGTTGTTTTGAGTATGCTGCAGAAGTTTCATTGTGTTGCCCTTACACATCCTCCATGCAGTCTCGATCTCTCCCCACATGATTTCCATATTTTTGGAGCCCTGAAGAAAAACATTCATTGCCATCTATTTGCTTCAGACAAAGAGGTATACACCTGGGTACAATCACGTTACCATATGCAACAGCATACATTTTTCCATGAAGACATTTACAGTCTTGCCTCACTGTGGGATAATTGTATTAACAATAATGGTGATTACTTTAGAAATAATAAACAATATATTTACTTTTTCCCATCTTTATATTTTTCGTTTGTCTGCCCTTCATTGTAGGTTCTAAGTGTATATTATTTCTGTTCCTTGTTCCATAATTGCAGATATAGCTCCTGTAAGTGAAAGTCTATGGCTGAGGAGACAGACTTTAGTAGAGAGCGAAAGTATGGTTAATACATGGGGTGAAGAAAAAATGCCACATCCACATTCATGACAAGAGTTTATCTAGCAAAATCAGATTGTGTGCATTTTGAACACATCAATGAAAATGAGGAGCTAGCAACATTGTAACTTTGTGCAGCACATCGGAATGCACAGATAAATGTGTATCACCCAGCAATATTGTACCAGCCGTCATAGCTCAATGAGTAGACTGCTGGGATCTTACACCCACATCCACCATGGAGTTATGGTTCGAATCCTTGTCAGGTTCCTTTTTTATTTTTTAAACATCCATTCCCCAGTTCTTGTCATTTATAAGTAGGACATCATTTTGTCACATGACACTAGCCATCACATGACAGACGGGGATCAATTAAACTGCATGCATGTGCCTACTAATCGTGCAGTGCACAACCATAACTGGTCCTTTCAAGTTTATGTACGGAGGATTTCCAATGTAGTACACAAACTGTGAATACATTAATATGATATGGTGCTGGGTGTATCCAGTAACCAAGCTGCTGCTGCTACTGCTGTTCGTGCATATGCTGAATGGTACCCTCAATGGTGCCATCTTGATAAGAATGTTTTTCACTGTCTGGAGCAACACCTTTGGGAAATGTAATCTTCATCCACAAGTAATGGACACAGGTCGTCCAAGAACCAGATGTACTCCACAAACTGAGGCTGTAATTCTTGAAACTGTACCCCTATCACCTTGGCAAAATACCCATGATAATGTGAGGCAGTTCCAGACATGTCAGATACTTGTAGTTAAAGTGCTGCACGATAAAGAACTGCATCCATATCATTACTTGTTAACTCAACATCAGCTGCCAGGTGAGTGCATATGACAAGTACAGTTTTGTTAATGGCTTTTGGACCAAGCAGAAGATAACAAACATTTTATAAATAACTTGATATAGACTGATGAATCTAGCTTGACTCGTGAAGTTATTTTCAATCTCCACAGTGGACATTATTGCTTGGAAACAACCCAGCAAGGCACCCATAACTGTAACTTTCAGCAAAGCTTTGGCATAAGACTTGTCAGCTGAAATCATTGGGGAAGTGCTTTTGGGCCTTTACCTATTGCCAGACAAGTTGAATGCATCCCTGTATCATACGTTTCTTTGCCGTACTTGGTGTTCAGGACAGCTATGGTTTTAGCATGGTGGTTCATTGCTAGACTTTGAAATGAATGTGAGCAACTATTTAAATGAAGCATTTCCAAGGAAATGGATTGGTCATGGAGGTCCAATGTTCTGGCCTCCACATTCTCTGGACCTTAATGCAGTAAATTTTTATTTGTACGGACACTCAAAGAAACAAGTTTATAATACTCCACCCATGAAGTGGAATGATCATATAAAATTAATAGTTGGTAAGGCCGGTACCAGGTTGAGATTCATTGCAAGAGTCCTTAGAAAATGTAGTCCATCAACAAAGGAGGTGGCTTACAAAACACTCTTTCGACCTATACTTGAGTACTGCTCATCAGTGTGGGATCCGTACCAGGTCAGGTTGACGGAGGAGATAGAGAAGATCCAAAGAAGAGCAGTGCGTTTCGTCACAGGGTTATTTGGTAAGCATTACGGAGATGTTAAGCAAACTTAAGTGGCAGACTCTGCAAGAGAGGCGCTCTGCATTGCAGTGTAGCTTGCTGTCCAGGTTTCGAGAGGGTGTGTTTCTGGATGAGGTATCGAATATATTGCTTCCCCCTACTTATACCTCCCGCGGAGATCACAAATGTAAAATTAGATAGATTCGAGTGCGCACGGAGCCTTCCCAGCAATCGTTCTTCCCGCGAACCATACACACTGTTGGGTGGCTTGCGGAGTATAAATGTAGATGTAGATGTAGAATATACATGACCCAATTGCTCACATGCTGCAGCTTTGGCAATGGTGGATGCAAGTGTATCGCGTAGGGTCCAGCATAGGGTGATCCAGCGAGTATCAAAGTGTTTGCAAATGCAGGGTGGTCGCCTTGAACATCTTTTCAAAAGTGAACATTCCTCATATGTGTATGTACCAGCTCTGTGAAGATAAGCTTGTGTGTAGCATAATGTGCAATCTAGTGTAGCCTACCTACTGGATTTTTTGTACCCCACTAGATAGAGACAATGTTACTGTATCCACTATTATCTTTTATTGGCTTTATTTGTGTCATAGACAAAACAAAGTGGTCATTTATATCTGTAAGAAGTTAATGTTATGTCTCAATTTTTTAATAAAGGTATTTCACACTAATGTGACTCGAACATTGGTGAGTCTGTGTATCTGTTCCCCATGGCACTGCCTCGTCTCACTGAGCTAATGGGTCAGCTCCAGCCCAGCGCATCATGTTACCTGTTCTTGGCCATGCTGCATGCAGTTACAGCACTGCAAAATTCTCATTTTTTAAATCACATTTCTATTAGGCCTATTAGTGGGACTAGGCTTTTCTAGATGCACTTCTGTCTTGAAATGGGATGAGGAATCGCGTGCCGACTGCCAATTGCAGCATATTTCCTTCGCCGTGTATTTAGTCCTTAAAATGTGGCTAGTGTGACTCTCTGTTTGCAATGCCTGTAACTGTTATCAATTATGTTTTCTCTTTCTTGCCATATGCAATGTTGTTTTTGTACCGGAAAAGCTGCCCCATAGGATATTTCTGCAAGTTAAGTGAGAGTAGAAAAAAGTATAATATGAAGATTGAAACTCTTCCTTACTGGCTCAGGGTTTTAATCTGTAAAGTAAATTAATCACACATGATAGTTTAATGCACAATTAGTCTGTTTGTGCATCCCATTTCAGTTGCGAGTCCAGGTGAATTTCTAGTCTCTGACAGATTCACGCTCATTTACCTTTTCATCTAGTTTGTGGAGATATAAGTATCTCATTCTAGAATGAAATTTTCATTCTGCAACGAAGCGTGCACTGATATGAAACTTTCTGGCAGATTAAAACTGTGTGCTAGGCTGACACTCGAACTCAGGATCTTTGCCTTTTGCGGGCAAGTGCTCTACCAACTGAGCTACTCAAGCACGAATGAAGAACCATACTCACAGCTTCAATTCTGCCAGTACCTTGTCTCCTACATTCCAAACTTTACAGAAGCTCTTCTGTGAACCTTGCAGAACCAACACTTCTGAAAGAAAGGATATTGCGGAGAAATGGCTTAGCAGCTGCCTGGGAGGGTGTCTGAAATTTTCACTCTGCAGAAGAGATTCTGTGAAGTTCGAAAGATAGCGGATAAGGGAATGGCAGAATTGAAGGTGTGAGGATGGGTCACGAGTCATGCTTGGGTAGCTCAGTCAGTAGAGCACTTGCCTGTGAAAGGCAAAGGTCCCGAGTTCAAGTCTCGGTCTGACATACAGTTTTAATCTGCCAGGAAGTTTCATATACGCACACACTCCATCGCAGAGTGAAAATGTCATTCTGGTAACAGCCCCCCAGCCAGTGGCTAAACCATGTCTCTGCAATACCCTTTTTTCCAGGAGTGCTGGTTTGGCAAGGTTCGCAGAAGAGCTTCTGTGAAGTTTGGAAGGTAGGAGGTGAAGTACTGGCAGAATTGAAGCAGTGAGGGTGGGTTGCAAATCGTGCTTGGGTAGTTCAGTTGGTAGAGCACTTGTCAGCAAAAGGCAAAGTTCCTGAGCTCAAGTCCAAGCCTGGCATACAGTTTTAATCTGCCAGGAAGTTTGAACCTCATTCCTGTTTTGTTTTTATTTAGTATTATTTCATTTTTTCAGCGTTTTCTTTTTTCTTCTTCTATATGAGGACTGGTCACTACAAGAGTTGTATCATAGGGCATACACCATAGGGCAAAGAACTGAGTAGATCATACATATAAAGAAAAGTAAACAAAAGGGCCCAGGACAGAACCTTGTGGTACTCCTGTAGTAACAGGCAGAGCATTTGATCTACAATCATTTAGAGTAATAGCTTGTTTCCTGCCTAAGAGGTATGATTTGATTAATGGTAGTTCATTATCCTTGATTCCCTAATTTTCAGATTTATATAATAGGACATAATGTGATACAGTGTCAAATGGATTGCTCAGATCAAGAAAAAAACAATGGTTTTCAAAGAATTACAGAACATATGTTACCAGAGATTTTACACTTTCAGTGGTGGATAGGCCAGCCATAAAGTAAAGAAAAGATTAGCTTAGTATATGAAAAATATCTGCATAAGTGCTCTTTTATGCAGAGTTCTATGGACTCAGATATTTCGGGAATGAGGGATATAGGGCCTGTAACTGTCAGTAGTGCTTCTATCTCCCATCTTATAAATTGGATCGACTATTGTGGATTTCAAGACATCGGGGAATTTTCCAGTTTGAAGCTCACAGTTTATAAGGTAAGTCAAAGGAGAAACTATAATATAAATTATATGTTTTAGAATGAAGTTTGAGAAGGCACAGATATATTCACTACATGAGTTACATAGTTAGATACAGTTCAGTACACATTCTGACAACTAACGTGAGTCTGGTATCCTGAAAAATTGTGTTTTTGGACTTGGGATTTTTCCACAACTTGTGAAATACTCCTATCAGTCAAATTCCATTAAAAAGCTGAAGGAGGACCATATGAAAACAGTGACAGAAAATAGCCGCAAAAGCACTTGAAATAGTTAAAAGTGATTTGTGAACAAAAAAAACTGATTTTGATTATGAAGCAGGTGTAATAATAAACTAAAAATATGTTGAGCCTACAAATAAATATAAGTGGACAGCAGTAAAACACAAAAACAAAGCAAGGAACATTCAAGAAAGTGGTAAACAAAGCACTGAAAATGACAGACCAATGTCGCTGAATAAAACTACAGTACTTGATTCAGTTATCAAAAAAATGAGCAGTGTATGTGAAATTAAACACAATTAATATTGAGATAAATGTGGAAACAAAAAGTTTCTAATGCCTGGAAGCACAGAAAAGGTTTTACTGTATACACATGGCCACAGGCAAAGCCTTTCTGGTCCTCTTCCTTATGCTTTACACAGAGAATATTCTGTATTCACATGAGGTAATCCTGGGACTATATTAAGTGCTGCAGTTGAAGAACTAACAACGGAAACAAACAATTTGAAAAAAAAAAAAAGAACAATCACATTGTAATCATAGTGTGACGGCGCACGCTGAGATATTTTTACTTTCCCTCTTGTTTTGGCGTCTGCCTCCTTAAAATTCATGGGATGCACAAACAGACTAATTGTGCATATGTCACTATAATATGCATTTCCATAAAAGATAAAGGTTAGCCCTTAGTCTTAAAGAATATAACACACACAGACTAATTGTGCATATGTAACTATAATATGCATTTCCATAAAAGATAAAGGTTAGCCCTCAGTCTTAAAGAATATAACACCAGATCTAATTTTGTGCTTAGTTTCATGTATGTAATTGATTTTCTAATTTATTTTGACTATTCATAGTTAGTATCTTTTGTTATAGGGTGAAATCAGTAATAGTTTTGTAACTTAAATTCTATAGTTGACATATAAACAAATATAAATCCTGTACTAATTATAAACATTTGTAAGAAGTAGTGCTATTAATCTTAAAGTATTTATTTGGCTCTATTCAAAAACATGTTAGCAACGTCAGCCCTTCATTAATTCCAAAGTAATCACCAGTTTTGTCAAAAGTATTGTTTGCGTAACTATATATGTTAATTTAATCATTTAAACAAATAATTCAGCCTAACCCTTGCAGTAGAAGAAACTGTTAAAAAGAACCAATCTTTTATGTATTCAGTTAATATATTAAGTTTTAATTGTAATTTCTGTAAATTAAACATCAATGTGTAGTTTCAGTGCCTATTATTGTGATGATATATATAAGGGCCTGATTTTAGTCCCAAGACAGTCAGTCCATGGCCTAGTTTCAGATGAGGAACCTATATTGATTAGAACAGCAATAATGCATCCACTTAACTGTGAAAAAAGTGTAATAGGACATGTGCTAAAATGATGACAGTGTGTGTTCGATACATACCATATTATGTGGCAAGAACTGTGTGGTTAGATTTTTACTGCTTGTAGTTGTTCAACAGTAAACTACTGTAGCAGTATGTTGGTGTTTACTTGCAGCCTATTAATGAGACTTATCAGAAGTTAAACTATAGTGCACTGGCCATGTAACTGTGTATTATGGTGGAGGGGGAAGGGTTGTGACCAGTGAAAATAAAAAATAAAGAACTGTGAAACGGCAAATGTGCACCTATCAGTTACATCATTTAAAGTAGTCAGTGTTGAATTTCCACGCCCCCCCCCCCCCCCCCCCTGCCCCATTTTTCAGCCAGTGTGTAGCAACGCAGTATCTTGACACCGAGGGCAATCAACGAGGAAATAAAGCAGGCAATCGTCACAATAAGTGTCAGCACTAGCATTTACAAAAATGAGAGCAAGCCAGCACTCAAGAGAGCACAGGAAGATGTTACCAAAACAACACAACACAAATGACATTATAATAAACATACCAATGTGATACGATGTCCCTCATTGGTCGTATGTTAATACAGAAATTGAGCACTACAACACTGAGCTACAGAAACTGTGTAGAAAATTAAAACATGTGCTCCTAGTGAGCATGAGCAGTAGTCATGGACTCCACTTCAACAGAGATGGAAAGCTCATTTTAGTGATCGTGGTAGTGGAACTTTGAGATGAACTAAATACACTCCTGGAAATGGAAAAAAGAACACATTGACACCGGTGTGTCAGACCCACCATACTTGCTCCGGACACTGCGAGAGGGCTGTACAAGCAATGATCACACGCACGGCACAGCGGACACACCAGGAACCGCGGTGTTGGCCGTCGAATGGCGCTAGTTGCGCAGCATTTGTGCACCGCCGCCGTCAGTGTCAGCCAGTTTGCCGTGGCATACGGAGCTCCATCGCAATCTTTAACACTGGTAGCATGCCGCGACATCGTGGATGTGAACCGTATGTGCAGTTGACGGACTTTGAGCGAGGGCGTATAGTGGGCATGCGGGAGGCCGGGTGGACGTACCGCCGAATTGCTCAACACGTGGGGCGTGAGGTCTCCACAGTACATCGATGTTGTCGCCAGTGGTCGGCGGAAGGTGCACGTGGCCGTCGACCTGGGACCGGACCGCAGCGACGCACGGATGCACGTCAAGACCGTAGGATCCTACGCAGTGTCGTAGGGGACCGCACCGCCACTTCCCAGCAAATTAGGGACACTGTTGCTCCTGGGGTATCGGCGAGGACCATTCGCAACCGTCTCCATGAAGCTGGGCTATGGTCCCGCACACCGTTAGGCCGTCTTCCGCTCACGCCCCAACATTGTGCAGCCCGCCTCCAGTGGTGTCGCGACAGGCGTGAATGGAGGGACGAATGGAGACGTGTCGTCTTCAGCGATGAGAGTCGCTTCTGCCTTGGTGCCATCGATGGTCGTATGCGTGTTTGGCGCCATGCAGGTGAGCGCCACAATCAGGACTGCATATGACTGAGGCACACAGGGCCAACACCCAGCATCATGGTGTGGGGAGCGATCTCCTACATTGGCCGTACACCTCTGGTGATTGTCGAGGGGACACTGAATAGTGCACGGTACATCCAAACCGTCATCGAACCCATCGTTCTACCATTCCTAGACCGGCAAGGGAACTTGCTGTTCCAACAGGACAATGCACGTCCGCGTGTATCCCGTGCCACCCAACATGCTCTAGAAGGTGTAAGTCAACTACCCTGGCCAGCAAGATCTCCGGATGTTTGGGACTGGATGAAGCGTTGTCTCACGCGGTCTGCATGTCCAGCACGAACGCTGGTCCAACTGAGGCACCAGGTGGAAATGGCATGGCAAGCCGTTCCACAGGACTACATCCAGCATCTCTACGATCGTCTCCATGGGAGAATAGCAGCCTGCATTGCTGCGAAAGGTGGATATACACTGTACTAGTGCCAACATTGTGCATGCTCTGTTGCCTGTGTCTATGTGCCTGTGGTTCTGTCAGTGTGATCATGTGATGTATCTGACCCCAGGAATGTGTCAATAAAGTTTCCCCTTCCTGGGACAATGAATTCACGGTGTTCTTATTTCAATTTCCAGGAGTGTAAAATCATGGACCCAATCATCGTAGACTATAATCAACATTTAAAAAATAATCTGTAGAACTCCCAACACTAAATGCGAAGAGCCTTAAGTAGTAAGAAATAGACAACATAAACACAAACCCCAGTCATATCTTCTGTACAGATGAGCACCGGTTCACACAAGCTGAATCTGCTTTGTACATTCCTGTAGGATGCTAGCAAGTTCTTTCTGTAGAACTAAAATTAGCCATGAAAGAGTAGCTACTTTTATAAATGACACACTAAATGTTGAAATGTTTTCTCAAGAGGAAATTCTTGAAATTGCAGCTATATCTTTTACTTGTTATTAAGATAATGCTTATCTCTGTCTGCTGTAACCCACAATATGATGTTGCAGTATTTAAAACAGTCATTTTACAAAGGTGATATGTCCATTTTATACAAAAATTAGTCAGATACAGGTTCATATCAACATAAAACAGCTGCATCTTGTCAGCACAGAAATGACTATAACCCTTAACTTCTTATGTGAGAGAATTGTGTTCCTTTATTGAATTCATTTTAGAAATGTCATTTTGGACATGTGTACTGTTCTATAATGAACATTAGTGCTGCCCTAAAGGAAGAATCATGAACTATTGATTGTGAAACAACGTAAGTTGTTTTCCACATAGCTAATATGACATCAACTTGAAGCAATGTCAAAATTTTTTTAAAAAAGCAAAAGCCCTGAGTAGTTTAAATTTAATGTGATTAAAAAGGCAAGAGTTGAAGGAACTGAATATGTTAATAATGCAGGAAAAATTATACCTCTCAATTAAACAGTATCATTATGCAGGTAATGTAACATAACATAAAATCTATGTGTTATTGTTTTACTCCAATAAAACAGAAGATTTTAAGTAATAGGCCAACAAACTGATAATTCAGTAATACAGAAGCAATTATGCAGTTATTAGTACAACAATGAAAGTTATCTTGTGGTACAGTCTTCCTAGACGATCACACTGTAGCAGATTCAAAGAGCACATCATTATTTTCAATCGCACGCGTATTCTAAGAGTGACCTCTTCTAATCTGGTAGAAAGTAAGCTTTCTGAAGAATGGTATCTGCTTCCCAGTTATCAAAGCCATTGTTTCTGTTCAGATTAAAGCCTCTTAGTACGGTATTTTCAGGTCTTAAGTATGTCCACTACAAACACAAGAACAATTTTCTCTATGAAAGATGATTCAGTTCCTCACAATTAAATGAATCTGTTCATATTATATTGAATTACTGGGGCCATTCTAGTAGTTATGTTCGTTTTTATCCCTACAAGTTGGTGATGATGCCAAGGTAATGATGAGATGATTATGTTGGTTTGTGGGGCAGTCAACATCAAGGTCATCAGTGCCTGTACAAGTTGCCAATCTTTCCAGTTCCAATCTCATCACTTTGTGAATGATGGAATGATGAGGACAACATAAACACCTAGTCCCTGGGTGGAGAAAATCATTGACTCGGCCGGAAATCGAACCCGGGACCACTTGATCCAGAGGTAGCAATGCTAGCCACTAAACCATGAGCTGCGAACGCCAAGGTACTTGGAGGAGGCTATTACCGTATATACTGGAATAATCCGCGCACCCCCAATTGTGAGGAAGAGGAAAAAAAAATATTTTTGCTTTAATTTGTTTTATTTACAAATAAAAAATTGTTCCGATGTTATGATGGGTTCAAAAATATGTATAATAACTACTGGTTTGAAGCTACGCTGCTGTACAGGCTGATACATCATTAAAACGTAACCCATTCAGCGGTGTGCGGCTGGCAGGCGGCCAGCGGCGTGCGGCTGGCTGGCTGGCCCATTAGACGGGCGGGCGGCCGGGAAACATTATCACCGCCAGCCTGGACTCTACGCGTACCTACAATAGCAAAAAAAGAAATGTGAATTATGTTGCTTAAGAATTTGTTAATATGGTATGTGCAATAAAATATTTTAGTCAATACCGGTATGTTTCCTCTCTTACCACTCTATTCATCACTTTCATTGTCATCACTCGCGGGAGAATCATTGTCGTCTTCACAATCTTCCCATAGAGCGTCGTCCTCTGTTCCATCTAGTGAATTTGTGATTCCAAATTTTAAGAAGGATTTTTCCACCAGCAATTGCAGAATGGGGTCCCATGCATTTTTCACCCATTCACAAATCTGGGACAAATCCGACCGTTTGATTTTTCCACTAGGTGTGAACTTATGGTTTTCATCAACCATCCATTGCGTATATCGCTGTTTAAGTGCAGCTTTGAAGGGCTGATTTATACACACATCTAGTGGTTGTAGAATGGATGTTAGGCCTCCAGGAATAATGACCAAGTCAGTTTTCCCTTTTTGTAATTTGTCTCGCACTTCCTTAGTTGTGTGTCCGCGGAAGCTGTCCAGGACCAACATGTTACGTAAGTTCAGTAACGCACCAGGACGACGTTGCCAAACGTGTGTCACCCAGTCAATTATAAGCTCACTGTCCATTGACCCTTTCGGATTAGCTCTCACTAATACCGGTATCCCTTTTACTGATATTTTCGGAATAGTTTTCCTTTTAAATATCACGTAAGGTGGTAGCTTTCGTCCATCGCCAGTTACACACAACATCACTGTACATCTTTGTTTCTCACTGCCGCCAGTTCGTATCATGATGCTGGAGTCTCCTTTCCTGTTCACTGTGTTGTCGAGCCGCATCTCAAAATAGACTGGCGTTTGATCTGCATTACCAATTTGCGATAATATATAGGATTGTTTAAGGCGCAGATTTATCACATAACGATGAAATTTCACTGTTTTTTCCTAGTAATCCCCTGGAAGCCGCTGAGCAATAGTAGTTTTCCTCCGGAATCCTAAACCACTTCGGTTGAAAAATCTTGATAGCCAGCCCCGGCTAGCTTTGAAACTGGTAATGCCTAGTTCTTTGGCTAAAGACAATGCTTTAAGTTGGCACATTTCACTCGTCACCGCGCATCCGTATTGTCACTTCTCATCTACATAATCGCAGAGCCTTTTCTGGAGGTCCGGATGCTTTGCTTTTTGGCCGGGAAACGCCCAGCGATTACTATTAGTTTCTTGAAGCTACGTTTTATTTTTTCACCAGTCGCAAATACAATTCTCACTCGCATCGTACTTTCTAGCTGCTGCACGGTTTCCAATATTCTCGGCTTCTTCAATAATTTTCACTTTTTCTTTAGCAGTGTACGAGCGATAACGAGAACTTGTAGCCATAATTAACAAGTTTGAAGAAGTTAATACTTCACTCCTAACGTGCTACTGATGCTTCACAGACTGAGGCCGGAACAATGCAAAGTATAATGGGATGTATTGTTGGAGGCGGAACAGCACCAACAATGTTTCGAATAATCCGCGCACCCCAGTTTTTCGTCCTAAAATTTGGGAAAAAACATTCGCGGATTATTGGAGTATATACGGTAATACCCAACTGTCACTTTGAAGATGCATCAATGTGCCTAAATTTCATAACCATTGCCCACCTGGTAGTGTTGTGGGCATGTGACCTGGTAAGGAAAGTATGTAAGAGCAGCAGAGATGAATGAAAAATCATTAAAGCAATTATATGGGCTGGAAATCAAGGAATTCAGTGATATTGGACTTTGACAAAGGCAGATTGTTATGGCCCTGCACTCGCAAATGAGCATCACAGAAATGGTGAAGCTGGTCAGCTGTTCACATGCTACTATCACGAGCTATGGAAAATAGTAGGACACTGACACCATGAGCTGGAAACAAGGTGTTGGGATGCCTGGGCCTTTTCATAGAAAGTGGGGGTCGGAGACTAGCTCACCATGTGAGGCAGAATAGATGGTAATCTGTGACAGTTATGACAACAGAATACAGTGCTGATGAAGACACAAGTGTTCCAGAGCACACCATTCAGTGCACAATGTTGAACATAGGGGCTCCCAGCAGATGAGCCCTACAGGTTCCCATGTTGAGCCAACCACATCAACAATTATAATTATGATTGCAATGGGAATGGGGTCATTGAGAATGGACCACAGATCAGAGGAATAATGTCATTCATTAGAACCACGTCGATGGTAGTGTCTGAATACGCCACAACCCAGGCGACCAGCTGTTCAAAACATGGTCTGTACCAGACTGGGATCTATGTGGGCTGTATGAAGCCTGGGGAGTGAGACGCATTCACCAGGGCTTCTATGGGATCTGTGGTAGTGATCAAAGGCATCTTGACAGCTGTGGACCACATGAAAAATACTCCGAACCACTCACATCTTTGTACTTGATGTCTTCGCCGGAGGTGATGGCATCTCGCAGTATTATCATCTTCTCCAGTGGTTCGACATCTAACAGTATACTGCCTTCCCCAGTGGTATGGCATCTCAGAGTACCCATGTCAGTATCACAAGGCCAGAATTTGGTTACAGTGATTTGAGGAGCACGATGGTGAATTCACATTGACGCCTTGGTCACAAAACCCGCCAGATCTGAACCTGATGGAAAACATTTGGGATGTTATTGGGTGCCAGCTCCACATCCACTAACAACTGGTCAGTAATTTACAGGCAATGAATGACGTGTGTGTTGACATGTAGTGCCACATACCTCTGTAAACTTAGCGAGGAGTTGTCAAATTCATGTCTTGCAGAAATGCTGCCATATTGTGTTTCAAATGTGGTCCAACACACTAATAAGGTGTCACTGTGTTGATCTGCAGACAGGATTGCTAACATACTTTCACTTGGTTATGATCTACAGCATAATCAAGCTAAGTACTGACAAAGTTATTTGTGCACTGTTATACAGTTATATAATTTAACAGTTTTCAGTGGTGATTCGAGCTGTTTGTGGCAAAATAGTGATTTAATTAACTTTTGGAAATGTTCACTCGCGGTGTTTTTTTAGAGTTTTCTGTGTGTTGAAGTCGTTTAGTAAATTTCATGCTTTAGTTTTCAGCTGACATTTCTTATTGTTTCTAGTGAAATATTTTTGTAAAGTTTCATTTAGTGTATTAGCTTTGTTGAGTGTTCCAAGTGGCCACTTGAATTTTTGGTTTTAGCTAATAATTTTGTGAAGTTTTCTTGGTATTGGTATTAGCAGTGGCGTAGTAGTATTAATACAAGTAATTGCTCTCTTAGTAGGCAGAGAATTTCCAGACCACTATTGTTAGTTCTATAAATAGTTCTACTGGTGTAACTGAACTTAGGTAACGTAGATGTATAGTTTTTTTCAGCAACTGTACAATTTTACCATGAGTAAGAAGTGTGGGTTCTGTCGTAGGTCTGTGAGTAGTGGGTTATGGTGTGGGATTTGTTCAAAGTATTTTCATTAGGGAGAATGCAGTGAGGAATACAGTGGGTATTCTAGCGAGATCCTCTCCTGAGAATGCAGAATCTGTAGTATAAATAAGTTGATAGAGCAGCAGGAGATCTGTGCCGTACAGGTGCAGTTTTAATGCGCAAAGGAGGAACTAGATAGGTTGAGGAGGGTGAAGGGTGGTGGGGGATGGG
Source organism: Schistocerca gregaria (assembly GCF_023897955.1). Classification (NCBI taxonomy): domain Eukaryota; kingdom Metazoa; phylum Arthropoda; class Insecta; order Orthoptera; family Acrididae; genus Schistocerca; species Schistocerca gregaria. Next base: position 743,472,967 of record NC_064931.1, on the reverse strand, counting down.
AACTGGCAGTTGGCAAGAAGGCAGCTAGGAGGATGAGGTATTCTGACAGTTAACATTTTAATGGTGCCAATTGGATCTATCAGTAGACTGGGTCTTATTAGGCATGGCCTGCACCTCAATAGGTATGGGAAATGGAGGCTGGCAAAGCTTACAAGTGACAGTGTAGTGGGTGGTGGTAGGATCACTCATGGAAAAATACCTGTAGTAGTAGTTGGTGTTAGAGCTGCACCTTTTTTAGACTGAAGTCAGCTGATAGGTATACCTACTTAAAGGAAGTCCCTCTAACTAAGGGCTCACCTTCAAAGGACATCATGTTTCAAGGTAGAGAAGGAATTAGCATATTTCATCAAAATATAAGAGGTACTAGAAATAAAGTTAGTGAACTGCTTATAGATGTTGACTCTGAAATTATTGGTATAGCAGAGCACTTAAATAATTTGACAATTCAGAGGCTTCCTTTATCAGGACAGAGATTAGCTGGCTGTTTTTCAAGGAGTTCCTTGCAGAGTGGGGTAGTGGCTATGTACATATAAAACAGCATTCCATTTGAGTCCACAGACATATCACGACACTGCACTGAACAGATATTTGAATGTTGTGCAGGGGCAGTTGAATTTAGTAAAATTAAACTTCTAATTGTTGTTGTTTATAGGTCCCCTAATGCCAACTTCAGAGCATTTCTGCTCCAGCTAGAGAGGGCTCTTGATTCACTTTGTAGGAAGTACTAGAAATTAGTTACATGTGGTGACTTCAATGTTAGTTTTGTATATGATGGAGCAAGAAAAAGGATGTTGGTAGACCTCCTAAATTCATATGATCCGATGCAGACTGTGTTTTGATTCAGGGGAACAGTGGCACAGCCATATACAATATTTTTATTCATTCTTCATTACTAGATGGGCATTCTGTTGGTAAAAGTGTGAATGACGTTTCAGACCATGATGCACAAATTTTAACACTAAAAGGCTTTTGTACTCAAACCAATGTCATATTTAATTACAAACTATGTAGGAAAGTGAATCCAACAGCAATAGAGAGTTTTTAAAACCTTGTCAAGGAACAAGAGTGCTGGATGTTTACAGTGCCAATAACATAGACAATAAATGCAATGCTTTCTTTAACACATTTCTCACACTCTTTGAGAGCTGCTTTCCGTTAAAACATTGTAATTGGGGTACTAGCAGTAATAGGCAGCCCGGGTGGCTGACTAGTGGGATAAGGATATCTTGTAGAACAAAGCAGGAATTATATCAAAATGTTAGAAGTAGTCACAATCAAGCTACAGTAGCCCATTACAAACAGTATTGTAAGTTGCTTAAAAATGTTATTAGGAACGCAAAGAGTATGTTGTATGCAAATAGAATAGCTAATTCACAGGATAAAATTGTGAAGGAAGTGTCTGGTCAGCAGCATAAGTTCGATGATATAAAGTCAGTTCATAGTAAAAATATTTCTGTTACTGATAAATCAGATATATGTACAGCATTTAACAATCATGTTCTGAGCTTTGCTGGTGGATTAAATAAAAATTTATTTTCTACAGGAAATCACATAACATGCTTGGCAAATGCCTTTCTGAGATTGATGTCTGAAATACTCTTCTGTGGTACAGACAACAGGGAGATTGAGTCAATAATTAAATCACTGCAGACTAAGGAACTATCATGGTTATGATTGAGTGTCTAGCAGAATATTAAAGTAATGTGCTGCACGTGTTAGCCCTGTATTTAACCATATTTGTAATTTTTCCTTAAGGAATGGTCAGTTTCCTGAACGATTAAAGTACTCAGTTAAAGCCGTTTTATAAAAAGGGAGAAAGGGATAATGTAGATAATTTTAGACCTATTTCTATGCCATCAGTGTTTGCAAAAGTTATTGAAAAGGCTGTGTATACAGGGATAATTGATTATTTTATATCACACGATTTGCTATCAAATGTACAGTCAGCTTCAGAAGTCGTTTAACAACTGAAAATGCTATATTCTCTTTTCTCTGTGAGGTACTGGATGGGTTAAGCAAAAGGTTTTGAATGCTTGGCAGATTTTTTGATTTAATTAAGGCATTTTATTGTGTTGATCACAAAATATTGCTCCAGAAGTTGGACCATTACAGAATACAGGGAGTAGCTCACAACTGGTTCACCTCCTACTTTAGCAACAGGCAGCAAAAGGTCATTATTCACCATGTTGATAACAGCTGTGAAGTGGGAGGTGCCCGTGCCCCAGGGATCAGTGTTGGGGCCACTCCTGTATCATTATTTATATAAATGATATGCCCTCTAGTATTACGGGTAACTCTAAAATATTTCTGTTTGCTGATGACACTAGCTTGGTAGGAAAGGATATTGTGTGCAACATTTGCTCAGTTTCAAATAGTGCAGTACATGACATAAGTTCATGGCTTGTAGAAAATAAACTAACGCTAAATCACAGTAAGACTCTGTTTTTACAGTTTCTAACACACAATTCAACAAAACCTGACATTTTAATTTCACAGAATGGGCATATGATTAGTGAAAGTGAACAGTTCGAATTACTAGGTGTTCACATAAATAGTAAGCTGTCGTGGAAAGCCCACATTCAGGATCTTGTTCAAAGACCTAATGCTGCCATTTTTACTATTCAAACGGTATCAGAAAATAGATCATTCATCACAAAAATTAGTCTACTTTGCTTATTTTCATTCACTTATGTCATACAGTATTATATGGTATTACATTTTGGGGTAGCTCTTCCCACTCTAAAAGGATATTTTTGGCTCAGAAACGGGCAATAAGTGGTGTAAGTTCATGAACCTCTTGTCAACCCCTGTTCACAAGTCTGGGTATTTTGACATTTGCCTCTCAATATATATATTCCTTACTGTCATTTCTTGTTAACAATATTAGCTTATTCCCAAGAATAAGCAGCTTTCACTCGGTTAATACTCGGCAGAAATCAAACCTGCATTTGGATCAGATTTCCTTAACTCTTGCGGAAAAAAAGTGTGTAGTATACTGCTGCATCCATTTTCAATAATCTACCTCTCGAATTCAAAAATCTTAGCAGTACTGCATGCACTTTCAAATCGAAACTGAAGAGTTTCCTCATGGGTCACTCTTTCTATTATGTTCCTTGAGAAATTAAGCAGATTCTTATTGTATTGTTGATTGCATTTACTTAAACGTATGAACTGACTTTTTTGAGTGCATAAATATTTATTTTTAGCTGTTATTACTTTTATGTTGTAATTTCATGTACTGACACTTTCCATGACCTTGGAGATTTGCTCCTCAATTTGGTCCTATGGAACTAAATGTGTAAATAAATAAATAAAATACATTAAAAATATGACAAGACCCCCCCCCCCCCCCCACACACACACACACATATAACACTTAAATACTGTCTTCACAGCCCACTCCTCTAATCTCCGCACTATAAGTTGCAATTGATGGCTTGCTGTTGCAACAGTGGAGGAGGAACAGAAAACAGCACAATCATCCACAAATAAGGAGCACTGTACCTTGCCATAGACGTGATACTGTTTATGGTTATGGGGTAACACTTAAAACAATGCCCTGAGGGACACCATTCTCCTGTTCAAAATGTAAGCCTCATTGATGCAGTTGTGCGAGAATACTGTCTCTGCATGTAGTAACATATGCATTACTGATATCAAAGAATATGTCGATACAGTGATGTTTATGTAGGAAAGCCTGCTGAATATCAATTTCTAGCAGGGTCAGGTTGTCGACAGTGGATTGAAATCTCCAGAATCCACACTGAGAGGGGCGAAGGAGCTGCCTGGTCTCTAACAAGCAGATCAGATGATGGTTAACCATTCGCTCCAGGGTCTTTCCGAGATTAAGGTGATACTCCAATAATTACTGGGAAATGAGTGGTCTTTTCCTGCCATATTAAATTAAAACATTCAAAGAGTATTATTTCATTTGATACTGCTGGCCTGCACTACCAGATTTGGTCGTGATCAGGTGCCATGTCAAACGTCTCATACAGCACCAATTCCAGCTCTCGCATTGAGAAAGGGGAGTTGTAAGATTCAGAACTGTTGGATCTGAAGTCCAACTTTCCCCTCTCTATAGTTGCACAGTAGCAACAAAATGCCAGATCCTGGCTTGTATTGACAGTAGTGTTTACAAAATTCTCTGCCAGTGTCTGAGCAATGTCTCTGGGCATTGTCTGGAGACACTCACGTTTCAGCACTGTCATTGGTAAATGACTGTGTTTACCAGAAGTCCTCCAGATGTCTTCCCATACTGTGGTAGAACAAGTGGAATAGTTGATGGAGGGAACAGTTGATGGAGTCCAGGAACTCTTGCCATGACCTTTTCTTACTCTCCTTAATTATGAGTCGAGTCTTGGCTATCACGACTCGAAAGGCTATGAGGTTGTCTGCTGTTGGGAGGCACTTAAACCAGCAAAGAGCCACCTGTCTAAGATAGCTGAGCGGCACTTATTAGCCCACCAAGATGATTGGAAGACTTTTGGATGGATAAGTCATCAGCGCAATGGGCCATTCCTGTGATGTGGTCCACCCATTCCTGGATGCTGTCATGGTGTTCGAACAATGGCAGCTGTTTGAACAGCATCCAGTTAGCCCTGCTGACCATCCATTTTGGTGGAATATTTTCAAGCAATCCTCCATTCAGTAGGTGAATGTGGAGTGGGAAATGGTGACTGGAATGAAGGTCATCAATAACTTCCCACTGAACAGTCTGTGAGGGCTGGAGAGCAGGGAGAAAGGCCAATGGCTGAGAATGACCCAGTAGCGAAACAGAAATGAGTGGGAGTACCAGTGTTTAGGATGCACAGCTCTTGAGGTGTCAGGAGGCTCTCCAAAACCCAACCCCAAGGGCAAGTAGAGGTCACGTCCCATAGGATATGATGGGCATTGAAGTCTCCCAGAACTAGAAATGGTTTGGGGAGTTGTTCTGTAAGATCCATAAGATCTGCGAGAGCCTAAGAGTCTACTGTGTCTAGCAAAGGTAAATCCAGTGAGCAAACTGTAATCCTCCGAAGTTCATGAATTTCAACTGCAACTGCTTGCAGGTCAATAGCCAGGGGGAGAGCAGAGAATTGATGCATGTTACTTATGAACACAGCAACCCCTCCCTTGGTCCCTTCTCCAGTCAGGTCATTCTTGCAACAGAGTGTAGTGCCCCATCAGATGCTTTAAAATGTGTTTCCTGCAAACACATGCACAGGAAGTGTTCCTGTGCTAGAAGCTTCAGTTCCTCCACATGTGTCCTGAACCCATTAACACTCCACTGGAGGGTGGGAGCCATCTATCACAGGGGTAGAATTTTCATCCTGACTTTCTGCCATGGAGCGGAGCCCACAATTGATGGAGGCTCAGTCTTGGACTAAGATGATTGCCCCAGTCCAACATCAAGAGCCATCACCTCTAAAGAAGAACTGAGATAGATATCATTGAGGGTAACGTCGACGTCATCAGGCTGACTACTTTCTGATTGCATCTGTGGTGAATGTTTTGGCACTGATTTTTTCCCTGTGTAGGCTTTGCAGGCACAACTGCAGCTGTGGTTGCAACAGCACTGGCCAGCATATCAGGCTGAACCTTTGAAGGAGCACTCCACAATGATGGCATTCATGGCTTTTCCTTGAGTTCTGGGGGGATGGACAGCAGCAGCGCAAGTGCACGGACAAATGCAGATATTAGTGCTGACACTAGAAACCTCTTTTCGTGTTGCAGCATCAGCTTTCTGCAGTGGCTGTTTAAGAACCACAGTGCAGGAGGCAGTGAAAGTTGGGGGCAGCATGGCTTTATACATTTATTTGGCCTCTTTATATGGGATGCAGTTCATAGTCTTAAGCTCTTGTATCTTCCGTTCTTCAAGATACACGCTGCAGTCTCAACTCCAGACAGAGTGAGCTCCAGAGCAATTCATATACTTCAATGGAGAGGAACAAGGGACACATGTCAGCGGCCTTACTGCATTTGCCACAAGTAGCTTTTCTGTGAAATCCAAGAGTAGTATGCCTAAAATGCTAAAATTTGAAACACCACATTGGGTTTAGTACATCATGATGTGTGCTTAGATGAAGTAAACCTGCCTTAACATGCAATTTAATGTCAAGAAAAAGGAGTTTGATTTTATAAGATCCGCATCCACCCACTTTATGACATTTTGCATGCTGAGTATAGCTTAGAGAGCCCACTCATCTTTCAGTTCCTCCTTGGAAATATCCACCAGATCCCTGCATGTCACAACACCTTTACTGTAATTCAAGATGGTGTGCAGCTCACTTTTGATGGCATATTCCCCAAGGCAATGCAGTTTCTATAGGTTCGTAACTTGTTGGAGACAGCTGTTTCCACCAAGTGTCCCATTAGGCAATTGCATCATGATGATGATGATGATGATGAGGTCCCATAATCTGAGAAGCATAGGGGACGATGCGGGAGAGCCGCACTGCTTGTACTAGGCAAGATCCTAGTGGAGGTGGCTTGCCATGGCCTTCCTCTGAGCGTAATGATGATGATGATGATGATGAAGACGACACAACAACACCCACTCATCTTGAGGCTGGAAAAATCCCTGACCCCGCCAGGAATCGAACCTAGGACCCCACGTGCGGGAAGCGAGAACGCCACCTCAAGACCATGCAATCGCATAACTGATTTTAAACTGCCTGCATTGCCTTATAGCCCTTTTTGAATATAGAAAGGCAAAACTTTCTTGAAGCTGCCTTCTTTCCTTTTTACTATTAAAAACACATTCTAACAGCCAGCATGTGTTCTGTTAGTAGACCCAAAACTCTTAGACTTTACTCCTGAGTCAGAAGGACTGGCTACACCAGCCCTCATATATGATTTGGTGTTAATAGTTACCGGTGGCCCACTCTTTTCATTGAGAGGAGGAGGGCAGAGGGTGAGGGTGAGGGTGAGGGTGAGGGGGAGGGTGAGGGTGAGGGGGAGGGGGAGGGGGAGGGGGAAGGAGAGGGGGGGAGGAGGAGGAGGAGGAGGAGGAGGAGGAGGAGGAGAAAGAGGAAGAGATAATTTTGAGGGTTCCAGCTTGGTCCCACAAGCTGCTAGGGAAATAAGCCCCACCTGCCTAAGTGAGCCTAATACACTCCTGGAAATTGAAATAAGAACACCGTGAATTCATTGTCCCAGGAAGGGGAAACTTTATTGACACATTCCTGGCGTCAGATACATCACATGATCACACTGACAGAACCACAGGCACACAGACACAGGCAACAGAGCACGCACAATGTCGGCACTAGTACAGTGTATATCCACCTTTCGCAGCAATGCAGGCTGCTGTTCTCCCATGGAGACGATCGTAGAGATGCTGGAAGTAGTCCTGTGGAACGGCTTGCCATGCCATTTCCACCTGGCGCCTCAGTTGGACCAGCGTTCGTGCTGGACGTGCAGACCGCGTGAGACGACGCTTCATCCAGTCCCAAACATGCTCAATGGGGGACAGATCCGGAGATCTTGCTGGCCAGGGTAGTTGACTTACACCTTCTAGAGCACGTTGGGTGACACGGGATACATGCGGACGTGCATTGTCCTGTTGGAACAGCAAGTTACCTTGCCGGTCTAGGAATGGTAGAACGATGGGTTCGATGACGGTTTGGATGTACCGTGCACTATTCAGTGTCCCCTCGACGATCACCAGAGGTGTACGGCCAGTGTATGAGATCGCTCCCCACACCATGATGCCGGGTGTTGGCCCTGTGTGCCTCGGTCATATGCAGTCCTGATTGTGGCGCTCACCTGCACGGCGCCAAACACGTATACGACCATCATTGGCACCAAGGCAGAAGCGACTCTCATCGCTGAAGACGACACGTCTCCATTCGTCCCTCCATTCACGCCTGTCGCGACACCACTGGAGGCGGGCTGCACGATGTTGGGGCGTGAGCGGAAGACGGCCTAACGGTGTGCGGGACCGTAGCCCAGCTTCATGGAGATGGTTGCGAATGGTCCTCGCCGATACCCCAGGAGCAACAGTGTCCCTAATTTGCTGGGAAGTGGCGGTGTGGTCCCCTACGGCACTGCGTAGGATCCTACGGTCTTGGCGTGCATCCGTGCATCGCTGCGGTCCGGTCCCAGGTCGACGGGCACGTGCACCTTCCGCCGACCACTGGCGACAACATCGATGTACTGTGGAGACCTCACGCCCCACGTGTTGAGCAATTCGGCGGTACGTCCACCCGGCCTCCCGCATGCCCACTATACACCCTCGCTCAAAGTCCGTGAACTGCACATACGGTTCACGTCCACGCTGTCGCGGCATGCTACCAGTGTTAAAGACTGCGATGGAGCTCCGTATGCCACGGCAAACTGGCTGACACTGACGGTGGCGGTGCATAAATGCTGCGCAGCTAGCGCCATTCGACGGCCAACACCGCGGTTCCTGGTGTGTCCGTTGTGCCGTGCGTGTGATCATTGCTTGTACAGCCCTCTCGCAGTGTCCGGAGCAAGTATGGTGGGTCTGACACACCGGTGTCAATGTGTTCTTTTTTCCATTTCCAGGAGTGTACAACTGAGGTGCAGCAGGGTCCCCAGAGGTTGCCCACTAATGACTGTCCCACCTCAACAACATGCACCTCATCAGTGGGCAGCACACTTTGAGATTGAGGCGTTTTTCATAGAGGTTTTTACCATCCTTGCAATCCGGGCAGTTAAGCCAAAATCCCCGTTCCCTGTGACACACAATGTTCCACTGCCACACCATACAGTGGTTGCTGAAGCATGTCCAGAACTAATGATGAAGGCGACTGGTGGTGCTTACTAGTCCCCAGCTCAGGAACTCTGTGGTCTCCAAGCCTATACACAGCAGATGAATGCTGAGATCCTGAGGGAGTAGCTACCAGGAGGTTTGCCTTTGATCTTGATGGTGTGAACCTTTGTGGTCACTGTGGGACACCATTTTCCATTCGATGTACATGGTACAAATTAACTGTTTGTTTTGAACATTTTTTGAATGTTGATGATGTCCATTTTGTGAAGTGTAATACATATATCCCATAGAAGGTTGATTTCTGCACATCCTGGACAATAATTTTCCGTTGCCCTCATGATGCATATGGTGAGTCATTACCAGCTAACATTTTTCCTGCCACAATTGTTAACACAAAAATTTAAATGAGCTTTACTAAAGACTGAACTTGTGACCTTGCACTCAAGGAGTTTCTTGTTAGCACTTCAGATTTCGACTGCTTAACAGGATATTTTTCTACTGAGGTATAGTCCCATAAGTTTGTATTCTTACTGATGCAGCTGCTATGGTATTTTTTCAATTTAAAACTATTGACTATTGTTGACAAATGATATAATATTTATTATTGCACAAAAATTTTCTAAGTATAAATCTAATACCATAAAAGCACATTATTACAAAATAATAGTACTGAGTAATTTTGTACCGAGAAACTTCTGCTGTGAAAAGTTCATGCAGTTTTTTTCTTTGTGCTAATGTTTCCCTTCTGATTTTGTTCTTCATGTCATGTAACTGGGCAATATGACCTTTATAGTATGCCAACTTGTCCTCATATTCCTGAGGCAGGATTGTGCACATAGCCCCAATTTTGTCTTTCCCTTCCTTAGAACATCCATCAAAATTTCCTGTAACAAAATTTCACTTTTCTGTAATGGTAAACACAAAGGCAGTAATGACCAAACACACAGAGAGAAATTAAAACTATGTCATAAATTCTCTGAAGCAGGATATCCTCCCCCAAAAAAAATCAGAAAAATGAGAAAATAGTGTTTGTAAAAGCCATAAAACACAAATGTGCCTGCTTCTTATGCTTTTTGTTACACACACCAGTTGACTGTCACCACTGGAACTGTGTTTTATACATATTAGTAGAAACTAACTGCCATAATACTCGATAAATGTGTTGTATTTATCATTCAATCTGTGTGCACTGTTCACCATTTAGAATTCCCAGCGTAAAGGTACACACACACACACACACACACACACACACACACACACACACAGGAGTTACTAACGTGTTGTCAGAGGAAGTTGATTACCTTACGGTGACAATTCTAAATGGTGAACAGTGCACACAGATTGAATGATAAATACAATGCATTTATCGAGTTTTATGGCAGTTACTTTCTACTAAGATGCATAAAACACAATTCCAGTAGTGACAAACAACCAGTGGGGGTAACAAAAGGCATCAGAATCAGTAGGTCATTACATAAAATACTGTGAGGTCTTAAGAAATAGTACAAAAGAGGATCGGAGCACTAGCTTTTTAAATGTGCTCAATGTCTTCACTATACAATGAGTTGTTACCTTTACTCCTTTATTTATATTTATTCTAAGATCAAAACAGCATGGGATATAGTGGAAAAGATGAAAGGGAAGCAACAGAAAGGTTCAGTTATCAAGTAACTGAAATTAGAAAGTAAATATGTTACTGGCAATACTGATATATGCAAAATTAATCAAAACTTCATGCACAACATCAGTTACATAGATTTCATACAAGGCTTTTTAAGCAAACCGAAGGAGGTGAAACTACTACAGAGTAATAGTAAGAACATTGAGGAGATTGGTAGCTCATCGAAGTGACCATTAGTTAGTTTCATGATACACACATCATATTCACGAGGTACATTATAATATGAAACATGTTTGATGCATGAAAGATTGCAGAGAAAACTTTTAGGTAGTATCTACAGGATTGTAATTGGATAATTATTCTATTAATGGTATGGAATGAGTTGGCAAGGAGAAGTAAATTTTATTTAAATTTAAAAAAACTTCCCCTGTCTGTCAGATATTTTATTTAAATGAGTAGATCAGTAGTCACTTGTATTCAGTAGGCACAAAGTAAGCTCTGGTTACCCAACATAAACTAGAAACAATGGCAAAACTAATTGGAACAGTAAAGTTTCACAGCATTCCTTACATAGATTGAAAAATGTAGACATAACATATTTTTTGATTAAATCTGATTTTTCTTGACCTTAATAGATCATCAATTAAGCTGGACAAGCAGGGTATAGAAATTAGGCAAAAACTGGAGGCTGAATCTGTTGGTTGGTTGGTTTGTTTGGGGAAGGAGACCAGACAGTGTGGTCATCGGTCTCATCGGATTAGGGAAGGACGGGGAAGGAAGTCAGCCGTGCCCTTTGAAAGGAACCATCCCGGCATTTGCCTGGAGCGATTTAGGGAAATCACGGAAAACCTAAATCAGGATGGCCGGTTCGGGATTGAACCGTCGTCCTCCTGAATGCGAGTCCAGTGTCTAACCACTGCACCACCCCGCTCGGTGCTGAATCTGTGTCAGAGTAGAACAAACAAAGGTGACTGCAGGGAATCATATAAAACTACAGGAGTAACTGAGAAATAGGTATCAGAAAGTTTAAATGAAGTAGGAGGGTATCAAAAAAACTAATGAGGGAGACTGTTTACAGGAAATAAGTACAATTGTGGCTGTTACAGACTCAAAGGTGTAGCCAGAACAAGTGATAGATCACAAGTCAGTTGTTCAAAATTTGGAGCCACAGCCCATCCCTGACATGTGTTCCTGAGAAAAAACAGTGGATTCTTAGAACCTTCGAGAGCTGGTGAATTGATTATGAGGAGTTTTTCCCATGTACTGCTTGATGATTCATTTCATGTGGAGTTCAAGTCACAAGGTTTTGAACCTAGTTGGAAAAGAGTAAGGTATTGATCTCTTACTTTGTATTGACATTTTTCTGTTATAATCAGGTGGTTTTCTTTTTTTTTATTTTCTTTTTTTAGTGTTTTTCTTCACATGGCGATTGGTGTGAAATGTGGAGAAGATTCTTTCAGTATGATCATTAAGTATTGGTAATTGTCAGAATGTCCCTCCTATTTACACTGTCAGAAAGAAAAGTTTGTAACACAGAAAGATGATGTCAAATTTGATCTGATTATGGCATATGTCACCTGAGGGATAATGGTTTCAATGTTATCCGCTATCAGATAGTGTAGTGGCATAGCAGCCAGAGTGCCACCTGTGTCTACCCTTTAATAGGGATTGCTTACAGCCAGAAGGCTCAGTGTGATGCAAAAGTGTGGAGTAATCAGGCAACCATGCCACGGAGATGCACTCGTACTTCCAACAGCCATCCAAGTGATTTAGAAAGGGGTCAAATTGTGGCCTTCTGAGTAGTTGGCTTTCAGAGAATTGCCACCCAAGTTAGACATGCTGCATCAGTTGTGTGATTATGCTGGTATCAGTAGTTATGTTACTGTTCTCACACCCATACATGAGGTTCTGGATGTCCACACAGTAGAGATGCCTGCCAGGATCATCATATTGTAAGGGCTGCAATGGCAATTAGTACCGCTACCATAGCACAGATAAGAAGGCTTTTGAGCCCAGACATGTCAACACAAACTGTTGTATACTGGTTGTTACAGTGCGACTACAAGCAAGCACATCTCTAGCCCATCTTCCACTCACACCACAACATCAACATGCACGGCTAGACAGGTGCCATCAAAGGATCACTCAGACGATAGAATGGTGTGCCTTGTCTTTAGCAATGAAAGCAGATTCTGTCTGCATGCAAGTGATGGTCATTTTCCCATATGATGTAGACCTGGTGAGCACTGTCTCATCTCATAGAGTTCATTCATCCAAGACACACTAGCCACGCCAGGCCTTATAGTCTGGAGTGCGATAAACTATAAGTCTTGTACACCTTTGATGTTTCTGAGGGTTTCACTAACCAGCACTTGGTACATGCACAATGTTGTTAGACCTGTTCTTTTGCTGTTCTTGCAACAGGAACATGACGTGTTATTCCAGCAGGAAAATGTCCACCCACAAACTGCCTATGAAGTTCAATGTGCTCTGGAAGACAGAGCAACTTCATTGGCCAGCACGATCCCCAGGTTTGTCTCCAACAGTGCAAGTTGGAGAGGATGAGAAGCAACTCGCATGACTCATCAACCAACAACTCTTACAGAACTACATGAACAGGTTGAGCAGATGTGATTTAATGTATCCCAGGACAGTAATTGCCATCTGTGCGATTGACTGTACGCCAGAGTCAGTGCCTGGATTAGCTCCTGTAGAGGCTCCACCACGTACTAATATGGGTGTTGCAGCAAGGGCCGATACCTGGTATCTCAGAACTGCTTGTGCTATTGATCTGTAAATGTAATCATTTCATGTATGTTGCAACAATAAATCTTGAGTTAAGTAGACTCCTGTAAAAGAGTTTACCATTCTTTTTTCTTTTTTTTGCTCTTTCATGACTGGTTTATAGATATATATTATAACGGCATATTGTGGAACTCCTTGTTGAGTGATATGATGCAGTAGTATGATACTGATGATGATATTACTGTGATTCTGATTTGATGATGAACCTGTTGGGATCAGTTGAGTGTCCTGATTTTGATCCTCAATTAGAAAGTGAGTGGGATTATTGAGAATTTCCTTTTAGTAAAGACTCTAAAACTACAGCATGTCATTACCTTTTAGCCAGTCATGAAAAGAGGACATACAGAGATGAGTGAAGTCAGAAAAGTACGGAGAATGGTGTTAACCTAAGAAATGCTTAGATTTTTGTATGAGGCTCTCACTGTAATAACATTTTATTAATTTTCAGGAGCACTGAAGTCACGTTTTCACCGTAAGCTTTATTGCATATGGACAAATGTACTTATACCTTACACGATGTACCTACTGATATAGTCTCATGTTACTGTGACCACTGAGCCACACCATCTTACTCTCACATGAGTCAGTGGAAGATTTAGTGGTCTTTCTCTCTGCAAAAATTTGTGATATAAATATTTTTTTTATCATCAATGCTTATTTCAAGAAAGAACATGATGTACAGTAAAATCGCATCCCTGTTGTGCAGAGGACAAGGATTCTTTCCCTATTTTACTTTTGACAATGTTCATTTTAATAATGTAAGATTTGATGCTTAAAACACAATTATAAAATTACATCTCTCTTGTGCAGATGAGAAGGGTTCTTTGCATATTTTATGTCTCATTTTCATTTTTAATTAAATAAGACTTCATAATTTGTGTAATGTAAATATTATTTTAAAAGTAAAATAATGTATCCATCTGGGTACATAACTAAGGTTAGGTTTCATATAGATTATTTGAGTCAGATGATGTATGTTTCTCACATAAAGCTAAATACAATTCAATAGTTTACTAAGTATCTTAGTTATTTAATTGTACTGCATGGGTGTCTGATGGGGGACTTCCACTAGCACTGGCCACAACAGTGAGGAGAGAGAAGAGACAAGGCACTGTACAGAGCCCACCAAGGGTGGCAGAATAACTGTCAAGCTGTGTATGTAAATGGGATGACTCATAGAGGAGCTACTCTGAAAACAAGCTGTTCTACCAGGCATCAGCCATGAGGGTGGCAAAGTGGACACGTGCTGATCTGTGCCACATGTAACTGGTGGAACCCACAACCCACCTTGCCACCATGTCTAGGGGACACCTCAATCAATAGCCACCACTGTGTGGCTTCCCACTGGAGACTGGAAGCGCATGTAGTCAACATCTCGATGTACACATTCATAGCCAATACCCACACCATGCTGCTCAAGATAACTACAAACCTGATATACTATATGTAGTACATCATAAATCTTTGATTTGCTCATTCTGCTTAACAGAACTCTTGTACCTTCACTCCTGACGCAAGCAACTTCAGAAAATGTGTGTCCATACAGTTCACAGGCCCACTTATAGAGGGCACCTGGGTCGGCCCCCTGGTGTGCTCTGCTGACCCACAAAGACATGTATTATTTAAGCGATCACAAATGAGTGCTTGGCCTCTCTGTAACATGTATTTCTGTCGTATGGTCAGTGTGTTCAGGACTATGCATAACCTTTACTTCATTGTATCTTACGTGTTTCTCTACAAAGCACTATGCTCCATAAATCACGGTTGTTCTTGTTGCTGCAGTAAATTTGACAAGGAGGATGGGATTACATTTTCTCTGCATGTTCGTGTCAGTGGTAAGTCACCCGATGAACATCTCAATGAAAGAAATACTCCAACCTATCACTGCACAGCAGCAACCTTTAGCGGAACAACAGCAGGCTCTTGCCACTGCTCTAAATCAAGTGGCATCTGTGTGTTCGTGGCAGGTCACTCTCCCAGAAGTGCAACAACCGCACTTGCCAGCATACGATGAATTGGCTGAAGATTGGGATTCCTACGAGACACGGCTACGCCAATATTTCCACGTTTTTTTGCATGGATGATGCAAACCTGTGTAGGGCTTTCTTTCTTTCCTAGCTTTTGGTGTGCATTTATTTGTTGTTGTGCCAACTTGCACCTTTGGAGGAAACAGCCAGTTCATCATTTGATGAACATATTACTGTCACACATGTCATTGCAACATGTGTACAATTCAGAAATGCCAAAACCAATCTTACAAAACCTGGGCTGCAGAATTATGAGGGGTGCACCATCATTGTAAATTTGTCACTAGTACCCATCACATATCATACGCTGATCACACAATACATGATATTACTATTCTCTCGCCACAGGTAGAGAAGTCTGCACAAAAGCACTTCAATGTGAGAATCTGATGTTTATAGATGTGCTCAATATAGCACAGTCCTTTGAAGTGTCAAGGGTTGCAGGTAATCACATATTTGTGTGGGGGGAGATATTCGAAGATGTTCAGTCCACCCGGTTAGGCACGCTGCAAGTGTTCGCGGTGACAGGGACGCCACTGCAGCAGCACAAACTTTGACTCAGCATTGCAAGGGGCAGCATCAGTTACCACCATAGCAGCAACAGGATGCATCACAGCAGCAGCCACATGCCCCCCCCCCCCCCCCTTTCCACCTTCCATCTTGCCCGTACTGTTTCGCCCAACATGAGCATGCTGCATGCTCTAAGTGTTGGATAGTTTGCAACAAGCATCAAGAGAAAGGCCACATTGCATTGGTGTGTAACTCCTATGCAAATGTGATGGACACAGTAGTACTGATGGACAAAAACTGTACCTCTACAATGATTGTTTTCTTGAGCAAATTGTTTATTGACTTGTGTGGGTTTAGTAAACTGCTGAAAATTCCAATGACTTAAGTAAATACACAAACATACGTGGACTTGGGCTCCCCTCCCTTCACACAGATTTCACGGAAGTTGGTTAGCCACAAAAACAGCAGATTTCAAATACTAGGTCAGTTCTCCACTCCTGTCCCTAACAAATCTGTTGTTCGAAACTGCAGGCCTGTTTGGGTTAGATGCATTTCACACTTTCGATTCCTCCATTGAGCATCAGGTAAATTTAGTGCGGCAACTTCAGTTTCACGATTAATGCACAGTCCGTAATAAACACATACCCAGACAGTGTTGTTGTTTCGGGTTCTTTCACTGAATAACACCTTAACAATCTCTGAATGTTGTTTTCTGTTTTCCAGGCTGCAGGTCTCAAGTGCAGACATGTCAAATCTCAGTTTTTTTCAGCTGTTAATTGAGTAACTAGGTTTTGAGGTTTCGTACACAGGGTTCAGACCATTGCATCACAATATTGACTCAACTGTGGCTCTGCTGCAGCTGACCTCCATTAAGGCACTGCAGGCGTTTCTAGGTAATGTTGTGTACTATATAGTTTTTACTGGACGCATCCACTGTTGTTCAACTCCTACAAGTGCTTTTGCATAAAAATGTGTCTTTTTCTGGTGCCCAGTGCGTGACTGAGCATTTGCTTCACTTAAAATTTCAGCGTCAATCTTTCCAGCCGGGTCGGCATTTCATGTTGGCCACAGATGCCTCTCAGCACGGTCTTGGCACTGTGTTGGTGCACAAATACATGGTCGGGTTTGAATGACCCATTGCTTATGCCTCTAAGACTTTTAACACCCACTCAGCAGCAGTATTCTCAGACTGAGAAAGAGACCTTAGCGACTGCATTTGGCCTCAAGAAATTTCACATCTTCTAGTATGGCTCTAAGTTTCATTTAATCACGGATTACAAGCCATTGGTTGTTCTTTTTAACTGTTCAGCTTCCATGCCAGGCAAGGCAGTGCATTGTTTGCAGCAGTGGGCTCTCTTCCTCTCCCATTATCACTATCAAATCCACTACTGGGTGATGGCAAAACATGCCAATGCCAATGCTTTATCTCGTCTTACGACTGGGCTGGACCCGACATTCAATCAGGATGAGCTGCTTTGTTTCTATTTAGATGTTAAGAACCTGAATGTGGTGGATGGTTTTCCCATCACTAGTGTGACAAATGCATCGGCCATCGCCACTGATTCTGGACTTAGTCAGGTCTTTTCTTTTGTGCAGCACGGTTGGCCGGAAAAACCTCCAGGCAATGCTTCAGATTGCTTACATTACAACTACTCCTCCCAGCATCGCCTTTCTGTGTTTGATAGGCTTCTTTTGTTAGCTACGGAGGACACTGGTCCCCGGGTTGTGGTTCCCGCTTCCTTACACTATAATGTACTGCAGCTTTTGCATGCCGGTCTTTGAGGGGCCTCTTGCAACAAAGCTTTGGCCCAACGGCATGTGTACTGGCCAGTCATAAATGGGGACATTACGTAGCTTATCACCGCTTTCCCTCAC
This sequence comes from Schistocerca gregaria, assembly GCF_023897955.1. Taxonomy (NCBI): domain Eukaryota; kingdom Metazoa; phylum Arthropoda; class Insecta; order Orthoptera; family Acrididae; genus Schistocerca; species Schistocerca gregaria. The sequence goes on along the minus strand of NC_064931.1, from coordinate 743,455,410 downwards.
TGTGTTCAGCAAAAGGCAGCCCCACGGATGCCTTTTCCCCCCTGGCCAACGCTTCAGCACCTGCAGGAGCATCTGCATGTCGATTTTTCTGGGCCCTTCCCAAATCAGTATTGGCTCATTGTATTAGATGCCTACTCCAAGCTTCCCTACATGGAATGTTGTCCATCCACATACATTATTTAGCTCTGTCTAAGATTTCTGCAATTGGAGTACTTCTGTATACCATGGTTACAATGGTTACCTGTTTGCTACTTGAGAATTTGCATATTTTTTTCAGGCTAGTGGTGTTTGCCATCTTACAGCTCCCTCATGTCATCCTCAGTCTAATGGGGAAGCCAAATGCATGGTTCAGATGTTTACAACTAGGATGTGGAAGTATGTATCCAGCAGGTCCCTTAAGCAGCTTTAGACCATTTTTTGGGTTCATACCATTTCACACCGGTGGGGGATAAGAGCTTGGTGCAGCTGTTAAATGGGCACCAATCACAGACCCTTCTTCACCTGCTGAATCTGATGCTGCATCAGCCGGCTCCGTGATTGATCGGGCAGGGTGCACCAGTCTGTGCTTATGTTTTCGCCGCTGCCGACCTGGGTGCCTGCCATCATTAAGTGTAGCTGGGGCTGGCGCCTGTGCTTCATCCGCACTCCTGACGGGCAGATGTCCCTTCACTTCGACCAGCTGCACCAACGCACAGCGGGGTCTGTTCTGGTGGGCCCACCACCTCAGTCCCCCCGCCGGCTGCCCATGCTTGCTCCTGTGTTGCATACAGACCGGTTCGCACCACAGCAGCGGTCACGGGTCACTACTTGGCCGATCACTGTCTGGGGTTCCTACTTCTGCCCCCTCTCCTTGACTGCCATCGACAGTGCAGCCCCTGCAGCACGTGGTCCTGTGTGGTCATCATCTCTGACACCCCAGCTGACACCTCCAATGATGATTGGTGACCTCAACGAGGACTACGCTATGGACACACTGTGCCCTATCCCCTACAGCCTCTCATAAGAGGGGGACAATGTGCCAAACCAACCCCTCATCCCTTCTGTCCCTACTCACTGGTGCCTGCCCGTTACATGCTGTAGCAGCCACCAGTGTCCGGCTATGAAATGGATGTTAGCACCGTCACTGGTGTTTTCTGTGACTCGTAATCTCTGTGCCTTGTGAGGTCAGTACTGCTTTTTCTGTACCATGCATTTTTTTCTGTACCATGTACTTTTCTGTGCCTAGTGTTTCTATATATGTGGTTTTTCTTACCCTTGGAACAATGTAGTGATGTACCTTCACTCATAAAGTGTGCGATTTCAGAGAGTGCATGTACATACTGTTCACAGGGACGCTTGTAGAGGCCACCTGGGTCTGCCCTCTGACATGATCTGGTGAGTCACCACAGAAACAGTATTATTTAAGCAATTGCAAATGAGTTCTCTGCCTATTCTGCAATCTGTATTACTGTTCTCCAGTAAATGTGTTCAGTGCTGTGCACAACCTGTAGTTAATTGTTCCTTACATGTTTCTCTATAAAGTACTATGTTCCATAAATATAGCAAGGACACTAGCCAGTTTTACCTTTATTTGTTGGCCAACGTCTAGTGTGTCTAACAAACTTTAGGCACTGCCTCATCATTCAGTGCAAAAAAAAAAAAAAATTAGCACTGCTAGTTCCAAGCCCCCCCCCCCCCCCCCCCCCCCATAAACTCTGCCGAAATGTGCGTGCATGTATTTTTGTTAAAATTGTAAAATAGTCAATATTTCAAATTATCTGAGACATATTATTACTTTTTATGTTGATATGCGCCATGATATTATAGTTGAATTTTTATTCAATTTTTTGTAACAAATTTATGTCTACATGTGGTACTATTATTTGATTATCATTAATTTGCTACTCCACTATTTTATTTTAAATTCACTGTTTCTCATAGTCATTATTTCAATCACATTATTATATTTTTTGTTATAATGTGACACTACATCAGTTCATTCTTTATTGAATATATTTAATATCCATTGTGTTTACGGACACATACTGCACTGTTTAATTGTGATTTACATGTTTTGTACTATTATTTTAAATTCATTGTGACAGAATTCCAAGATTCTTTTTATTATTTGTTCTTTTTGTCTATTGGTCTATTATTAAGAATTTTAATATCTTCACTGCGTTACGTAACTACCAATCTTAAATGACAAAAATTCTGTGATGTATGGGCAGAATATATCTGGTGCATTTTGTTTTCAACAGATGCATGTTGATGAAAGGGCCCAACCAGTGGTGAAAAGCTCTTGTACTACAGTTTATATTCCCATCTGCACTTGCCTATAATCATGAAATGTCTGATGACTGGTCAGAGATATCTGGCAGTGCCCCCAGGGGATAGCATTACCTCTGCAGTTGATGTAACATTTATATGCCAACTTCTCTGGTGGTTTCTGTTTTGCCAGCGTTGTGGGTAGTTGGGGCATTCGGTTCCAATGACTGTGTAGGTAGACGCCGGTCGCTGGGACACTGCCTGGCTACCAGCTGACATGTTTACTCCGTGTCCTATCTGCCAAGGAAAGTGCTGTTTGCTGGGATGGTGCCTGCCACAGACTGTCTGCAGAGGGGCTGTAATACACAGGTGATATTCCACTTTTGCAGACAAGAGGAAGAATTCACCTCACACTTGGTTTTCATATCCCTTCTTATTTTTTGTCATCACTATCAATTTTGGAAAGTAGCTTAAAGTTGACAGTATACCACTGGTTGAACCTCTTTCAGTGTTTAACATCTTGTAAGCCAAAATGATACTAATTTCATTGATTCACATACCCCATGGTGGCTAGAGACTTTAAAGTGTTTCGTTTGATCCGATTAAAGAGTTAGGATTTATTGAACATTCATGAGATACAATTATTGTTTTATCTGGTATTGTACATGATACCTATTGATTTAGTTTCTAGATGTTTATATTTTCACTTAAATTCTGTAAAACAGTGTCCTTGGTGGCAAATGTATTTAGGACTTTCTGTTGTTTTGTTTTATGTATTATCTGTGAATGACATATTTGGTCTTTTGAATACATGACTTAAATAAGAATATATTCCATTAACTTTGGTTAGTGATCCCACCTTTTTCCCCTTACAGTATATACGATGTGTACCAACAATAATATGACTAATAATGTGCAAATGAAGTGTACTTTTATTTTTTGCTGCTGTTACCTCAAGAGAGCAGAAAGCATTGGTTGAGTAACTTGTCCTATGTAGAAAGTTTCAAGTAAGATAGTTAAGTTTCGAATCACTTCAAGATTCCTGTCATCTATGAATGCTATGCAATAAGCACCAGACCCCAATATGAAACTGCACAGCCTTGAACATGGCTGTCATATTCACAATAAGCACAGCCACACAAGAATGCACCTCCACTACCCATTACTCCCCTTTTCCTACACTGCCACATGCATGGCAGTCATTGCTGGTGTATATCATCGCTGTCCACACCTCCTACATGTGGTTTGCTACTGCCAAGCTTTTAATGACAGTGGGGTATCTGCACTATCTGAACACACTGCAGAGTCATGCCTCTGGCCTCATTGCAGTAGAAACTGTAGTGAATGATTGTCTCTATTCTATAAGGATTGTAACTGTCACTGCCACCATCCCTAGTGACACGAACTCCGATACATCATGTAACATTTTAAATTATGTCTATTAATTTCTCGTAACTCTTATTTTCATGCATTAGTAAATCTAAATACACATTCTCTTTTGTAATTTTATTATGTGAAACTTCAGTTATGTCAGATACATGTGCTACATGAAAAGTGATGTTCTGGATATTTGATGTCCTTGTTTTGTCTACATAACAAGTGTGCAGTTCTGATGTCAATTAATGTGAATAAATTTTGTTAAGCATGAAAATTTCGCATTCATTCATCAATGGACCAGGTAGAAGAAACTTAAGTTAACTAACATTCAACATGAATCATTACAGGAGCCATCGGGTTCTGCTAAAAAATTATGTTTCTATGGTTTTAGAGTCTTAGAATTATTCTTTATTAGATGTCATCTTGATAGTATATGTGAACAACATTTGATCTGATTTGATTTCATTTTTTATTTGGTCCTGTTGATTACATGCTGTACAAAGGGAGTACTAATAATATAGGACAAGTCAAGTAAAACAATACAAAATTATGTGAGCATCATGCTTAAAATAGCAGAATAAATAGAACAACATAGTTTTATCCCAGTGCCACAAATAAATAACTTTACTGTCTATCATTATGATTTAAATGGAAGTCAAGATGACGGCAAATAGTAATGGTAAAGTTCTTAGCTTACGCAAAAACTCGTGTTTTGACGAGGAAAAGTGTAAAAAATGCGGAAAAGTACTGAAAACCGGAATCACGTGCAAGGAATGTAATAACTCGTATCATTTTCGATGTGCAAAAGTGGACTCATCTGTAAAGAAAATACTGAATTTATAATATGCTGGAACTGTAGTCAGTGCCGCGTCCAGAATTCAGATAACTATCATAAAGCAAAAATTTGTGAGTGTAGGTGTGAATTATCTGTACTAGTCGGCGATATGGCAAGTGAAATCCAGAGCCTAAAGGCTGAAGTTACTCTCTTAAATAAGAAGTTGTGCGAATTTGAACAACAGCGCCTGATGAACGAATGTAGGCCTAAACTAAAAACCAAGGAAAGCTTTCCTGCCGTCATTACTCAAAACAGGTTTCAAATTCTCGACGAAATAGTTCAGTCCATGCAAACTAGAAGTAATCCTTCAAGCAGCAAAAAAACTGTCAGTGATAAGTTCAGAAAACACCAAGTCCCAAACTCGTGTGCAAAACGTGAAACTGAGTGTAAACAAACCGTCCAAGGAAATGGAATCTGTGAAATTACATGCAAGAAATCGTCCCTAGAGAAAAACAGATGAAACGACTACAATCAGAAACACATCGGTGTTTACAGGCCACCTGCAGCAAATACACATACCTTTTTTGTAAATCTTCCTGACTTGCTTGTATATATAGACACAACATTTTCTGGGCCAAATGGTCATGTAAATATTATAGTTACAGGGGATATAAATATAGATTTATTAACAAATGATGTCAGCACCAAAAAGTTATATCGTCTGTGTGATGAATTTAACCTGACCCCACTCATTCGGGAACCCACTAGAGAAATTGGCAATAGTAAAACATGTCTTGACAACATAATAACAAACATGACCCACCTATCCCACAGTGCATCGGTTTTAAAACTAGCCATCTCAGATCACCATGCAGTACAGCTTAAATTGGAGCTCCATGAGGCCTCCACTGTCACTACAAAGCAACAGTTTGTAACTAAAAGAATAATGTATAATGACAACATAAACAGACTAAACTGCATGCTAGCACAAATAATATGGTTTGAAAATAGTAGCTTTTCACATGATACCTTTGCTGCTGACTTCTATTACTGCCTTGATACCACATGCCCAGTTGTAATCACAAAAATGAAACAAACAAAAAATATAAACAAAAATATTTGGGTAAATAGTAATGTCACTGAAGTGAGGGAAAAATTAAAACTACTCCACAGTGCAATGCTGAATAATAGAGAAATTCCTGAGGTAAAGGAAGCCTTCAAAATATATTAAGCTCACAGACCAGGGGCAACTATGTTGCAAATAAGCTTCAAAACTCACACAACGTAACTGCTGGCATCTGGGCAGTCATAAACAGTTTTAGAACCTGCAATGACAAATCCTATATGGACTTTACTATTAACCACAATGGTATGCTCATAAAAGACCAACTGGAAATTGCAAATATTTTTAATGAATACTTTTCTTCCGTAGGGGAAGCCATAAATGGCAAACATAAAAACATGCATTACAGTTTTAAAGGTAATTCATGTGACCATAGTATATATCTAGCCCCCACAAACTGTGCAGAAATAATGGGCATCATTAGCTCTCTAAAACCCTCTAATTCAGATGGGCATGATGGCCTAAATACCAATGTTTTAAAAGCCTGTAGCCAAAATGTCTCTGTACCTCTGTCTGCAGCAGTCAACAATATAATAGAATCAGGCACCTTTCCAGACAGACTCAAAATAGCACAGGTAACACCCATTTTTAAGAAAGGTGACAACAACAAAATAGAAAACTACAGACCATCCTTCCTGTCTTTTCCAAAATAGTTGAGAAAGTTATATACAACAGGATTATAAACTTTCTTAACAAACACATCCTGATGTTCAAAAATCAAAATGGATTCCTAAAAGGTAAATCAACTAGCACTGCAGCTGCTCAACTAATTGAAGAATTGATAGGGTGTATCGAAAGCAAGGAACATGTGGCAGGTGTGTACCTAGACCTGGAAAAAGCCTTTGAATGTGAATGTTGACATCCTATTAGACAAGCTATGGAAAATGGGCATTAGAAGCGCTGCTTATGACCTAATAAAGTGTTATATAAGCAATAGAAAACAATTTGTTCTACTTAAAACGGAAAGTGGCGTCTACAAATCTGAGATCACTTGCATAAAATATGGTGTGCCCCAGGGCTCGGTGTTGGGCCCCCTTCTGTTCTTGATCTATGTAAATGATATTAAATACTGTACTATAAATTCCAAAATTGTTCTGTATGCCGATGACATGTCCATTGTATGTAAAAAGGAATCATGTAATGAACTAGAGGCTGAGTGCAATAATGTGACAAAAGAAATTGTTCAGTTTTTTAATGAAAGCCATTTAAATGTAAGCACCAGTAAAACATGTTTGATGGAGTTTAACAAAAGTAGTTTGAATACTGAAATTAAATTATACATGGGCAACGAATTGGTAAAGAAAGAGTCTGGTGTAAAATTCCTTGGCATAACAATCCAAAAGCAACCCGAAATGGGACACATATATTGACTCCCTAGCAACTAAGTTGTCAAAAAATATATTTGCAATCAGTACTATTAACAAGTTCTGTAGAGACACCGTAGTCCTAAAGACTGCATACCATGCTCTTTTCTCCTCTCACTTCAACTACGGTATTGAAATTTGGGGGGCAACAACCAAAGCTAATCTAGATAAGCTACTCATTCTTCAAAAAAGGGGTGTGAGAATAATCTGTGGAGCAAAATATAGGGAATCTTGTCGCAACTTGTTTCCAAAAACAGAGGTGTTAACTGTTATAAACACATACATTCTAAAAGCCATATTGCTTGTGAAGACTGCACCCAAACACTTATTCAGATTTTCACCAGTACAATACTAGCAATAAAGAAAGATTTTACATTGGCAGCCACAGAACAGCACTTTACGAAAGGGGGCCTCAGTACGCAGGTATAAAATTAGCTAATGCACTGCCTAGTGCAGTCATGGCTCTTCCTACAATTAAACTGAAACATCAACTTAAGAAATTTTTAGTAAAACACCCTTTCTACTCATTAGAAGAGTACCATACTTATATGAAGAACAACAAATGCTTTGTGAAATTATGTGAATAGAAATCAGTAAACATCTTATTGTAATTTTGTTGTAAATTAATGACGTATTGAGAAGAATGTGTCTTGCGTATTTTACAAATAACTTTAATCATTACTGTTTCTTTGTACATGTGCAGTGTACCATTCGATGTTGAATAAAGCTATTATTATTATTATTATTATTATTATTATTATTATTATTATCATTATTATTAGAATCATTACAAATTGTCATAGAGTTTGCAGGTATATTATTCTGTTTAAGTTTTATGGATGACATTGAGCTGTTCAGCTCTTGTGGAACTTTGTACCTCTATTTTAGGGCAACTTGAGACAGCAAATTTGTATTCACATGGATCAATATAAATGGAATTTTGTTTGTTGTGTTTACATAGGATAATAATTATTATACTTACTTTGTTACTGGTGCACCATTTCTTGTTTTGCCACCTGACTTTTTGTATAAGGAGCAATCAAATGAAAATGAGACAGATGGAAAAAAGTGAGTTAACTGTTTAACATTTCAAAAATACTTTCCATAATTGTTAACACATTTATACCTACATGAAACAAGATTATCAATGCTTTGAGGGAAAAAAAATGTTTGTGGTTGCCTACACAACCATGATTGTATCCAGGCGCACACCTCTTCATCTGGACCAAATTGGCTGTCACAAATGTCTGTCTTATGGGTGCCAAAACATGGAAATCACATGGGGAGAGATGGGGACTGTCTGTAGGATGTGTAAGTTTCCCCAGCAAAACATCTGGAGCATAGCCGAAACAACCTTGACAACACATGGGCCCACTTTCATGTTGCCAAGGTTGTTTCGACTACACTGCAGAAGTTTCTCTGGGAAGCCCTTACACATCCTCCCTATAGTCCTAATCTCTCCCCATGCCATTTCCATATCTTTGGGGGCCATAAGAAAGACATTCAAGACCACTGATTTACTTTGGATTAAGAGATGCGTATCTGGGTACAATCATAGTCCAGCAGGCAACTGCTAACATTTTTCCATGATGCATTGGCCATCTTGTCTCACCATGGGACAAATTTATTAACTGTTATGGCAATTACTTCTGAAATAATAAACAGTTTACTTACTTTTTTCCATCTTCTCATTTTCACTTGTCTGCCCCCTATAGTTTTAAGTTAGTTCTTAGAACCTGGAGATACTTCAAGCCACCAATATGAATACAGTGCTGACAGTTTCTTGAGAGAATGACTACTACTATTATTTATAAGATTCCATTTTTTATTGCTGCTGTATCCAAACAACACAGTCTTATTGGCCTGCAGAGGGTATTTTATGAAAATTAAAAAAAGAAAGAAAGAACCATCTAGTTTCTACATTACTCACTAGACACAGCAGTTTGTACAGAGAGTAATATTTACCTCATTTATTTTCTGATTTGTGTAGTTGTAAGTTATCAGTTACAGAATGACTGATTCAATGTGAATAGTTGTGTACTTACCTAGAAACCACATGTGACAAAACATTAAGCACACAAGTTCATTTGGCTTCTGCAATATAACAGGAGTTTTGTTAATGGAGTCAGTATGTAGATGTTTTATGGCTAGAGAAATATTAGTGTACTTAGACTTAGAGTTTTATCAATGATGTTTAAGTGCTACATTGTCATTATGAAGTTTACCAGGACTTTTATGCAGGATCTAGACTGAAAAACTGCAGTAACTTTGAACCATCTCACTCAAAAAGAGGGTTAATATGAACATTTGGCACTTTCTTGTTGTTTAGGTATTTGACCGACTCCAATCCCTAGAATTGAAGCCCCCCTCCCATGATTATTTTGAGATATAACATAATATGTGTCCTCCCAAAGTTCCCACTCCCCACAGGGGCAACCCTCCCACTGAATGTGGGCCTGGTGGAAATGGGAACGCTTGTACAGGATGCCTAGCCAGTCTGAGTCATTGGGAGTAATTAATTCAGTACTTGATTGAGAACCTAATTTTCTTTTGCATTTGAAGCTGCGACCCACTACCAGCATGAGTTCCTACAGTGCCTAGGTGCCATGTAGGACAGTGGCATCAGCATCACACCACCATTTGCGATACTTTACTGCGAAAACCAGCCTAGCCAATCAGATGTGGGAGAAAGGTGGCATCTAATGAATGCTACCACACTGTGGACCTCTGAGCACAGATTGGTTGTCTCTTTTGATCTGGTCATCTAGCAGAGCAGTTGGCTTTATGCTGTATGTCTCTGACTCTCTTGTGTGACATACTTCTTACAGAGCAGATGGGTTAGGTCATTTGCTTCTGGTTCTTTTCCTCTTGATCAGCCATCAGCTCATTTAAACATGAAGTAACTAGAGTATATCAGAATATTGTATATTCAACTCTTTTATTTAAAAAATGTAAAAAAAATGAACCTATATAATGAACTTCCCACACCCTTCCTCATCCATCCTGACCAGGCTCCACTTCATTCACCGTGCAGCTCTGCCAGAGCCAATAGATTCCCACAAAATGCATGCTAACTCCAAAGAGATGGGGAATGGGCATCTAAGAAGTATGTTTCTTTGGTAACAACACAGATTAGAGAACAAGACAAATTTTGTCGTTGTTGTTGTTGTTCCAGCAGGTAACAGTAAAATCCACTGGATCATCACATTGAGGATGTTGCCAGTAGGTATGAAGGGGGCCAGGACAGGTCCCACTCCAGGATCATTTATTTATTTATTTATTTATTTCTTACTCCATCAATCCAACTGTCAAACTCACAAGAATATGGTGTGAGTCAGTATACAATCTATACATAGGTAGTATTAAAGCAATCAATCATACAAAAGTAATACTCCATGTTTGTATTACATGTATGTGGTAATAATGACAGATTACAGCAAACATTAGATAGAGAAAGTGAAAAACAAACACAAAATCAGTAAACATAACTATGAATATTACATGAGTGCAGTACCTACATCATTGCTCAAACTTACACTATAGTATATCACACTCAAAATTTCTGGTTCACAGATCTATTAGGTTTTTTTCACTTGGGCTAAAAAAACTCTTCTAAACTATAAAATTACCTTTCCAGTAGAAATTGCTTTAGATGCTCCCTAAAAGAGGAATGATTATCAAATTTGCTTTTAATATGTGGAGGGAGAGCATTAAAAAGTTTTGCACCAGAAAACTGCACACCTTTTTGCACCATAGTCAGGTTTTTACAACCATTGTGGAAATTGTGCTTTCTCCTAGTATCATATCCATTGTATTCACTATTTGTTCTACAAAAATCAGTATTTTTACTGATGAAACACATAGGAGAAAATATGTACTGGAAGTAACAGTAAGAATCTTTAGTATTTGGAAATGATTTCTACTACTACATATAGAGCCTATGCCACTAATTATTGTTCCAACACATTATTGGACCAAGAGTATTTTCTTAGCTAGTGTTTGGTTTCCCAAAATGTAATACCAAATGTTATAAGAGAATGGAAATATCCATAGTATGCTACTTTCATTATGTCTACATTTCCGCTCATGGAGAGAACGTGTAGGCAAAAAAATCGATGAGCTGAGTCTCTTCTGAAGATTTATTACATGATAAGACCAGTTTACTCCGGACTCAATTAAACACCTGAAAGCTTCATTGTTTCAACTCTTTATATTGACTCTGGGCCACACTTCACAGTTAACCCATCCTCTGTTTCAGCTGTTGCAGTGAAATGAATATAGTTAGTCTTATTAAAGTTCAACAAGAGTCCATTGATGCTAAACCATTTTATTAAATCAAATAGAATATTCTTAACAAATCCATGAAGATCTTCAAATGTACAACCATCAGTCATAATGTTGCAGTCATCTGCAAAAATGGTAAAAAAGCACTGTAGCTTTGTACATTGAGGTAGGTCATTGACAAATATAAGGAACAGTAAAGGACCAAGAATTAATCCTTGGGGCACTCCAGATTTAATGGTTCTCCAATTAGATGAAACCAGGCCACTATGGATCTCATCAATACTATCTACTAATACTTTCTGCTTTCTACCTTTGAGTTATGATACCAACCACTTATTTGCTGTGCCACTTATTCCTAGTAGGCCTGCTTTCTGTAATATGATTTGGTAGTTCACAGTGTCAGAGGCTTTTGACAAGTCACAAAATATTCTTCTCGTTTCCACTTTGTCATTAACTGAATCCAGAACTTTCTTTGTGAAAGCATAGATTGCTTATTCGATTGATAGACTCTTCTAGAAACCAAAACAGACTTTTGCTGAGAATTTTATATTTATCTAGATGTTCCAAAATTATTGTATACATAAGCTTTTCCAGAAACGTTGAAAGAGCAATTAGAAGGGAAATTGGCCTGTATTTTGTGACTTCAGTTTTTTCACTTTTCTTGAAAAGGGGTTTTACAACAGCACATTTGAGTATGTTAGGTACAGTTCCTTGTTGTAAGGATGCATTGAAAATGTGGCTAACTACACCACTAATAGAAACACAGCCCTCTTTTAGTAAATTATTAGAGACATTATTTACCGCAGTGGAATATATATTCTTGAGGGAGATGATTCTTCTTTTAATTTCAGATGCTTTGATAGGTCTAATATGAATTTTACCTGTATGTTTGGGTATAGTCTTTTGCATATGGCTCAGAACTTCATTAACAGAGCCCTGCAGCCTATTTGTTCTGAAACTGACAAGAAGTAGTTGTTGAAAATATTGGCTATGTTTTCAGGATCATGAACTAGATTTCCTTCATGTTGTATTTTGTGTTCTTCAAAAGTTCTTATGGTTTTCCTTGTTTGCCTTGTAACAATGTTCCAAATAGTCTTTATTTTGTTATGAGAGTTATCAATTTCTTCCTCATAATACAATGCTTTTGATTTTTGTATTACCTTCTTTAGTTTTCTTACATGAATTTCTAACTATACAGTAAAGTTCCCTCTTTGTTTTACAGGGTTTGTTCAGTGATGTATCACTATTGTTTCTAATAAACTTTTTTGGGAATAGCTCTTCAAAAATGGCTGAGAACTCATTTACAGATATACACAAAACAAAAAAATGTTTTGCATCACCCCAGTTCCCAGAACTCCTCGAGACAGACATTGACTGTGGATATTTTATCAGAGACAGTCCCTTTGGCTGTTCAGATATGTCACTGAACTCACTCAACGATGTAAACAACCATTCATGAGCAGCATCTATTAGACGGAGGGGGTCCAACAGCCAATCAGGTCCAGTCATTCCACCAAGAAAGAGGTACACGGCTCATGTTGTCTGCAGTTCAACTATGCCTAGTCGGTCAATACCGCAGTTCAATCACATCCGCATTGTTACTTTGTGGCAGGAAGGGCTCTCAACAAGGGAAGTGTCCAGGTGTCTAAGAGTGAACCAAAGCGATGTTGTTTGGACATGGAGAAAATACAGAGAGACAGGAACTATTGATGAAATGCCCCGCTCAGGCCGCTCAAGGGCTACTACTGCAGTGGATGACCACTACCTACGGATTATGGCTTGCAGGAGCCCTGACAGCAATGCCACCATGTTGAATAATGCTTTTTGTGCGGCCATAGGACATCGTGTTATGACTCAAACTGTGCGCAATAGGCTGCATGATAAGCAACTTCACTCCCAACGTTCATGGCGAGGTCCACCTTTGCAACCATGACACCATGCAGCACGGTACAGATGAGCCTAACAATATGCCGAATGGACCGCTCAGGATTGGCATCACATTCTCTTCACCGATGAGCCTCGCATATGCCTTCAACCAGACAATCGTTGGAGACTTGTTTGGAGGCAACCCATTCAGGCTGAACACCTTAGGTACACTGTCCAGTGAGTGCAGCAAGGTGGAGGTTCCCTAATGTTTTGGTGTGGCATTATATGGGGCCGACGTATGATGCTGATGGTCATGGAAGGCGCTGTTATGGCTGAATGCCAAGCTCCAACCAATAGTGCAACCATATCGGCAGCATATTGGCGAGGCATTCGTCTTCGTGGACAACAATTTACTCTCCCATCGTCCACATCTTGTGAATTACTTCATTCAGGATAACGACATCGCTCGACTAGAGTTGCCAGCATGTTCTACAGACAAGAACTCTATCAAACATGCCTGGGATAGATTGAAAAGGGCTCTTTATGGACGATGTGATCCACCAACCACTCTGAGGGATCTACACTTAGTTGTTGTTGAGGGGTGGGACAATTTGGACCAACAGTGCTTTGATGAACTTGTGGATAGTATGCCACGATGAATACAGGCATGCAGCAAAGCAAGAGGATGTGCTACTGGGTATTAGAGGTACTGGTGCATACAGCAATCTGGACCACCACCTCTGAAGGTCTCACTATATAGTGGTACAACATGCAATGTGTGGTGTTCATGAGCCCTTTTTAGGGTGTAAATTATGTTTCTTTTGATCTCAATTCCAATTTTCTGTACAGGTTCTGGAATGCAGCTGTACTATGAGAAGAGCTGGAAGTATGTGACCATTGTGGAAATTTAAAGGTTTCATATTAAATTATGGATTATAAGAAGTACCTTTTTCTACTATTCAATATAAATAAGATTCCCCAACAGCTTTTGTCCAGCTTCACTATTTACAAAGTAATGCTTCAGGTACGTCTTAATAATAACAATTATTAATTTAGAAGAAGTAGTTTAATACCTGTCATCAAGCCATCACTGTGATATGAAAATTTGAAGAAATATGGCTCTTTGTTATCCATTTCAGGTCTCCATTTATGCTAAAAATAAAGAATGAAAATTTAGTAAATGATGCAGCACAGACAATTAACTTTTAAGAGATTCAATAATTTAGTAGAGAATATAGGTGCAAAGAATACAAGTTCCTAAGAACACAACACAAAGTTTATAGATAATTCCTTCCATGTACTGATTTATTATGAGTGAAGTATGACAATAACATCACTCAAAATGTCAACCAACAACACAAACCCCTTCATGGGCTGGTAACAGAACTTTAATAAGCATTTCTATTCATCACTTAAGTCATAGACAATAATAGCAAAGATGTTGCATATACTTAAGAAACATTGATGTGGTTGTTGTGTAAGAGCATGGTCATTCTTCCTTGTACAGTTACTGGATGAGGCAGCCTATCTAATATATTAAAATCAGTCTAGAAAGGTGTTCCGAAACTGCACCAAGTTTAAGACACACATTATTCTCTCACATCACTTAAAACTGGGGGCATGTCTCCAACCAATCAAAATGCAACATTTTTATCAACAAATTAAATACATCCCAATCATCATCATCATCATCATGATCTTCATGACAGACTGCTCCATTCAAATAAGGTTTCAAGATCATCTCCTCATCTCTTGCATATGCACCAAACATCTCTCTGGCTAGTCAGTTTTTACAGCAAAGCCTTCTCTCTCACGTCTTTTGTCTTTCATTCATAAGAGGTGCTTGGAACAGTTGCATTTATGTTGTTCTATCTTTTCATTCATATGAAATATTTTTAATTCCTGTCTCGCATTTTCAATTCTTATTTCATCTCTAAGGATATACTCAGTCATTCTAAGGAATTCATTTCTGCTATTTCAATGGCTGTGTTCTCCTCGTTCTTCAAAGCCTAATTCTCACAACCATGCAACAGCTTAGGGACTGCCATCACTTAATAAAAATTTATTTGTATATCCTTTCTTGTTTTGTCAATAATCATTATGTTTATTGTCACACATCAGTTGGAATTTATTTGACATTTTTCCCAGATTATTTTATTGATCACACAAAATAATGCATTTTAAACAGTTAAAATTTGCTAATCTGTTCTATCATGTTATTGCTAATTACAATCTTTGAGCACACTACATTTCCCCTTAAATGTCACCACCTTAGAAAGAAATGACCTTTCAGAGTGGCTGGAAATAGGTACATAATAGTTGTCTTGTTGAACACATTTTATTGTCTTATACTTAACAGCCACTGCAGATGTTGAACTGATATCCAAGAGTGAGGCTTCAGCCTGTTAGCAAATTATACGACATGTCACATGGTGTTTCCAATTAACTGTGTTTATCGTTTTAATTTACTCGTAATCTAGTTTGAAGCAACTATGGCTTCATATTCAGGTACTTTGGCACTGTTAGCTATGTGAAATACCACAGCAAGTACATCTTGTTAATATACCCACGCATCATCTACAGTGGGACCTACAAAAGTCTGAAGTTCATCTCATTAACTAAAGTCTTACGCTTACCAAGCAAAGACACATTGGGAGTACATTGACAAGACATACCTTGGGTTGTATATCACACTGATAACAGTGCTAAAGTGCTTGATAATGTATCCATAGTCACTTCCAAATTGTTCGCAACTAAGTTAAACACAGCTGAGCAGAGAAGCAGTAATAGAATAGTTTTTGTTCTACATAACAAAATATTTCACAATTGACATTCCCAGTTTTGAGTGCCTTGGAAGTTACACAGTTCAGTTCTTCCAATTCAGGGTGACAAGAGAGGAGGGGGTAAGTGTTTCTTTGCAGCTGTGTCACAAGGTTTGTCCAGAGGATTATGGGCATCTGCAGAAATGGCATGGGAAATCTATTTACATACTACATTTTGGGGTAATAGCTACCTGTGAAGGCCTCAGCAAGACCTCTAGGACACTGGAAAAGGTACTGCTCATCATTGGACACATGCTGCCCACATGTGGCCAGATTTCGTGTGTAGGAGACATTTTAAAGTATGGAAAGGATGACAGCTACAAATTTCAGGGACATAGTTTCAATTAACCAAGGACTTGATACTTACTTCACATTTTGAAACAAGCCTCAAATTGTACTTGAAGTTTGTGGATCTCTGGTAGAATTCCTGATAAATTACGTAAAGGTAGCTTATTGAAAAATACTGTATATGTATTTTAACACATTTTTATTCATTTTATTTAAAAAACTGAACATATATCACCAGAAAACATGACTTTCTTGTTTATATCATCAGAATTTGTGTTGTTTATGAAACTGACAAGGGAATCAGCACTATTTGTTGATGCACTTGGCACATCCACACACACCAATGACTCTCATACTCTCGTAGATGTCTAATTCTGCTACAAGCAAGAAATTGTTCAATTTTTGTTCTATCACTGCTCTCTGTATTTACAGTAGTTTCCTTAGCATGTATGCCACATACTTGTCATTGGTGCTGCATTTGTCTGTATCCTTATTTTCCTGATTCTTCAAAACTTTCATCGGCAATTGCGAAGTGGCACTGTAACTGCCTTGCTTACCACTTATCATTTTAATTTTTTCTGTGGAGGAGACAATGAAGCAGGAGGGCCAGCAACTTCCTCTCCTTCATCACCTCTTCCTACTGTCAAATCTCCCAGAACATATAATCAAATTTATCTCTTTCAGATCTGGCAACTGAAAATGACTGGCATGAAACAGCATGACAGTTCACTTCCCCTATTGTGTGGGAGCAACTGACGGAAAGCATAGACTCCTGTAGAACCGTGTCGTTAGCGGGAGTTAATTTTACAACTACAAATGGTCATTTAACATTGTGCTGCTTGCTACTGTTGACACCTCCTACAACTTTTTGTATGCTGATATTGGATGCCAAAAAAGAATTTTAAACAAAGGTGTATTCAAGAATATGATCATAAGTATGCTCATTCAAAGGCCACAAAGTGAATGCATACATAGAGGGACAAAGGCCCTACTATATGTTTTCTTGGCAGATGTATCTTTTCCATTACAGGAAAACATTATGAGGGAAGGCACATTCAAGTTTCAAAAGAAAGAATTTTTAATTACCAACTGTGTAGGGCTAGAATGGTTGTAGAGAACACATCAAGTATTATAGTTTTGGTTTTTCCTGTCTTCCAAAAACACACACACAAGGCACAAACTGTTAGCCTTGCAGCTGTTTGTCTCCACAATTTCTCAAGGTGAAATGCTGAAGCAAGCAACCAAAATACCCCACAAGGAAGCTTTGATTAATATGATTTTACAGACAGGTGAGATGATCCCAGGCACATGGAGACGCGTTGACATTGCATTGAGGTTTACTGTGCCCCAGAACAAACCACAAAGAGCTTCCAACTTGAACAAAAATTTGTGAACAGTTTGAAAATTATTTTTTAAGCCCACTGGAAACTGCCCCATGGAAAATTAACTGTGGTTGAATGTTACTGTACAGTATAAAGATAAGAAGCATAATTTTTATACCTCTTTGCCTATGGTGTCTTGTTTCTTGTGGCCCATGAACACCAGGTGATTAACTGAACCATGTACATTTGTATGTGTGTTCACAGCACTGATCTTTCTGTTGCTATTCTCTCTCTCTCTCTCTCTCTCTCTCTCTCTCTCTCTCTCTCTCCCTTTCACTTTGGACATTCCACATGCACTCTTCTGCCTCTGCCTGATACAGTGACACTAACTTCACAGTCTGCTGCCTTGTCCACTTCTTTGCAAAACAAGCTCAATAGATGGACACAAAATCACAACAGGCAATATAAACATAAGCTAGTACAATGCAATGGTGATATGTAGTGACTGGCCAGAAATATTGTTTTCTTTGATACGTACCAACATTGCCATGTATATCTGT
Organism: Schistocerca gregaria; assembly: GCF_023897955.1. Classification (NCBI taxonomy): domain Eukaryota; kingdom Metazoa; phylum Arthropoda; class Insecta; order Orthoptera; family Acrididae; genus Schistocerca; species Schistocerca gregaria. The sequence continues at coordinate 743,437,382 of NC_064931.1, read as the reverse complement.
ATCTATCTTTTGATGCATGTTTACAACAGGTTGCAAACATCTGCTATCAAATAGTAGCTGCAAACATTGTTGGAAACATGTTGCAAGCTCAGTGTGGACCCATCTTAAGTTATAAGATGGTGGATTTGGAGTTGGTAGTATTTTGAAGAAAGTAGTGTTTGATAGCAGCAAGGCCATGGGCTCAGGGGTGGTGGTGTATAACGAGTTGACATCAACAGCGATGAGAACGGATCCAAATTAGAATGGTTGAGAGATGGTTAATGAAGCTGTGTTTGTGTCTTTGATATGAGGATTTAGGCTGCAAGCAATGGGTTGGAGATGTTATCAACTACAGCCAACATTCTTCCCACAGGAGAACATAACCAGTTACAATGGAGAAAAATGCATAAAACATGCACAGAGGCCAGGGAGAAGGGGTTGAGCTGCTGGGATGAGGTGGTAGAGGGTGGAGGGATTCAGTGCTAGATCATGGAATGAGCCGAAGGATTTGAGTAGGAATTGAAGATAATCCTGGACTTCTGGGATAGGATCACTATAGCAGAGCTTGTAGGTGGAAGAGAGATTGTCGATAGATACTCTGGCAGGTATTCACTGTGGTTTATTACAACAGTGGTGGAGCCTTTGCAGAGGAGACACATAAATAAAGTTATGTCTTAAGGTTGTGAATGTTTGTTCTTTCTTCCATTGGGAAGTTTTTGTTGCTAGAAGGAACACAGGAAAGGAGGATAATGCCAAGATGAAGATAAGGAATTCCTGGATGGAAACCAGGGTGTAGTTTGGTGTGAGAAGGAGAGGGTCACAGCAGGACAGACATGTGAACTGGAAGATGTGAGGTTAAAGGTTAGATTTTTGTTGACTATGATTGATTTTGTTGGACCAAAACCTACAAAACTCCAAAATCACCCATGTAGCAAAGGGTTGGTAATATATGTGGTGTAAGGATAGACTAGGCTATTTTGTAGATTAGGTAGGTGGTGGGTAACACATAATGAGGGATGAGAAGGATTGTGGATGGCGTATTCCTCATTTGCAGGCATGATGATATGTAATCATGGTCTAACTTACCTCCAACTTGGCCTCATCCTCCTTTCCTTGGTCCTTTCCTTAAAACATCAACCTCTCAGCAGAGGGAAAAAAAGCCATTCACAATCTTAAGAAAGGCACCGATTGAATCATTGTCTCTGCAAGGGTTCCACCACTGTTGTAATAAACTGTAGTAATTACCTGCCAACTGTCAGACTCTTTAACCTCCTCCTATTTGCTTCCCAAAACCCATAAACCTAACAATTCTGAATGCCCCATGTAGGTAATCACTGTGCTCCCATGAAAAGAAACTTGGCTCTTGTTGACCACCACCTTCAACTCAATTCCAGCAGTCTAGCATCTCATATCAAAGATGCAAACCACTTATTTCACTCTCTCTCAATCACTGCCACCTCATTGCCACTTGGATCACTAATAGTGACTTTTGACACCACCTCTGAGACTCAAGTGTGATAACCACATCACTCAAAATGTCAACCAGCAACACAACTCCCTTCTTGTGAACTGGCAACTCAATTTTAATAAGATTTTCCTTTAATCACCTAATCCATGGACAAATAATAGCAAAGATTTTGCAAAATCGCTAACTCTTCAACAAATAATGGTAAAGATGCTGCAAATGTTTAAGAAACATTGACATGGTCATTGTTTAAGGGCATCTAAGAACATGGTCATTACTCTTTGTAAAATTATTGGATGGGCCAGCCTATGTTCTGCATTAAAAACTCTACTCCAGTAATCTAAGAAGGTGTTTCAAGATCAGACAATATCTTAAGAGACATACCACATTTCTCTGATCATCATTTAAAACTGGGGGCATGTCTGTAACTCTTGAAAATTTCTCGGCTATTCAGCCAGGTAGCATCGTCCAAAAGGCACGATATTTCAGCAAGCTGACTTCTTGCCATCTTCAGGCACCTGATTTCTTTATGCCAGGAAAACCTCAGACCACACATGTCAGTAACTAATCCAAGTGCTACATTTTTGTCAGCATTACCATCATCACCTTCATGTTGGACCAGGCAATCCATTCTGTTCAAGTAGTATTTCAAGGTAATCCTCCCATCTCTTGCTCTCGAACCCAACATCTCTCTGACCAGTCAGTTTGTATGACAAGTACTAAGGCACTATTCCAATTCCTCTGCAATCTCATCACCTTCTCTCCCATCCATTTCATCTGGTCCCCCTCATTTCAGCGAGTCACTTTGCTGGACATTGGTCTACACCTCCCCAATGGCATCCTACAAACCTCTGTCCATATAAAGCCCACTAACCATATACAGTTCCTTTGTTTTGATAGCATTCATCTCTTTCACACTAAAATGGCTCTACTCTACTGTGTGGCCACCCACAACCCTTTGCCCAGAGGAATACACCCCACCCCCTCCCCCCTTTCACCCAGTATCATGCTGGACTGGAACAACTTAACCATAACCTTCACCATGGTTTGGGCTACTTATCCTCATGTCTGGAAATTACGATCATCCTACCTGCAATCTTTCCCATCCCTGCAAAAGTGGTATTCCACTACCTACCAAATCTACGAAACATTTTAGTCTGTCATTATGACACAACTACTCTAAACCCCTCACCAAATGGGTCATATGCTTATGGAAAAGCCAGATGTGAGACCTGTCCAAACAACACACCCACAACATTCTACTCCAGCTCCATCACAGGCATATTCCATGAGCAGTAGAGATACCTGTGAAATCAGTCATATCATACATCACCTCTGCAGTGACTGCTGCACATCAGTATTTCTGCGTATGTCCATCAACCAACCGTCCATCTGAATGAATGGCCACAACCAGACTGTGGCCAAGAGCAGAGCTGACCATCATCCAGTCATGGAATATGCTGCCGAGGAAAACATTTGATTTCAATAGCTGCTTCAAAACCCATGCCATCTGGATCCTTTCCCCACCACCAAATTCCCCGAACTACGTTGATGGGAATTGGCCCTTTGCTGCAGTAAACCTCCTGGCCTCAACCTCCACTAGACCTTGTCCCAAATGCACCTCCACTCCTGTGTCTTAACCCTACCTTCACTCATCTTGCACTCACACTCTCCTCTCTGCAGTTTCCCCTCTTCCTTTGTTGTATATTCCCTTCCCAATCAATTCCTCCACATCATATGAGTCCCTTTCACTGCAACTTGAATGAGCTCACAAGTGACATTTTCTTATCCCATGTGGTTGCTGCTTCTCCCTCCCAGCCATCAGCCATCTTTTCCCAACTCCCCCCCCCCCCCCCCCCCCAAAAAAAAAAAATCCCAGTCTACTTTCTCCTCTTGCCCGCAATACCAAACATGATCCCAATCCTCAATGCTGTGCTTCATGAACAAAATAGTACCAATTCCCACAGAAGCAGTTTAAGAGTTTTTGTATCTAGGGGAGTTGAAAAAAGTGTGTGAAATCTTATGGGACTTAACTGCTACGGTAATCCTCTAAGCTTACACACTACTTAACCTAAATTATCCTAAGGACAAACACACACACCCATGCCTGAGGGAGGACTCGAACCTCTGCCGGGACCAGCCGCACAGTCCATGACTGCAGTGCCTTAGACCGCTCGGCTAATCCAGCCTGGCGGGGAGTTGAAGACAACAGCTGGATGGACAGCAAAAGAAATCCAGAGAAGAGTAAAAGTAGCCACAAACGCTTTTGGTAAATGAATATTACATATTACAAAGTAGAGTGGAAAATATAATGAAAATTATGTAGAGATGGTTGGGACATGTAGCCACATGAACAGATGGTAGCTAGGCCAAAGACGTACTATGGCAGATTCAAAGAGCTAAGAAAAGACACGATGGAAGAATGGTAAACGACATCAGAAAACAAGCAATAACAACATGGATGCCTACAGCTGAAGACCATAGCGCATGTTAATCCCTGAAGGAGACCGTTATCAGGCAGCCAATGACAAATGACTAATGAAGATAAAATGTTAATTTCAAATTACTAATTAATGGGCAGGAAATCAGGAAGCCAATATTTTACCTTCTGGCACTTTCATGGCATTATCAAGATTTCAGAAGCAGATAATTGCTCATAAATACAGGAAAATTTTAGGCAAAAAGGATGTTTGAAAATTTTTGCAAAAATATAAGAAATACCTACAGATTTTTGTTAATAGGAAGACAATGTTATGATGTTTGGTCACGCAGAGGTAGATGTATGGAGTGTCAATTACAGACAGTCAACACTCCAAGAATATTCCTCAATATGACCAAATATTATTTATAAATATTATAAAGCATCTGCATCAAATGTCTAGGGGTGATAGATCACATTATTGGCAACAACTTTTGTTAGAGACGAAATGTTCATTGAGGCTTCCTGGTGATGCAAGATGTCTTGTTATTGGTTATGCCACTGACAGGTAGCAGGGCAAATGCACTTTTTGGCATGTATATGCAATGTGTGCCACCTATAATCCAGTCATCTGCTCCGTTTGAAGGTGGTAGGTCCAGTAAAATAACAGTTCCTTATTGGCTTCTAAAATATATTTCTCCTCTTACAGACACTCATTCTTAAGGTTTTCTTCTTAAAACACACCATCAATTTACTGGGGTAGGTAGTCTGCACATGCAGCATACCTGGCTGAGAGACCCTACTAGTTCAGTGAGACCGTCTAGTCCCAAGGCAGGCTGAGTCAATAAAAAGATGCCTAGCATTGCCAGGAAGTGTCAGTGAACATGTTGTCTCTAATAGAGGTCATGCATATGTATTGGTGTTAGCAAAAATCTTTAAACATTGGTTGTATTTTCGCTATAATTTTCAAATATCCTTTGCACCAGAAATTTTCCTACGTCCATGGCACGTGTACAACAGGTGCTGGAGAGTGGTCTTTGACTATAAGTTGTCACACAACAAAGAATGAACTGCACAGCAGCTCAAGGTGTTACACAATGTCATCTCTACAACCTATGAATGCTGTGGAACACAATCGATTAAAAATATGTTGCTAGTTTCATCATGAAGGAAGTAATTTTCATGGCCAGTATGTGTTTAGAGTCGTGCACAGTGATGGTTTCAGCCTGCCCAGCCCACGTTTCATAGCCAACCTGTGTGGGCCATGGGCCAGCCGACCGGGTTGGTAAGCTGAGCTCAGACCGCCAGTCCAGAGCCATCAAGCTTTCATGGCCCAGCGGAAGGCAGCATCCCCAGCCCAATGGGCTGTGCATTGTGCTTACTCATGGTGCAGCCTGTTCATTAATAGCTCTGCTGTGTTATGGTCTTAGGCAACATGCCCACCGACATGGAGTGACAAGCAATGCAACACATGTACCTGTGGGAATAACGAAATGAAAATCAATTCAGTCGGTTGTTGGAAAACAATGGACTCATTCGATTGTAGTTTTATGCATAATATGAACTGATCATTTATTCTTTTGACTGAAATCAGTCTGTCAGAGCAACTCAATGAAACCATCAACACAGTCCATTGTAGTTTTGTATATTGACAGAATTATTCATTTTTTCTTTTCAAGTGAAACCAGTCTGTAGTTTTTTCTGTCATTCGGAACATGTTTTCATTCTTTCAATTGAAACTGTTTTATTTGACTGAGCATTCATTCTTCCCTGCAAAACCAGTATTTACTAGTTTAATTACAGATGTGTACAGATATTCCATAATGATTTTGTGTCTGATTTAATAATCTGATGATGGCAGTAATCTAGAACTGGTAATGAGAGTTCCATAACATATGTGATCAAGTTGGAGAATTATCAATAAACTGCCCACCATGATCACAGACTCGTATACAGACTTCTTGTCTTCAGTGGGTATTTTTATATGTTCAACTAACAAGTAAGACAAAAGTATACAAAAGGATGCATGTACCAGTGGAAGGCAGCCCTATCCCCTGTTAGTACGTGAAGACATCTCAGGGGGTATGCCAAAGTTAAGTATAATACATATTCATTTAATTATGTACTAAATAGACAAATTTGTCATTTCATCATTCACAGTTAACTAATATATTACTCTTAATTGACTTGGTCCAGAGTCAATTAACACATATATCACTGGGAGTACAAAATTCCCTTAGTAGTACATGAAGAAAAACAGGAACCTAGCCAAAATTTAGCAACTGTTTGAATTCTGTTTTACTGGAAATTTGTGACAATGTCCATCAGTTAAAAACCATTCGAATCAAGTTCTTAAACACTTATTAACCTATTTATTTGTGTGCAGAAATCACATTAATGGCTAAGTACTGCGAATAATAACCATGCACACAAGCCTGTTCACATGTTCAACCTTTGAGGAGTAACAGATATAGTATTTACCAATGTCCATATTTACTGCCTAGTATATAATTACAGAAATGTAATTCTGCTTTGAACAAATACAAATCCTTATTGGTTAACACCAAAAGATTTTTTGGTGAAGTTACATCATTGTCAGTGGGTTCATTTACTTTCTAAGTATTACAAACTGATGGTTGTGTGGCGCTCTGACAGTGCTGTTCATACTTTGCTCCAGTTTATTTTTTTATATTGCATTTTCACACCTCTGCAGTTTGTGTAAACCGTGTTTCCTTACACACACTGTGTCACTGTTTATCAGATATTCACATATTTTGAAGCATAGTTGCAGGTTAAACAAGAAAAATTTGCGTTTGGTGCAGAGGCTACCACGTTTCCATGAATATAGAGAGCACCCTATTGAGAACTCACATCCATACTTGAGAAACAAACAGAGACATACAAATGATTCTATCAACATGAAAAATTAGCTGTGTGGTTTCTTTCTTAAACTGACTGGAGCATTGTCTTGGCAGAAAGTATGCAAGAAGCCACATACCAAAAGGATCTTACATTATATTGGGCTGATCAGTAAAAATATTTGATGATGTGTTTTATAGAAAACCACATTATGTCTTTCTATATAGTTCTACATTTATTTCTTTTCTACAAACTCATTAAATTGATTACATACACCCATCTCCGATATTCTACTTGCAATCCTTCAGCACACTCCTATCTTGAGAATTCCTGCTGTCTTGTAAATTATAGATTGCAGCAATCAGTCATCCTTTTTAAATTTTATTATGCAGATCAAGATTTAGGCTAGAAGCTATCCATTCTCAATGCTAAGAATACAAGAAGTACATAGTCAGATGATGTCATAAAAAGTTACAAGTAATGGCTTAACTCATATTGTTTGTATATTACATACCACTATTATTTTCACTCAAAGCATGTAAGTCCCTGTCCGTCAGGTTTCACCCACAGTTAATTGAATACTACTGTTTGCAAAAGGCAGGCTGTATGGAGAAGACATCGTTTGGTTACATGGCGGCCTCTACATGAACTACGTATATAAAATTCAAGGGAAGTAAACCACTTCAAATTTACATGAGAATTACATAAAATGAAACATAAGTAAAATTCTTTACATTGTACACCAGCGAGTGCTACTTTAACCTGTCTCAGGAAACAAAGAGAGGTACAAGACAATGGCTTCCACTGGCTCCAGTTAGTTGGCACTTACTTCATGTGCTCTTCCTTACATTGATGCTAGTCCTTCTGGTTTAGCACTGAGATGTTAGCACACAGTGGAACGGCACATATGTATCTCTGTATCACCTGCAGGTGTGTCTACATTTACATATGTACTCTGGTGTATAGTGGATGGTACCCTGTACCACTACTAGTCATTCCCTTTCCTGTTACACTCACAAATAGAGCAAAGGAAAAGTGACTATCAATATGCCTCCATACAAACTAGTCCATCTAATCTTATCTTCATGGCCATTATGCAAAATGTACGTCGGCAGCAGTAGAATTGTTCTGCAGCCAGCCTCAAATTCTGGTTCTCTAAATTTTCTCAGCAGTCCTTCTCAAAAAGAAAATCACCTTTCCTCCAGTGATGCCCATATGATTTCATGAAGCATCTCCGTAACACTTGTGTGTTGTTCGAACATATTGGTAACAAATCTAGCAGCCCACCTCTGAACAGCTTTGATGTCTTGCTTTAATCCGATCTGATGTGGGTCCCAAATCCTAACGGTACCCAACAATGTATCACACTAGTATCCTACATGTGGTCTCCTTTACAGATGAACCACACTTTCCTAAAATTCTTCAAATAAACTGAAGCCGACTATTCACCTTCTTTACTATGGTTCTTACATGCTCATTCAGTTGCAATTGCTTTGCAGCATTGCATCTAGATACTTAATTGATGTGACTGCATTGAGCAGCACACTACTAATACTGTATTTCAACATTATGAGTTTGTTTTCCCCACTCATCTGTATTACCTTAAATTTTTCTACATTTAGAGCTAGCTGCCATTCATCACACCAACTATAAATTTCATCCAAGTCATCTTGAATCCTCCTACAGTAACTCAATGATGACACGTTCCCAAAGCTTGCTGACTGCTATATTAGTTTATTTGCATCACCTTTATTCCAATCTGCCCAATTCAGTGGAATAACAACTCTCACAGCCATAAAAGGGACTTCACACTTTAATATTTCTAGAAGACAGGCATATGAACACATCCCGAATGGCTTCACTGTTCACAGACAACTATTAAAAGATTGTTCTGATGGTTGATGAAGAACAGAATGGTATGGCACCCGGAGTGTAGAGTTCATTTTGTATGTTTGACGCAAGACAAAGAGTAGCCACTAGACTATGTGGAGGTAAAACCCAAGAGGGCATTGATTACAGAGCTTTTGGTGTATCGGGTGACAGTCATTACCTTACAAGAGTAAAGTGATCAATGGTGTGCTTCCCAATTTTCAGCTGAGTTCCATTCTATGCCTGATATTTTGATGACTGACCCAGTCATCATGTTCATGGGCTGTGAGTTGTGCTATTTTATGCACTCGCTGCCAAGACGCCAGACATGAAATGAAAACAACAAATCAACTGAACACCTGGAAGTGCACCATTAATCACTCATGTCAAGAAAATCTGAGAGCTCACCAGAAAAAATTAATTTTACACAATATCTAGTGATAATCAGTTTAACACTGTGTCAGTGACAGATACCACACATAGCATTACACAGGGGTCATATGTGGGTGAAAGAAAGCAACAGACATGAAGAGTCATTACTAAGACCAATGACAGAATTTTTGTTAGATGGTAATGAGTGCAGAGCCTGCCAATCTCCATGTATGTTTGATTACTGATAATCACTGTCCTCATATTAATCATAACTTCATTTAATGTAAATAAAATTTCCTGCTTTTGTCTTTCAAAGTGTCTCTCTATTGAACGTTAATAATGGGACATAATTTAAGAACATTAAAGAAGACAACAGACAGTAGAAATTCAGATGAATAATTTTTATGACTAAGTATTATCAGAATAGCTCTTATTGTCTCTTCAGGCAGTTCTTGCATTCATGGAAGTTTCTGTTAGCGCATCTTTTTAGCTGCTATAAGATCTATTACCTTTCTGTTGAGAAATTCTCTTCTTCACCGTTGTACACATTACCTGTATACCCTAATGTGGCAATTCTCTCACTTTATTCACTTAAACATGATTTTACTGGCTCAAATGATATATGCAGAAAACATCAAAGTTATCTTCAACCTGCATTTATGTAAATAGGAACTGATTGAGGAAGTAGTCTAATTGCCCTTATTATTCATGGAAAATATTTTAAAAATATTAAATATAGTTTTATCACCATTCCTGACACTGGTCACTTTCCCGACATTTAGCTACAAATATACATGTTACGAAGAAATTTAAAGCTGAACCATCACAGCCTTTCATGTATTCATAAAGATATTGGTGAAAGGAAATATTCTATAAAATTCTTACCATCAGTTCTATGTAGTCCCTTAAAAGTGTCTTTGCTTTATGGTCATATTGTGACAATAAAGTTTTATCCACATGCACAGCTTCTTTTATTTTCTGTATTTCCAAAGACTGATTATTCAGTTCTTGTATTAGGTTTGGATGTTTCTCACACTCTTCCCACCACCTACAAACATAAAAATTTCTTATACCATAAAACAGATTTAACAATATTAAAAAGCCAAGATTAATTTTTCAATCTGCAGCACAGATCAAGTTCAAGCACTGGTACTGCACGCAGTTTTAATCCAATAGTAAGTTTCAAAATTGAAAATGTAAACTTGTGAAATAATAATTAAATATTTCCTTGTCTCTCAGTTTGCAGCAAAGTGGTGTCAGTGGCAGTCTTACTGTAGTAGCTTGTTTTCTGTTTTAATGAGTTTGGTAGTGCATATTTTTCTCTATAAAAGACAACAGGGCTCCTCTTTATTTACTGTTTTTTACTAATTGTTTTCACTCAAATTGTAGTAGTAGAATGGATAGGGGGTATGCCTGCTGTGTGCACGATGCAGAAAGTGCTGGCCACAGTTAACAAAAAGCTGGAGACATTGTTGGCACAAGAAGCTGTCTGCAGGCTGCAGCTTCAGGGTGTAGTGGCAGAGGGGAGACTAGCATGTTACAAAAGGTGCCTCAAAGTGTTGTTTGTTTCCCATGGGCTCTGCTGCTGAAGCACCTTCAAGCATACCCGACGTGGGGGGAGCCACTCTCACTGTAAGGTGACTGACAGGTTGTATAGTTAATATTTGTTCAGCAATCATGGAATTGTTTCTGTTCAGCAAGTGCGACCAGGATTCACTTACAATAGAAGACAGTAACTTAACGAGTCTTGGGGAGAATCCTGAGACTGCAGTGGAATATAACAAATAGTTATTTGGATTTTGTGTCTCAGTAAATATTAACAGAAAGCTAGAAGGTTGGAAATAGTGTCTGCTGAGCACATACTCAGAGTAACTAGGGACAAGGAGAGGATTAGCTTGAGCAAGCTACCAGGTTTTGCCGGAATGGCATTTACAGGTGGCTGCAGGTCAGCCGTGCTGGACCGCAGACAGATGGACCCTAAATAGCATATATCACTGCACAATAACAGACATAGTACATCAATAAATAACCTGAAATGAAGCCAGGAAGACTAGTATAGTAAATGCAAGAGCACTCACTTAATGAACAGAAGACAATACATCGTATTAAAAAATTACCAGCTCCAATCATAAACATGTTTACAATCAAACAATTCATTCTACCACAAATGTTTACACCTACTGAGTGATAAATAACTTTATAATACATAATAAACTACATGTCCAATAATGGCATCACACAGTAACTGTCATTGTGATACAATGAGTATTCCATTGCTGTTAAATATTCTAAAATATTAAGTTTATATACATAAGGGTGTCAAACCAGACCATTCTCCAAACTTAAACTGATAAAATTAAGTGTTACTAGAGAATCAATTTACTAATCTACAATCAGTGCTGATTATAACATACACTGAAGAGCCAAAGAAACTGGCACACCTGCCTAATATAGTGTAGGGCCCCCGCGAGCACGCAAATGTGCTGCAACATGATGCAGCATGGACTCAATTAATATCTGAAGTAGTGATGGAGGGAATTGACACCATGAATCCTGCAGGGCTGTCCAAAAATCTGTAAGAGTACGAGGGGTTGCAGACCTCTTCTGAACAGTATGTTGCAAGGCATCCCAGATATGCTCAAGAATGTTCATGTCTGGGGAGTTTGGTGGCCAGCGGAAGTGTTTAAGCTCAGAAGAGTGTTCCTGGAGCCACTCTGTAACAATTCCAGACTTGTAGAGTGTCCCATTATCCTATTGGAATTTCCCAAGTCCATCCGAATGCACAATGGACAAGACTGGATGCAGGTGATCAGACAGGCAGGCAGGTTGGTTGGTTGGTTGGTTGGTTGGTTGGTTGGTTTAAAAAGGGTGGAAAGGGGCCAAACTGCGAGGTCATCGGTCCCTTGTTCCCAGTAGAACAATTACCCAAGGGAAAGAAGAAAACAAAGAAGATGTACAGCGCAATAATAGGAGAAAGGAAGAATCAGAAGATTGACAGGAGGACAACCAACACTAAAATGGACAAACCAGGACAAGAAAATCACAGAGAGATGCAAGAAACAGAGAGAGGACATTAAAAACAAGAAAACAGATCACCATGGCTGGCTGAGCAAGAGAATAAAAACAGAGAAGCCAGCCACTCTGCAAACATTAAAACCTCCACCCTAAAAGCCCTAGGGTCAAGGATACAGAGGGACAAAAGGCATGCACTAAAACTCAGATCAAACCCACCCTCATGAATAAAACATAAAAGTAAAGCTATTGTTGAGGCATTGTCGCCCAACACTGAAGGTAGGGTGCTGGGAAAGTTAAACATCCGTCGCAGAGTGGCTAAAAGTGGACAGTCCAGCAAGAGGTGGACAACTGTCATTTGGGAGCCAGCAACACTGAGGTGGGTCCTCACAACGGAGGAGGTAACCATGTGTGAGCCATGTATGGTCAAAGCAGAGTCAAAGAAAAATAACTGATTGCCTGCGAGAAGCCCACAGGGACGACTTCCACACATTCACAGTCTCCTTAATGACATGCAGCTTGTTGTGCATACTGTTATGCCACTCTGTCTCCCAAAGCCGAAAAACCTTGCGGCATAAGACAGAACGCATCTCAGTTTCAGAGACGCCCATGTCCAGGAGCGGTTTCTGCATAGCCTGTTTGGACAGTCTGTCAACAAGTTCATTGCCTGGGATACCGACATGTCCTGGGGACCACACAAACACTACTGAATGACTGGACCTGTCCAGGGCAGAGATGGACTAACGGATGTTCGCTACCACAGGATGGCGAGGGTAGCACTGTTTAATAGCTTGTAAGCTGCTCAGGGAGTCAGAACAGAGAAGAAACAACTCACCAGAACAGGAACGGATGTACTGAAGTACACGAGATATGGTCACAAGCTCTGCAGTGAATACACTGCAGCCATCAAGCAAGGAATGCTGTTCAATATGGCCTCTGTGGATATAGGCAAAGCCAATATTACCATCAACCATTGAGCCATCAGTGTAAACAACAACAGAGCCTGAGAACATGTCAAGACTCGAGAGGAAGTGACAGCGGAGAGCGGTGGGGTTAACGAAGTCCTTAGGACCATGCCAAAGGTCCAACAAAGCTTCAGCTGAGGTGTACACCATGGAGGTGTATGTGAATGGACCTCAAGTAGAGGTGGTAACGGAAAGGGTACCCCGTTTGGAGAGAAGGAATCACATGCAAACTGCAATTGTGAGCCCTGACCTGGGCCGCCAATGCGAGAGATGAACTGCCGTGGGTGGAAAAACAAGATGGTAATTCAGATGCTAAGGAGAACTATGAATGCATGGTGCAACATAACTGGCGAGCAGTTGTGCATGTCGGATCTGCAATGGAGGGACTCTGACTTCCACCAGGACACTGGTGACTGGACTAGTTCTAAATGCTCCCGTCACTAGGCGAACACCACTGGCGCACTGGGTCAAGGAAACGCACCACTGAAGGCACTGCCGAACCGTAAACCAGACTCCCACAGTAAAGGTAGAATTGAGCAAGGGCTCTGCAGAGCTGCAGCAGCATGGAGCAATATCCACCCCAGTTGGTGTTGCTAAGGCAGCGGAGAGCACTGAGGTGCTGCCAGCACTCCCACTTAAGGTGAGGTATCTAAGTCAATCGGGCGTCGAAAACCAGTCCTACGAATCGATACATCTCCACTACAGTGAGTGAATCATCATTAAGGTAAAGTTCTGGTTCCAGATGAACAGTACTACACCAACAGAAATACATAACACATGACTTCGCGGCTGAAAACTGGAAGCCGTAGGCTAGAGCCCATGACTGCACCTTGTGAATGGCTCCCTGTAGGCACTGCTCAGCAACTTTAGTACTGGATGAGCAATACGAAATGCAGAAGTCATCCACATACAGAGAAATGGAGACCAACGACCCTACAGCTGCTGCTAGGCCATTGATGGCCACTAAAAATAGAGATACACTCAATACTGAACCCTGTGGAATGCCATTATCCTGGATACGGGGGAACTATGGGAGACACCAACTTGAACATGGAAAGTATGGAGTGACAGGCAATTTTGGATAAAACTCGGGAGCGGGCCCTGGAGACCCCACTCATAAAATGTGGCAAGGATATGATGTTGCCAGGTCATGTATGCTTTCCATAAGTCAAAAAAAGATGGCAACCAGATGTTGGCATCTGGAAAAGGCTGTTCATATGGCAGACTCGAGGGACACAAGATTATCAGTGGTAGAGTGACCCTGGTGGAATCCACCCTGACATGGAGCCAGTAGGCCAAGTGACTCCAGGACTCTACCCAACCACTGACACACCATACATTCCAGCAGCTTACAGAGAATGTCGGTGAGGCCAATGACACAATAGCTACCGACATTAAGATGATTTTTACCGGATTTTAGCACCGGAATGATGGTGCTCTCCCGCCAGTGCGATGGAAAGATGCCATCGCACCAGATCTGGTTGAAGATCATGAGGAGATGTCACTTGTAGTTAGACGAGAGATGTTTAATCATCTGACTGTAGAATTAATCTGGCCCTGGAGATGTTCCAGCGGCAATGTGGAAGGGCGCTGAGGAGCTCCCACTCTGTAAATGGGGCGTTTTAGGGTTCACTGTGGTGTGTTGTGAACGAGAGCGATTTCCTTTCCATTCGCTGTTTGAGGGTGCAAAAGTTTGGAGGGTAGTTCTCCGACGCAGAGGCTCAAGCATAGTGCTCAGCAAAGTGCCCGGCAATTGTGTTTGTGTTGGTAGAGAGCACACCATTGATGTTAACGCCAGGGACACCTGTTGGGGTCTGGTACCCAAAAACATGTCTGATCTTCGTCCAGAATTGGGAAAGTGACATAGGACACCCATTGGTCAACAAGCACCTCTCCCAATACTCCTGTTTCCGTCGTTTTATAAGTAGGCAACTGCAGGCACGGAGCTAGGGAAGGGTGCCACTTATGTCACTCTAGAGCTCCCCGACACTCTTTAATTGCCTCAGCAACTTTCAGCGATCACCAAGGTACTGTCTTTCGCTGGGGGCACCCTAGAGAATGAGGGATCGTGTATACTGCCACAGAAATTATCATTGTAGTGACCTGCTCAGTCACAACATCGAAGGCACCATGTGGGGGAGATTAAATGGTGACAGCAGAGGTGAAGGCTACCCAGTCTGTCTTGTTTAAAGCTCATCTGGGTAGGCATACGTGGGCATCACGCCGGCGGAGTGATAGGAAGACGGGGAAGTGGTCACTACCACACAGGTCATCATGTGCTCTCCAGTGGATAGATGGGAGTCCTGGGCTGGAAATTGATAAATCAATGGCTGAGTAACTACCATGAGCCACACTGAAATGTGTGGCAGCCCCAGTATTTAAGAGGCGGAGCTCGAGCTGGGACAGTTAATTTTTGAAATCTCTGCCATGGCCAGTAAGCATGGTGCTACCCCACAAGGGGTTATGGGCATTAAAATCTCCCAAAAGTAGGAAAGGTTTAGGGAGCTAATCAATCAGTGCAGCCAATACGTTCAGGGGTATCACACCATCTGGAGGGAGGTCTACATTGGAGACAGTTATTTCCTGTGTTGTCTGTATCCTGAGAGCCAAAGCTTAAAAAGGAGTTTGAAGGGGCACAGGTTCACTACTTACTGAGTTCAGGACATAAACACAAACTCCACCTGAAACTCTATAATAATCACTACAGTTGTTGTAATATCCCCTGTAGCCACGAAGGGCAGGGTTCTGCATTGCCAGGAACCAGTTTTTCTGGAGGGCAATGCAGAAAGCTGGTGTGAAGTTTAACAGTTGCCATAGTTCAGCCAGGTGGTAGAAAAAACTGCCGCAATTCCACTGGAGGATGACGTGATCATGAGTATGGGATGGCATGAGTCTGAGGGACTGGCGAGATCTAGGTCCTCCGCAGATGCCAGAATCTCCACCTCATCCTCAGACGCAGAGCTTGTAGGCAGCAGTGGTGTGGGTGCCACAGCAATTCTCTTGGTCTTGGGGGTCTTCTTTCTGGATTTCTCTCGCTGATCCTTGGGTTTCTCTGGCTGAGAGAGCTTCACTGATTCAGTCTCCAGGACTGAGGATGAACGTGAAGCCCTACAACCAGCTGCTTTTGGGCACTTCAGCCACTGGCGGGCATAATCTTTCCCACTAGCAGAAACCTGACAAGGGAGTGACCCAAGGGACCCCTTCCTAGCAAAAGGAGACAAAGATGACTTATGCTTCTCTGGCTGAGATGTGGGGACAGGTGTCCCAAACGGTTGGGGGGACAGTGCTCCCGAGGTAGGTGGTGTGGGATCAACAGGGAGGGAAGTGCCCCCCACCATCAAGGGGGCAGGTGTAGTACTCTGGCTCTGAGAGCTCACTGGAACTTGTGGAACTGATGGTGCGGCGGCATAAGAAGAGATCATAGCCACAGAATGTAGGCACTCAAATTTCCTCTTGGCCTCAGTATAGGTCAGGCAGTCCAGGGTCTTTTATTCCATAATTTTCCTTTCTCGCTGTAAAATCCTGCAGTCTGGTGAGCAAGAGGAATGATGCTCTCTGCAGTTGACAAAGCTGGGAGGCAGGGCACATGGAGTATTGGGATGGGATGGATGTCCACAATCTCGACATTTGATGCTGAAAGTACAGCGGGAAGACATAAGGCAGAACTTTCAGCATTTAAAGCGCCACATTTAGGGAGGGATATATGGCCTGACATCACCGCAGTAGACAATCACTTTGACCTTCTTGGGTAATGTGTGACTCTCGAAGGCCAACATGAAGGCACTGGTGGCAACTTGATTATTGCTTGGACCCCGATGGACATGCCGGACGGCATTAACTCCTCGCCACTCTAAATTGGCGCACAGCTCATCATCAGACATGCTAAAGAAGGTCCCTGTGGAATATAATACCCTGGACCATATTTAAGCTCTAATGAGGTGTGATGGCAACAGAAATATTCCCCACCTTGTCACAAGTGAGTACTGCCTGTGACTATGCAGAGGTAGCCGTTTTTATCAAGACGGACCCTGACCGCATTTGGGACAAGCCCTGCACCTCCCCAAACTTGTTCTTTAAATGCTATACAAAAAAACTGAGGCTTCATCGAGACAAAGGAGTCCCCATCAGCTCTCATACATATGAGGTACTGATATTGGCTGCCATCCTTAGCCTGGCATTCCTCCCATGGTGTGGCCTGGGAGGGGAATGATTTAGGATCATACTTCTTTGCATTGTACTGAAACTTGGAATACTTAGAGACTGCTGGTGTTTGATCACCAGCAGGTGATGATGCGGTACACTTCAACGTGTGTCATCCGCCCTGATGCCACCCACTCCGACCAGGGGCCCTCCCCATGGGCACCACCCAGCCACAGCAAAGGCCACCTGGCAGGATGGCCATTGCCGGGTGTCCCAATGCCCCAGGGTGATGGGCATGCACTCCTTGGTACACGTGCGTAGTTGATGGTGCAGGCATCAGCAGAGCGTGGTCCCACCACAATGGAGTGGCTACCATGCTGGATATGAGGTGCAAAGAATTCCATGGTCCTCATCGGCGCAGAAAATGAAACTGCATAGTGGGTGGAGGAAAACGCACCCAGGAAGGTGTCCTCGCTCAAAAGATCGAGGATGAGCAGGACTGTAATGTCATGATGAGAAAGTGGGCTAAAGGTCTCAATGCATGATGGACGTGATGCATTATGTAAGGCGCCCTTCCCTAATTGGCTTACTCTTTGGATAAATTTTGAAAAATGGAGGTCAAACGATACAGGGGACCATCGCATAAAGGCCAAAAGGTGTGAGACTCTTTTTAGTTGCCTCTTATGATGGGCAGGAATACCTTGAGCCTGTTCTAACCCCCAGGTCCACAGGGGGAGATCAGACAGGATGCTTGTGTATCTGTCACCTGTCAGAGTCATATCTAGACATATCAGGCATCCCGTATCATTCCAACTGCACACGCCCCACACCATTACAGTGCCTCCACCAGCTTGAAGAGTCTCCTGCAGACATGCAGGGTCCATGGATTCAACAGGTTGTTTCCATACCCATACACATCCATCTGCTCTATACCATTTGAAACATGACTCATCTGACAGGCAACATTTGCAGTCATCAACAGTCCAATGTCGGTGCCGACAGGTCCAGGCAAGACACAAAGCTTTGTGTTATGCAGTCATCAAGGGTACATGAGTGGGCCTTCAGCTCCGAAAGCCCGTATTGATGATGTTTCATTGAATGGTTTATATGATGACACTTTTGGATGGCCCAGCATTGAAATATGCAGCAACTTGCAGAAGGGTTGCACTTCTGTCACATTGAACAATTCTCTTCAGTCGTTGCTGGTCCCATTTTTGCAGGATCTTTTTGCAGCCACAGTAATTTTGGAAAATACCCGCTTCATTGGCACCTTGGAGATGCTGTGTCCCATTGCTCATATGCTGACTGTAGCACCACATCAAACTCACTAAAATCTTCATAACGAGGCTTTGTAGCAGCAGTAACCGATCTAACAACTGCGCCAAGCACTTGTTGTCTTATATAGTGATGGGCGAGCACAGTGCCGTATTCTACCTGTTTACATATCTCTGTATTTCAATATGCACGCCTACACCAGTTTCTTTGGCACTTTAGTGTAAATGATGGTATCCTAGAAGTGCCACAGATATTTATGAGATGTGTAAGGTGAATTGGGTGTCAGCAGAAATGTCATGATATAACCTCTTGATTAGAATACCTATTGTAGTTGAAGAATCATTTGAGTAGGAATGCTGATGTATTTGCATATACTGTATGTCAAAGTGTGTAACTTGGTGGGGAGCTGCTTGAGCTCTCACTGGCTGGAGTGTTATGACATTGGTGGATGCTGGTGGGGAAGAGGTGCTTTTGGCAGCAGGAGGGACAGAGAAGAAGGAAGATCAGTTCACGATATTGAGCGAGAAAGAGAGAATCTAGTTTTCTGCCACAGGACAGTAGGGCATGTGGTGTGATTTTATTCATGAGACATACTTCAGATTGTTTATCTGATCTTAGTTATGGACATCTAAGGATGCATTTGAAGGAACCTATGTACTGAGTACACATCACGGCTTGATTTTTGTATGGACTCCTTCATCTTTCATGTCTCACTATATAATTCAAGGGCTGTTGACATATTTCAATAATTTACTTTATTTACTTATAAAATTGCTTATAGGACCACTGTTTGGTAGAAGTGTTGATGCTGTAGTGTACGGGAAAGGGTTATTGTTGAGAGACTGTAGAGGATACAGGATGACTTGAACAGAATTTCTCTTCAGTGTGATGAATGGCAGTCTGCCCTAAATGTACGAAAATGTAAACTAATGCATATGAGTAGGAAAATCAATCTGGTTATGTTCAGATATAGTATTACTGGCATGCTGCTTGATACAGTCATGTCCATTAAATACACTCCTGGAAATTGAAATAAGAACACCGTGAATTCATTGTCCCAGGAAGGGGAAACTTTATTGACACATTCCTGGGGTCAGATACCTCACATGATCACACTGACAGAACCACAGGCACATAGACACAGGCAACAGAGCATGCACAATGTCGGCACTAGTACAGTGTATATCCACCTTTCACAGCAATGCAGGCTGCTATTCTCCCATGGAGACGATCGTAGAGATGCTGGATGTAGTCCTGTGGAATGGCTTGCCATGCCATTTCCACCTGGCGTCTCAGTTGGACCAGCGTTCGTGCTGGACGTGCAGACCGTGTGAGACGACGCTTCATCCAGTCCCAAACATGCTCAATGGGGGACAGATCCGGAGATCTTGCTGGCCAGGGTAGTTGACTTACACCTTCTAGAGCACGTTGGGTGGCACGGGATACATGCGGACGTGCATTGTCCTGTTGGAACAGCAAATTCCCTTGCCGGTCTAGGAATGGTAGAACGATGGGTTTGATGACGGTTTGGATGTACCGTGCACTATTCAGTGTCCCCTCGACGATCACCAGAGGTGTATGGCCAGTGTAGGAGATCGCTCCCCACACCATGATGACGCGTGTTCGCCCTGTGTGCCTCGGTCGTATGCAGTCCTGATTGTGGCGCTCACCTGCACGGCGCCAAACACGCATACGACCATCATTGGCACCAAGGCAGAAGCGACTCTCATCGCTCAAGACGACACGTCTCCATTCGTCCCTCCATTCACGCCTGTCGCGACACCACTGGAGGCGGGCTGCACGATGTTGGGGCGTGAGCGGAAGACGGCCTAACGGTGTGCGGGACATAGCCCAGCTTCATAGAGACGGTTGCGAATGGTCCTCGCCGATACCCCAGGAGCAACAGTGTCCCTAATTTGCGGGGAAGTGGCGGTGCGGTCCCTTACGGCACTGCGTAGGATCCTACGGTCTTGGCGTGCATCCGTGCGTCGCTGCGGTCCGGTCCCAGGTCGACGGGCACGTGCACCTTCCGCTGACCACTGACGACAACATCGATATACTGTGGAGACCTCATGCCCCACGTGTTGAGCAATTCGGCGGTACGTCCACCCGGCCTCCCGCATGCCCACTATACGCCCTCGCTCAAAGTCCGTCAACTGCACATACGGTTCACGTCCACGCTGTCGCGGCATGCTACCAGTGTTAAAGACTGCGATGGAGCTCCGTATGCCACGGCAAACTGGTTGACACTGACGGCGGCGGTGCACAAATGCTGCGCAGCTAGCGCCATTCGACGGCCAACACCTCGGTTCCTGGTGTGTCCGCTGTGCCGTGCATGTGATCACTGCTTGTACAGCCCTCTCGCAGTGTCCGGAGCAAGTATGGTGGGTC
This sequence comes from Schistocerca gregaria, assembly GCF_023897955.1. Taxonomy (NCBI): domain Eukaryota; kingdom Metazoa; phylum Arthropoda; class Insecta; order Orthoptera; family Acrididae; genus Schistocerca; species Schistocerca gregaria. Next base: position 743,416,636 of record NC_064931.1, on the reverse strand, counting down.
TGACACACCGGTGTCAATGTGTTCTTTTTTCCATTTCCAGGAGTGTATATGCTGTGAAGGGACATGAAATAGAACAAGTAAACCAGCTCATTTGTAGGGAAAGTGAATAGTTGACTTTGGATTACAGGGAGGATTCTTCGAATGTGAAGCTCCAATAAAGGAAACCATGTATAGAACACTTGTGCAACCCATTCATGAGTGCTGCTCAAGTGTTTCACATTTTCACAATGTTGGATTAAAATAAGATTCCGAAGTGGTCAGAGGTGTGTTGACAGATTTGTTATCAGTATTTTTGTCAAACACATGAGGTTTAAAGAAATGTGAACTCAAATGGGAACCTCTGGAGGCATGACAACATTCCTTTCATGAAACATTATGGAGAAACTTTAGAAAACTAGCACTTGTGACTGACTCCAGAATGGTTCTTCTGCCATTAATGCACATCTCACATAAGGACTGCAAAGACAAGATAAGACAAATTAGGGCAGCATATAAACAGTTGTTTCTTCTTCACTCGAATTGTGAGTGGAATAGAAAAGGGTATGACTTGCAGTGGTACAAGGCGCCCTCCATCAGGCATCATATGATGGTTTGCAGGGTGTGTATGTAGAGGTAGATATGAAGAATATTCATTCTATATGATGTTCTTAAGATTAAATTTCCTGTCACTAGTGAAATCATTACAGTAAGTGTGTTCACATTTGTCAACAACAAAGTAATTGCTTTGGTCCTTTGCACAAAGTAAACTAAATATAATAAAGAAATGATGAATACCTCAATTTAGGAAGAATACCTTCAGTAATGCGGATCTAAAAACACATAACTGTATTGCTATGTTTCATGAGTCATGTAACCATGAGTTTGTGTAAGAATATTACAATGAAATACACTGTTTGATAAAAAAAGTTATGCACCCAGACAAAATGGTTGGATGGCAATATAACTTCATACATATACACACACCATTGGCAGGTTTGTAAATGATTACAGTTGAAATTCTCTGTGGCCAGTAGACCGATCAACAGAGTGGAGTAGTGTTGTTTATGTTTATTGTTGTTACTGGGCCTGGTAGGGTATATAAGGGAGTGTAAACAGTGTCAGATGTTAAACAGTCCTTGTGAAGGACATAAAGATGCTGCACACTTATGTGTGGCGGCATTTCAGCACCTCATAGAGTCTGAAAAGGGCTTCACTGTGAGTATCCAATTGGCTGGCCTTGTGGAGGAATGGACCAAAGGAGAATTCCACTTAATAAATGGAACACTATATAATTGGAAATATGATCTAATCAAACAAAAATGGTTGCTTGTCATACCAGCTCATCTATGGCCAGCTCTCCTGCTGTATTTCCGCAACATGCTAACATCTGGTCTCCTGGGATTCATAAAGATGCTAGACAGAATCAGAAACAGGTATCAATGACTAGGTCTATACCAGTCCATTACACTCTATATGAGCCTATGAAAGGAATGCCAGCAAGGGAAGCATGTGACACAGATACATCTGAGGCACTGATACCAACTCTGCCTGCATCAGCACCATTCCACCAGATCGGAATCGACTTCTTTGACAGGTTCCTGAAGTCAACAAATGGGAATCATTGGATAATAGTATGCACTGATTACCTCACCTGCCAAGCTGCCACCAAAGCTGTACAGACTGCCGCAGCTATATAAATTAAGAGGTTCCTTGTAGAAGACATGTTTTGAAGCATGGAGCACCTGGTGTGATGACCTCTGATCATGGAAAAGTTTTCCAGTACAGACTAATATCATATTGCAGCATCACCCAGTGGATGACAAACTGCCTATCAGCCCCAGGCAAATGACCTCACAGAACACTTTAATAAGATGTTGGCAGATATGCTTTCATTGTATGTTGATGTTAAACACATAAACTGGGATATAAAACTGTTCATTGAGACATTTGCACATAACACAGTGAAGCAGGACACCACAGCCTTCACACTGTTTTTTATGATCCACATTTGTAGGGCTAAAATGACAATGGATACTTTGTTCCCATTTCAAATGGACAAAACTCAGGATTACTTCATGAAACATCTCATCACCAGGACCACAGAAGCAAGACAGCTGCCTCACAAACAGTCCCTGCATGCCCAGGAGAAAGAACAAGAGCACAAGAGTGCTATAACACCAAGCACCACATGTGACATTCGCTTGTTTTATTTCTTCATTGATTGTCTTCGGTTTTGACGTAATGCATTGCTACACTGGCTGAAAAATGGGGTTTTTAATTTCAACACTGAGTAAATAATGTTGCGTTTCACAGCTATTTACTTTCACTGTTCACAGCCCCTCCCAATAATACACAGTTATATATGGCCAGTGCTCTATTGCTTAACTTCCGATAAGCCTCATTAATAGATTGTAGGTGAACTCCACATACTGCTACAATAGTTTAATGTTGAACATCTATGAGCAGTAAAAGCCTAACCAAACAGTTCACTGTTATTGTAGGAATAAAAATGTAAGTGTGGAACAGACACTGTCATTGCTTTAACACACAGCGTATTGGTGTAACACTTATTTCACATCTAAGTGGATGCATTGTTGTTGATCTAAACAATATGGGTTCCTAGTCTAAAACTTTGCCGTGGACTGACTGTCTTGGGACCAAAAATTGGGCCCTTATATATACTCGCAATAATACGTACAGAAACTACACATTGTTTGATGTTTAATTTACAGAAATTACAATTAAAACTTAATTCATTCGATTAACTGTATACATCAAAAAATTGATTCTTTGTAACAGTTTCCTCTACTACAAGAGTTAGGCCGAATTATTTGTTTAAATGATGAAATTACTGGATATTGTTAAGCAACAATACTTTTGACAAAACTGTTTATTACTTTGGAATTAATTAAGAGCTGGCTTTCCTAGCATGTTTTCAAATAGAGCCAAATAGAATATTTAAGAATACTGTTGACCATTCCTCCAAATGTTTATAATTAGTACATAATTTATACTTGTTTATATGTCAACAATAGAATTTAAGTTACGAAACAATTACCGATTTTGCGTTATAATGGAAGATACTAACTAGGAATAGTCAAAATAAATCAGAAAATCAATTACATACATAAAACTAAGCACAAAAGTAGACCTTGTGATATATTCTTTAAAACTGAGGGCCAACCTTTCTCTTTTATAAAAATGCAGATTATACTCACATATGTTAATGGTAATTAGTCAGAAGTGAAAAAATGAATTTAAGGAGGCAGATGGCTAAACAAGAAAGGAAGAAAAAAAATCCTAGCTTTCTTCATCACACACCCAGTGAGATACAGACTGGCAGACCTGGTACAGATTTTTAAGCTGTGCAAAAAGTGCACGCTTCGATAAGGACACAACTGATTTCCTTCTCCTTCCTTTCTGTAACATAGCAACCATACTTCAGCAGAAATTTGCAAAGTATGAAGCAGGTTATGGCAGAGCCAGCTGCAAGTGAGTACAAATGTTATGCCTTACAAAACAGAACACAGCCATAGCACATTGCAAGGCAAGGCAGCCAGGCAAGGTGTGGAAATATTTAACACAGCAGCACTTAAGCAGAAAAAGGCAGAAGCATTTCCACACCAGCAACCATGGAAGTCTTTAGTATATGTGCCATAAGGCATAGTAAAGCTCAAGGAGGCACAGCCTGTGAGCATATAAATACCTAGCCACAGTTATACTGAAATCATCTTGTGTTAGTATCACAGCACTACCACCATGGGGCCATGAGACTTGGGGTGCTATTTGGAATGCAGTGCAGGGTCCGCAGTTCAACCTATTATCTGGAGAGCCTGCACTGAGACACTAGATGCAGAGCTGCTGCCATGGGACCAGCCGAGTCCTGGGACATAGCATGCTAGCCACAGCACTTCTACAGTGGGTCACAGTGGCTGCAGTGCTCGAGACGTCAGTTGTGCCTCAACTGCCACAGTCTATCAGTGCAAACTGTCCTCAGACATGAGAATCAGAGCTGCTGCTGTGGGGCTAGCTGAGCCCTAGGACATAGAAAACTAGCCACAGTGCTTATACAGTCAGTCAAGGCTGCTGCAGTGCTGCAGGTGGCAGTTGTGCTTTAGCTGATGCTGTCATAGTTGCTGAGTCCGGAGGATGTCACTGACAGAAACAGTGGTGTTGCATCACTGTTCGGCCATGCCATGCTGTCAGCATTGTGGGACATCATGTACATACCGATGGGAAGCAGCTGGATGCCTCAACCATATTGACACTACAAAAGGAATTTGCAAAGCAAGAAAGCAGTCTGCTGACTCCTGTCCTCTTTCATTTCCGAATCTGAGCTTGTGCTCTATCTCTAATGAGCTCATTGTCAATAGGACATTGAACTCCAATCTTCTTCTTCTTCTTCTTCTTCTTCTTCTTCTTCTTTCTTTGCTTCCTTCCTTCCTTCCTTCCTTCCTTCCTTCCTTCCTTCCTTCACAGCCAAGAGTAATGGTCCACAGCCTTGATTGAATGCAGATCCTTACAGGAGTACAGTAGTGCCTGGAACTTGGGCAACGAGCATGAGTGGATGTTTGTGATGTGTAACAAAAGTCATAACATTACAGGGTCAAAACAGAGAGCTGAAAGCTGATGTAATCTATCAATTTATGCTATTGAGATGGAAATTACAAATTTTTTGATTGGATACCTAATACAAAGATACCATGTGTACTACTAAAATGCAAGTTCAGTTAACGAATCCCAATTAACTTCTTGGTTCTCTTGGAATGAAATATTAAATTGAGCCCTGTACTTTCAATAGAGGGTAATGAGCTCCTATGGTTTCATCATAAACAGACTTGTGAGATTTTAACCACACAATCAACTGACTGGCACAATAGTAAGTAGGTAGTTCATGTAGCTCTTCAGTTGCATGCAAAAATAACGTGCTTAATGACAATAACCTTAATTATGCAATACAAAGTTAGTATGAACACAACAAAAAATTATAAGGCACTGTATTATAAGCATGTTAAGATTCACCATAATTTCATTTTGCTTATGAAGGAAGCATATGGTCCACAGGAGATATCACACAGAAACAGTGACAATGTCCTCACTTCCATTGACAATATCCAATAAGGAAAACCGACTTACGAACTTTTCTGCAGTCACAGTTGTGACTAAAAGACAGCTTATGAGACACATGGTCTAAATTGACTTAATACATTTTGTGCTTCATAAATTGGTTTAATGAATGAATTAGCAAGTACTCAATAGCACTGGGTAGATGCAGCAACATATCATGATATTAAAAAAAAAAATAAAAAAAATAAAAATAAAATAAAAAATGGAAATTTCAAGAGATACAATAAAAAAGTTTCAGGGTGGTATTCATTTTAAATTCCAATGGAGTAGTGTATTTGAAATCTAGTCTCACATGGTCACAACAGGTACAGTTCGATAGCAGAGGAATAATGCTCACTGTATCCATCATATTCTCTATAAGCTTTGTGTGTCCCCTGGTCATTCTAAATGTGTTTCGAGCAAATTCTGACTGCATTGGTGCAGCTGAGCTAGTGCTGTCATGCTATTAGTTTGTGCCATCACGTGGCCTGGTGTAACGTGCCACGTGGCCTACCTGCCAGGTGGAAATGCACGCAATCCTGAGTTTTGCCTCATTACAGCATGCCACCATCCAACAGCACCACCCCATTTGCAGTCCTCACTGGGATGCCAGCAGCCAGTCCTCCCATGTCATGAAATTGACTATGGGTTCAGTTCTTAATTCTGGCTTGTTTCGTTGTTGTGGTCTTCAATCCAGAGACTGGTTTGATGCAGCTCTGCATGCGACTCTATCCTGTGCAAGCTTCTTCATCTCCCAGTATCTACGGCAGCCTACATCCTTCTGAATCTGTTTAGTGTATTCATCTCTTGGTCTCCCTCTACGATTTTTATCCTCTGGACTGACCTCCAATACTAAATTGGTGATCTCTTGATGCCTCAGAATATGTCCAACCAACTGATCCCTTCTTCTAGTCAAGTTGTGCCACAAATTTCTCTTCTCCCCAATTCTATTCAATACTTCCTCATTAGTTATGTGATCTACCCATCTAATCTTCAGCATCCTTCTGTAGCACCACATTTCGTTAGCTTCTGTTCTCTTTTTGTCTAAACTATTAACTGTCCATGTTTCACTTCCATACATGGCTACACTCCATACAAATACTTTCAGAAAAGACTTCTTGACACTTAAATCTATGCTCGATGTCAATAAATTCCTCTTCTTCCGAAACGCTTTCCTTGCCATTGCCAGTCTACATTTTATATCCACTTTACTGTGACCATCATCAGTTATTTTGCTCGCCAATTCTGGCTTAAGAGTCCTTAATTGCTGTCAGCAACTTACATTAGTAAACCAATGACTCTTTATTAAATTACTGTTAATAACTTAACCTGAGGTCACTGTCCAATCCTTGCCCACTGCCCATCTGCTTGTTCATCCTTGGAGCACATCTAATAAATATTTCCCTTCAATGATCAAAAACTTTACGCTCAACTCAGTTGTCTAGAAGTTGGGGAGAAGTTAACTGTTACCAGCTGCAATTATGAACCAGGTCTTCTCATTTACCAACATGTTAGTCCAGCTGCACACAACCATGGACGGAGCATCACAAACTATCCCAGTCAGCTGGCTGCCTGGAATTCAGATACAATCATACCGAAAATTCTTCTATAAGATCTAGTATATCACACAAGTGAATTCAGATTTTTTCTACATAGATTTAAAAAAGGTTTAATTAATGATCCAGCAGAAGAGCTATGGACTTTTTAGTGCCCATGTACCACATCAACTATTTTACTACATGTCATATGTTAATAGAAGCAAGAATGTTTGACACAACTTAAGCCAATGACTACATAGCTTCAGTCACTAATGTTAGTGTAGAAGTGTGCCTCTCCAACCTGTGGCATATAAACCTCTGCCTAGTCACCAAGGGAAAAGTTTATCATCAGTATTATCTTATTCACAGTGCATGTTACTGACAAGCTTTTTAAAATTATTTTATTACTGAATACACATCATGTAATCTGGTATCCTCACCTGGCGAGTTTGAAAGGCCACCGGAAGACAGGGACCCAACGACGACTGCTAGACTGTGCTTCTATAAGCTGTGGGCACTGCTGCAGCACTGGTTACAGAGACACACGTCTGCCAGTCTGTCAGCTCTCTCAGCTGTGACTCACTGTTATGGGGCCCTTGGCCTGTTAGTGAGATTCTCAAGTCATTCCACAACTTGTCACACACCAGTCACTATAACTGGTGACTAATTAGAAGTTTTCAGCATCCATGGATGAAAAGCAGCAGTTTCAACATCAGTGGCAGCAGTTTCAACATCAGTGGCAGCAGTGCCAACAATTTCAACAGCAACAGCAAGAAATTCAACTTTTGATGAACCAACTGCAGATTCAGGGTTCCCACACCATCCAAGGTGTGGTCACTCCCAATGTGGGGAGCTGTCCACCTGCGTTTCCACCATTTAACAATGCCAAAGAGGTTTGGGGCACGTATTTGTTGTGCCTCAAACAGCACTTTGATGCTTTTCAGGTTTCTGATGATGTTCTCCAACAGTCGCTCTTCATTCCTTGGGTTAACCTGCACACGTTTTTCTTACTAAAGAAACTGGCTCGACTCTCGAACTTGTCATGATCATGTTCAAGGTGATGCATTCATTGTCAAATTATTACTCACAATGTTTCCCTGTGATCGCATCATCACTCAAGTCTCATCAATACCACAAGCAACCTGATCAGTCTTACCACTCGTGGGTGATGGATTTGCAAGGGTTGATTTGACAGTATAATTTTACTTCTATGAACGAAACTTGCAAAATTTCTTATGCAGAGTCCTTGACGTGCAGCATAGTGGTTCAATTCGCTCCCAATCCAGAACTATGCACCACAGCTCTCAAACTAGA